>NC_088422.1:26941482-27541482 GCF_034236695.1 Oncorhynchus nerka | reverse complement strand
AGTGCATGCTCTTGAGTATGCGTCCTGGTAATCCATCTGGCCCTGCGGCCTTGTGAATGTTGACCTGTTTAAAGGTCTTACTCACATCGGGTACATATTGGGTACATATTGTTACACCAGAGAGCTTGCACGGTCAAACGTCAAATAGGGTTGCTTATGTTCCTCACCTCTCTGGTTCAGAGGGGTTGGGTTAAATGCGGAAGACACATTTTAGTTGAAGACATTCAGTTGTACAACTGACTAGGTATCCCCCTTTCCCTTTCCCTATATTTGTCTTGTTTCACACATGTACATGTGTATAACCTGTATAAGTGTGTTGGGGGGAAATGGTCATTCGTTTTTTGCATATACCACTCGCCCTGGGACTGGGGTCACGGACAGAGATCAGCCATTATTGATGGCAACCCTGGAGCAATCAAGGTTAAGTGCCTTGCTCAAGGGCAGATTGACAGATTTCACCTAGTCGGCTCGGGATTCTAACTAGCAACCTTTTGGTAACTGGCCCAACATTCTGACCACCTGTCGGATAGTGTCACTTATTTCTCGAAAACTGAGTCCTATGAATACAAGGGGTCAGTCAGTGTAATGACCCTATGCTTGAAGGGAATTACAGAGTTATGAAATGCATTGTTTCATTGATGTATTTAATCCTTTTCACCCCCATTGAGACATAAAGCCACATGGCTGTAAAAAAACAACAACTACAATATAATAATCACTATGACAAGGTGCAACCTCTTGTTGTGTCGATCTGGTTGACTCTATGAAACTTAAGCTGCTCACTATCTAGGAAACAATGAATAGCTCGATCGGTGTCTATTTCTGCTGTAGTGAAATTTGACAATCTGTCAAATGTCATCTTCTGTAGGAATAATACATTTTTCAGCAGCCATCCCATTACATGTCCACACTAGGGTTACATGGTGTCCCCAGTTATGCAGGAATTTAAACCATTTATTCCCATCCCATTTTGAGACTATTAGGTCACTTGAGGAGAAGAACTGTAGTGTTGTAGTGTATCATATTCACTACTAAGTAAATCAGTTGTGCGGGCTGTCAATATTGGCACATTGGGAAAATGTACATTGTATTCACACACACAAATAGATCAATGAACATTTATGGAAGAACCATTTTCATACACATGTTGATGATAAAGGATTTATAAAGAATGATGCAAGAGGTATAAAACACTTTCTCATACATACTAATTAATTAACAGATTATGCCACTGATTGTGAAAAGGGGAGGGGGGCTATTGTAGCCTACCAATAGTAATTACTGCAATGGTCCACAATAAGCATAAACTTGTTTCATGTCAAAATTGTGGATAACTGACTCCAACATACTTCCCAACGAACAGCCAATAGGAAACCTCAATGAGTGAACCTCCTCTCGAGACTAAATACAAACACATGGCCGGCCTGACTGTTGAAATATAACATAAGTAGAGAAGGTAAGTGTGTTTGAGTAGAGAAGTGTGTTTGAGTAGAGAAGGTAAGTGCGTGCTTTTCTGATATTATATGTGATGTACACACCTATAAGTTATGCGATTCACCCAATATAAACGTTTGGTATAAAATGTCTTCAAAGCTCTATGCAGAGTCAAGCGTTCGATAACTATGATTTGTTTATGTAAATTATGATGCGACATGATTGTGTAACCTAAAGTGAGCATCACTGTTATTCTCTCTATCTTTCTGTCTGTCTTTCTCCCTCGCTCCCACTCTCCTCCTCCTCGAAGACCGGGGGCGTGGAAGTTCGAACTTGATTCTGAACGTTTAAACACTCGACTTTATTGTACCGATTTTCTTTTCAAGCAGTTGAAAGGCTAAGGGTACAGGATGGTAAGATAAAATATATATTTACTCGAAAATTGTCTTATTCCATGTCTTATTTCAATTTCGCATTACAATATTTTTGAGCTATTGAAAGAATGGTCTTTAACGTTAATGCTGATGTGTAATGTTTTGTATCTATCTATTTAGACTACCTACATGGACAGAGGTGAAAAGGTTAGTTTTTTAATTACTAATATTTTTGAATTGCCCATAGACATTTAAATGAACACATAATTATTATTAGGACTTTCAACAAGTTCAAAGTATGATTCAGTAGTTGAGAAACTTAAACATTTATTTAAAATGTGTAAATAGCCTACCAAGATGTTTAAATGTACAATAATATTTCTCTTACATCTAAGAATTTCTAATTGCTATGTCATAAATGAATGAATGGGCTGATGCTAAGTGTGTCCCCCCCTTACATACCGGTTTTAAATTAAATTTGTTCATAGCACGACCACGGCAAGTTCGTCTGTTTCGACCACATCACATTCTGGGTTGGAAATGCCAAACAGGTATGAGAATCATGTGCCATTATAGTTGTTTTTCACTCTTTTTGCATGTGGTAAATATTTTCCTGAACTTTCTCCAAGTTAAAGGAGTATTCACTGAGGGGTGGCTATTGGCTCTCTTAAGGGGTGGGGGAAATAGGCATGCAACCTCAGAGTAGACCCCACCATTCTTCCTGCTCTTAATTTGATCCAGAAGCCGTAGGTTTTCCACACCATCACCAAGAGGTGGCGCCCCCACCACAGTCCTTTACAGTTCACAACACACTATTATTACGGTTTTTTTCCTGATAGTAAATGTACAAATATTGTATTGCTTGGGGATTGATTGTGAGTGGCAATAGTGTTTTTTCTTCTGTTTCAACAGGCAGCATCTTACTATTGTAACAAGCTTGGATTTGAACCGTTGGCCTATCGGGGTTTAGAGACAGGCTGCCGGGATGTGGTGTCCCATGTGGTCAAACAAGACAAGGTGAGCAGAGTTGCGGCATTCTGAATTCATTATGGCACATGTTTATAATAGCGAGGTAACTTGATACAAGTGATGGAGGTCCTTGGTTGTCCACCATGTAACTTTTTGGCTCTTTTTCTTTCACAGATTATTTATGTATTCGCATCCGCTCTCAATCCTGGAAACAAAGGTACAGTATGACACAAACATGTCATCCTTCATGTGGTTAGATATGATGAGATTGGCTGTCACTGACTAGTGTGCTACTTCACTCACTCCGATTTGAGTATACTTTTGTCCACCTCTTTTATTCAGAAATGGGGGAGCATTTGGTCAAACATGGGGATGGAGCCAAGGACATTGCATTCACTGTGGAGAACTGTGATTACCTTGTGCAGGTATCATAGCAGACTTACCTTTTAAACCAATGTCACTGCTCTTTCTGGAATGAGGAGAATGCCTCTTTCCTAATGAGATGGGTTAAAAATATTCTGTTGGATTGCAATCGTTTTCTTTGATTTATTGAAAATATGATTATTTTTTAATCTTCCTGGATCTTCATCACATGCATATGTTTATCTGTCTATTATACTCTTCAGAAAGCCAGAGAGCGTGGTGCCATCATAGTGAAAGAGCCGTATGTACTGGAGGACAAATATGGCAGGGTAAAACTAGCTGTTCTCCAGACGGTAAGACGATCAATATCTGGTGAATCTGAGTGCCGAAAAGGAGATTGACAGTATGCTCAAGATTTGGGATGTTCTCTTATATCTCTATAGTATGGGGACACCACACACACATTTGTGGAGAGGACTGCCTACAATGGGCTGTTCCTCCCAGGGTTCCATACTCCTCTCCACCGGGACCCCTTGTTGGCCAAGCTGTGAGTATGAACTATTTTATCTGGTGTTAGAGATGAGAGTGCTCTTTACAGACCATTGTAAACAAGACAGAATTTGAGTGAGTGTTTCAGTTAAACAGTTGACATCACTGTGAGGCCTTATCTAACGTTACAGACCCAGTGGATTACTGAACTTCATTGACCATGTTGTGGGGAACCAGCCGGATGATGAGATGGTGCCTGTAGTGGAATGGTAAGGCATTGTGGTAAGGGCATAGGGATGTATTAACACACACACTGGCCTGTACATTTTATTCCAGACAAAAACATCCATGAACATCAGAGTTCTTCTACCACACACTAAATGCAGTATAAAAAAAACAGCAATGTGTGAATGGGGGAGGTGTCAGTATTATGTAACCTAGGCTGTTTGGCGTAGGCCAGATGCTACTATGACTTAACAGTTTTTGAGCTGGGTCACTGGGGTTCCGCACATCTGGAGTCAGTTAGAGCTCCACCATGCAGCTCTGAGATAAAAAAAACAGGGATGGGTTTGATCTCTGAAGGGAAGGGCCAGGGAAGAGGGCTGTGGGATAGATATATTGTGGTCTTTCACCTGTCCATCCAACACACAGGGGTTCCTGAGGAGTAGGTTTTGTTTCCATAGGTACCAGAAAAACCTGCTCTTCCACCGGTTCTGGTCAGTAGACGACAAGCAGCTGCAGACAGACTTCAGTGCACTGCGCTCCATTGTTGTGGCCAATTATGAAGAGACAGTGAAGATGCCCATTAATGAGCCAGCCATGGGTAAACGCAAGTCCCAGATCCAGGCATGTCATCGCCATGTTATTCAATATAAAATATATTAACTATGTAAAGAGGTGTTTACCCAACGTAACAAAGTCATGCCATTGTCATCCATACACGTATTCAGTACCGTACCTTTAAAAAACACAGCATTACAAAAAGTAATGAGTAGAACTTGTACCTCGCTAAACTCACTGGACTTAGCAGGAGTATGTGGAGTACTATGGTGGCCCAGGTGTCCAGCACATCGCCATGAACACATCAGACATCATCACCGCAGTAAGTATTTTTACACATAAAGGCTAAGCTCAACCCGGTTACTTTTACATACACATTAATGGAAGATTGAAAGATTGGTGTGGTTAGTATATTCTCTTTGTTGTAGATCCGTAACCTGAAGGAGCGTGGCATGGAGTTCATGTGTGTGCCAGACACCTACTACCAGCTGCTGAGAAAGAATCTCCAACAATCGCAAGTCAGGGTCACTGAGGACTTGGACATTCTGGAGGTCAGAGACACAACTTTCTCTGATGTTTTAATAAATGTTTCAATGATTTGTTATATTTCAATTATCTAAATACCTGATAGTTATTTGCATTATAATGATAATTCAGTTAATTTGAACTTCTATGGTAGGTTCTTAGCTACGCAGCCAGACAAGCACTCTTATGTCCTGTTGCTCTGACAGGAGCTGAAGATCTTAGTGGATTTTGATGACAATGGCTACCTGCTCCAGATCTTCACCAAGCCTGTTCAGGACCGTCCCACAGTGTTCCTGGAGGTCATTCAGAGACACAACCATCAGGTGAGAGGAGCATGAGATTTCAGAGAGCCTTACCAATGAAACATTATATAACCAGATTGATTTTAGCACTTTGTTAGTGTATTGAAAACAATTTAAAGTATGTAATGTTGATAAAGATTGATGTCCCAATCTACATTTAGACTGAAAACTATGTGAAAACATGTCTTTGTACTCTTCCTAGGGCTTTGGTGCAGGCAACTTCAAGGCTCTTTTCGAGGCCATTGAGGCAGACCAGAATGCTAGAGGAAACTTGACTATCCTGAAACCTAATGGAGTGTCTAACCAAATTTGAAGTACCGCTCTGATTTACACGATTGATATAATGTCCATCATCTCTGAAGCTTACATTTAATTTAGAACTATTGAAAATAATTTGTTCAACAATTTATATCTGAGGTGAACCAGAATCTAGTTGAATGACTTTGATGGATAAATTGCTGCTCTATGCACACACTATTCAAATTTAAATTATGATTGACATGCCTTCTGGAGTCAAACATAGGAATGATTGTTAATTATTCAAATAATATAGTGATGCTAAAATAACATAAAAATATATTTGACTTGATGCCAATTTTAAAAACAGTGATTTCAGAAAGTATTCATACCCCTTGACTTATTCCACATTTTGTTGTGTTTCAGCCTGAATTCAAAATGGATTAAAAAAATAATAATTGTCACCCGTCATATGAAGAGTGGTACTCAGTGATGTGTTGGATTTGCCCCAAACATAACGCTTTGTATTCAGGATATAAAGTACATTTCTTTGCTATATTTTTTTTAGTTTTACTTTAGTGCTTCATTGCAAACAGGATGCATGTTTTGAATATTATATTTTGTACAGGCTTCCTTCTTTTCACTCTGTCATTTAGGTTAGTATTGTGGAGTAACTACAATGTTGTTGATCCATCCTCAGTCCTATCACAGCCATTCAACTCTGGAACTGTTTTAAGTCTCCATTGGCCTCATGGTGAAATCCCTGAGCGGTTTCCTTCCTCTCCGGCAACTGAGTTAGGAAAGACGCCTGTATCTTTGTAGTGACTGGGTGTATTGCTAGACCATCCAAAGTGTAATTAATAACTTCATCATGCTCAAAGGGATATTCAATGTCTGCTTTTTTTGTTTTGTTTTTACCCATCTACCAATAGTTACCCTTCTTTGTGACACATTGGAAAACCTCCCTGGTCTTTGTGGTTGAATCTGTGTTTGAAATTCACTGCTCGACCGAGGAACCTTACAGATAATTGTATGTGAGAGATGTGGTAGTCATTTAAAAGTTAAACACTATTATTGCACAAAGACTGAGGCCATGCAACTTACTATGTGACTTCTTTAGCAAATTTCTACTCCTGGACATATTTAGGCTTGCCATGACAAATGGGTTGAATACTTATTGACTCAAGACATTTCAGCTTGACATTTTTAATACATTTGTAAACATTTCTAAAAACATAATTCCACTTTGACATTATGGGGTATTGTGTGTGGCCAAAATATCAATGTAATAAATTCAGGCTGTAATGCTAAATCATATGGAAAAAGTCAAGGAGTGTGACAACTTTCCGACGGCTATGTGTTTGTTTTTGGCTTAGAAAACACATTTTTGTGACAATCAAAGTATGATCAAATATGGTGATGTACAATCCAAAGCAACAGAAAAAGAGCAGACATCATCATTAGATTTGAGCCAGCTATGTTATCAAATCTGGTATTAACAAGCACTTTTTAAGTATGACATTAACTCTGTTGTCTTAGCTTCACATTGTCTTATTTGCCTTACTTCTGAAAACAAATCCTATATAAGTGGAAGGAAGTAATAAACCACAACATATGACTCAATAAGATGCACAATGACAACATGTCAGTTTATTGTATCCTTTCCATGAACTAAAAGTCTTTTTTACACTTTACTTGTTCATTTTGATTCCCCCAATTGCTTTCGTAAACTTTTTTACTTTGGATACTTTCAGCATACATTTTTACGTGCATGTAATAAAACTACAACTGCATTGTGACTCCTTCCTCATTCACAGTGTTTGTGTGTGCGAGAGAGAACTTGTGAAAAAGACATAATGAACCAAATGATTTATAAATATAGTGACCACTCTGCCTAAAACAACCAACCTGAGAGAACAATGACCAAAATAACGTAATAAAATGCTTGACACAAGCTGAATACATCTTCATTAGCTCTCATGAATGAAAACATTTAACTCGTCATGTACACATTTGCACAAGAAATCACCTCTACAGGGCAAGGCAATATCATACCCCACCCTGTGTAGTAATTTTAAGGGAGAGGAGAACAGCGCCCATCCCTGGTGCAGGGGGTGTGTGTTTTTTCCACAAACTGTTTTAACAATAAATCACTTTTTTTGAAAGGAACTTCAATTGTCTGCCCAAGAGTTGCTGAACATCTTTGAATCTTCAGCTTGCTCCACTCTTCATGAACCTTGGTTGGAAAGGGAGGTATTATTATTCCTATGTCAGGAACTGTAAGGCAGCAGGACAGTCAGGAGTGCTTGAGAGGGGGGCTGGAGACAAGGGTTCAGAGTTCAGTTGAGGGAGCCCTGGCAGTTCTCTGCTCCACACAGACAGGGAATCTTCTCATCCTCGATGGGGAACTTGTAATCATACGTGATCTCCTCATTGACACTGATGGGCTGCCGGGAGTAGATCACTATCTTCTTCTGGGATTTCACTGTGATTATTTTTGCATAGCAATTAGGCTGAAGAGAGAAAATGTATTACTAAGTCATCAGTGTGATTCGAGTTGCAAAGCTACCGGTAATTTACCATAGTTAAAGTAATATTCAATCATTTTGGTAATTAACAGTAAATATATGGCAATCTATTATAACTTTGGTAATTTATACTTGAATACCTTTTGAAAAATGTAATAATGTGTAGTATTCATTTTTTATATCTATGTCCATATTGTAAATGTGTATGTAGTAGATATAACATATGGCTAAAGAGAAAATATCCTAATTAATGAAAAAAGCATCTAATCAACAATGGCATTATTATCAATGAACTCTGAAACTCTTCCAACTATTGACTTTTTCACAACTGCCAGCAGTTTGATGCCAAAACATTTACAACAAACACATATTGACATAGTAAAATAAATAAGTCTGTAAACAATATAAAGGATATTTCCTGCTGAAAACTTTATATTAAACACCAATGGTATTAACTAAGTTGATGGTAAATATTTAGGATAATGTTTTACAGCACTCATCTTATTTAATCAATTATTTAATGAATTTAACACACAGAGGACCAGAGATAATTCAAATGCACTGAAAAGATTTGGCATGGGTCCTCAGATCCTCAGAAGGTTCTACAGCTGCACCATCGAGAGCATCCTGACTGGTTGTTCACTGCCTGGTATGGCAACTGCTCGGCCTCTGACCGCAAGGCACTACAGAGGGTAGTGTGAATGGCCCAGTACATCATTGGGGTCAAGCTTCCTGCCATCCAGGTCCTCAATACCAGGCGGTGTCAGAGGAAGGCTCTAAAAATTGTCAAAGACTCCAGCCACCCTAGTCATAGACTGTTCTCTCTGCTACCGCACGGCAAGCGGTACCCAGAGCGCTAAGTCTAGGTCCAAGAGGCTTCTAAACAGCTTCTACCCCCAAGCCATAAGACTCCTGAACATCTAATCAAATGGCTACCCAGACTATTTGCATTGCCCCCCCCCCCCCCCCCCACACACACACACACTTTACACTGCTGCTACTCTCTGTTGTTGTCATCTATGCATAGTCACTTCAATAACTCTACCTACATGTACATATTACGTCAACTAACTGGTGCCCCCACACATTGACTCTGTACCGGTACCCCCCTTTACATAGTCTCGCTATTGTTGTTTTACTGCTGCTCTTTAATTACTTGCTACTTTTATTTCTTATTCTTATCCGTATTTTTGGAAACTGCATTGTTGGTTGGGGGCTCGTAAGTAAGCATTTCACTGTAAGGTCTACACCTGTTCGATTCGGTGCATATGACTAATACAATTTGATTTGATTTGAATTAGACACCTGTAATAATCTGAAGTACCCAAAAAGGGCCACTAGGTGTCTTGTGCTAGATTGAAAGATGCCCACAAAAATCTGATATTTTAACGTTTCCAGTAATATACCCGCCATTTGCAACCCCTATGTGTGATAGTCTGACCATTGTATCTATTTACAAAATGTTTCATAAATGATCAGTACTATAAATCAAACCATTTACAACACATAATAGTTCTGAAATGCAAAACATTTCCATAGACCATAAACCACTCACATTGCAGCTGTGGTTGATAAATCTGGCCAAGTTCCCATATTTAGTGGCGTCGATGATGGTATCCTGATCGACCCGGAACAGGTAGCTGCTCCCAATCCCCTCATCTTCATAGCGCTTCTCCCGCATATCTGCAATCACCTGAGGAGAGGGGTGGCGTGTCCATTCACACAAGTCACTCAGTTAAGAATTAGCTCTATCTAGATGAAATGTACATGTAAATGAATATGTATCCAAATGTTACACCAGTCTGCTGTGCCTCTTACTTCATGTCCCTTATTGTCCTACCTATTTACTGGGTACTGTGGTCCAGTCTGTGTCTCACCTGTCTGATGCACTGGCCCACATACTCAATCACCATCTCATCTGCTGCTATGGGCTCCAGGGCAAACAGGCCCCAGTCATGGATGTGACTGCGGCAGAAACGAATCCTCTTCTTGCGGAACTGAAACACAGGAATATCGTCTGTGACTAAAGCCTCATGTCGTCTGCAGAGAGATACACTGAACTGTACTGTCTGTCTGGGCACAGATGAGTGGTTGACTGACCTTAAGCTGGTTAAACCTGAGCAGGTCACTGTCACAGCTGAAGGAGGAGAGCAGACGACGTTGTTCAGACCTGAACTCAGACCCAGACCGCAGGGAAGGGTGTGGCTGGCTTGAAAGACCTACCCCCTGCAGAAATTAAATATTGTCCATTATCAAAGGAGTCAATTATCAGGTATGGCATACATTAACATGGGGGAAGAGCTGTTCCTCTCTGAATACCTGGGTGTCTGCAGAGGGCTGGTCTGTATTCAAACACGTGCTGTTGAGGTATTTTATTTTGTCATTCTTGCTGATTTTGTAAAAGCCCTCGCTGCGGGCAGATCCTGTCACATGGTCCCACATCCAGTCATTGAGCTCCTTCCTCTTCTCCGTCAAGACTCTGGTGAGTGCAAAGGGGTCAAGGGAACTAGACAATAATTCACTGATGTATAGAGGAATATGTATGCAATTCTTAATTAATTTCAATTTGCAACAGTTAGTCTATAAGAAATGAATTCTAAAACATACACAATAACAGTTGAGATCCCATTAGTGTATCAGTGTCCAGTGACAGTATGGTAATAACAGCTCTGTAGTAAAGGATATGAGGGTGGGGGACCCAGAGAGTGTCACTGAGCCAGCTGAAGCCATTGTCCTGCTGTAGCAGCCTGTCATAGGTGACCTGCAGCAGCTTGGAATCCTCCTCATCCAGGCCCTCCTTCCAGACACTGTGGAGGACAGTCATCTCCTCACTTCGTGACCGACGACAGGGACTGGCCGAGAAGACAGAGGGCATGGCTCTCTGCACTGACCTCATCCTTTGCCATCGCCTCATCCTCCGCCTCATCTTCCGCCTCATCTTCCGCCTCATTCTTGGTTGTACCCTCCTCCAGGAGCACTTCTCCATCTCTCTCTGGTTCTCCACATCCACCAGCCCTGACCAGTTCTCCAGGCCCTGCAGGGGTAACTTCCTCTGGGACCCAGGATTAGGATCAAGCCACACATACCCATGGCCAGAAGTTTCTGCTGATGACTCAGACAGGCTGCTAGGAGAAGAAGCTAAAACAGGTGCGTCTGTAAGCATTTCATCACAGGATAAAGGAGCACCATTAGTCCTCTGTGAAGAGGCCAACATAACGGTGGTATTCCTGTGTGTTCTCTTGGTTGGGATGAAGTCCCTCCCAGGAGTTTGTGGGGTCCTGATGTAGAGGCCGGTGCACAGGGAGGGGAGGGGGAAAGGGTTACAGGGAGTGGGACTAAACCCTGGGTCTCCCTCTGTGAGGCCTGACTCTCTGCCCGGTGTCACTGGCACCCTCCAGGGGGTAAGGGGATTCCATAGACCCCTCTCATCTCTCCCTGGTGTTTTGGGCATGTCCTCATATGTTGGGTACGAGGCTAAGGCAGGGCGATGAGTGGGGCGGCTCTGGGACAAAGGCTCACTGTCTGTGGGGGAAAAGGAGAGGAGGTGGTCCATAGAGTCCTCCTCACTCTCAAGGAGGGCCTCTGCTCCCCGGCCAGGAGTGTGTGGCAGTTCCACCTCCTCCACAGCAGGGGGGGTTGGTTTGCTCTTGAACAGTAGGTCTGAGTCGCTGTCCCCCAGAGAGCCAGTGGGGGTGAGAGGCCGGAGGTTCTCCACGTTATCTGGTGACTCAACGCTCCATTCAGGGCTATCTATCTCCACTGCAAAGTCAGGCTCCACCACTGCTGGTAGAGGAAAATAAACACTCTGTTTTGTTGAATCTAATCCCTGTAATTGCTGTCAGGCTTTAAATTCATACATAAGAGTTGTTTGAATGTTATTGAAGAGCACTTTTATTATTATTTACCAATACATGCATGTAATTAAAATCTACCTGGCAGTCCTATGGGTGAGGGGGCCTGGAGATCATGGTGGTGCTCACTGGACAGGAGCTCCATCCCTGGGTCAGGTCGGCTTGTGCAGCTGGTGCGCCCAAAGACATCTCGAGTTAGACAGACTGAGTGCTTTTCCTCCCAAGGCTGATCCCTCAGGACTGGCTCTGACCCATCCAGTAGGTCCAGCTCCGTGCCTGGGGTAAGAGGGGCTGAGGGTGTGGCCGGGGGCTCCAGATCCATCTCCTCCTCATCTGATGACAACACCACACACTCTACCTCCCTGTTGACCTCATCAGCATCTTCATCTGTCTCATCCTCTTCCTCTGTCTCCTGGTCAGAACTGGAGTCATAGTCTGAGAAGTCTTCACTTTCCTCAAAGGAGGAGTCAGATGAGTCAGACTCTGAGAGGTATTCACTGTCTTGTGAGGAGTAAGACTCTACCTCTGAGAGGCTTACCCTGGCAACTTCTAGTAAATGAGAAAACAATCGTGTGCATTTCAGTATGTGTAACAGATTTATTGAAGTAGATTTATTAAGCAACTATTAAAACCCCTTAAGACAAAAACTCAAAGCTTCTTAAACATTACCCTCATTTGGAGACTGTAATCCTCTTGTAACTTTAGAGAAGACCACATCTTCATCATCATCTTCATCATCATCTTCATCCTCGTCCACTTCTTCCTCTTTTTGTTCACTGTCATCATTTTCATCCCTCTGCTGAAAAAAATAAAAAATAAACTGGTTAATGCAACTTGAAACATATAATTTGATTAAATACATTTGGCATTTTGGTATTGCTGTTGATTGACAGCTGGAAACCTCTGTGTACCTGGCGTTGGGGAACCTTGTCTGCTTCCACAGTATCCTCCTCTTTGTCTCTTGTTGGCTCCCCCTCTTTCTCTTTGCTCTCCTCTTCCCCCTCACTGTCCAGCTCCAGTGGCCTTGCATGTCTTCGCCTCACAGCTGGAATAGTTCCAGTTTTTGGGGACCTGTCCAATGTGTGATTCGTTATATTACTCTCCAGCTCTAAGGGGAAAGAGAAAGAAAGCGTGCTAAGCATTCACAATATTCTCATTGTAAAACCAATTGAAATCATACTGGGGAGTAAATATGTTGCCTTGTCCGAATGCACAGCACTAACCAGCACTCTCATATGCATCATTAACAGGTGTGTAGGGACACTTTCTTTTGGGGTCCTCTGAAGCAGTCGATTCGTCGGACTCTTTCTTCTTTACCTACACATGAACACAAGTCACGATCATCATGATCATCACCTCCACAGACACAGTCACACTGTACCTTGTTTGAGCTCCTTCGTGATACGTTTAGTAGTAGCAGCAGAAGCCTACCTTGAAGGAAGGCAGGTTGGTGGCACCACGCGGGCCAATGTTCTGTCTTAGGGAGTCTCTTGGTTTGGCCCTCACCTCCACTCTACCCTCTCTGGCATTCACAAGACTTACAGCAATCTGAAAAATGACGAAATGAAGAAGCATTATGAACATTATAGCAACAAACCACAAGTATCAAAACAGATCATTTGCTGTGGTGTAGAAGAGTTCTGTATCTTCAACTATGCTGAACTTCAACTAGGTAGTAGCTCACCTTAGCTTTCAGCTCCTGGCCATCCCACCACTCATCAAACGCCCTAAAGGCTACCCCCTCAACCATTTTACGGTTGATGTCTCTCTTCACGATGGACTTAAGCTCCTCCGTAATGACAGCCAGCACTTTTTCCACTGTGGCCTTATGAGGGTCCTCCTGCAGAGGCAGGTAGCCTGGCGGGGGCACAGAGGGGTTGAAGGTGGGCATGAAGGGAGGCAGGGGCCAGGGTTGCCCAGTAAAAGACACTGGCACACTGCCACACCCAGGCAGACCATTCACCTTGTCCATATGCACAGTGTGCAGCGTATTCAAGGGATATGGGTAAACTGGATGTAGGATAGAGGGGGGGGCTGCCATAGTTGGAGGAGGCCCAAGGATAGTGAGAGGGGGAGGAATGTGTGGAGGAAGCAGATGGAATCCTGGAGGTGGGATTGGAATAGAAAGAGGAGCAGAAATGGGATGGATGGAAGGGTGGATTTGAGGGTGAGGGTTGGAGGGAGAGAATCGAATGGGGAGGTTGGAGTGGGTGATTGATGGGGGAGGATTGGAAGAGGGAACTGAAGAGTGAGGATTGTAGGGAGGGATTGGAGCAGGGTGATTGAGAGAGGAGATTGGAAGAGGCTGTGGCAAGGAGGGAATGAAGGAGTTGACTGTGATGCTCCTGGAACAATGGCTTTTGAGATTTGACATTCCAGATTGCCCCGCATTTGAGATGTCCTTGTCTTCCCCTGGCAAATGGAGACCCTGTGAAAGAAATGATAAATGAATAGATTGTAACCCCTCTCCCCAATGTGCAATGCAATAAATATGTCCCTAATTCTTTATCTGTGATGTTGTTTGTTAAATCTCGTTAAACATATCAATATGTTCATACTCTCTATTTTCTCCAATACCTGAGAAAATGATAAGGAATGGAGTGCCCGTCCCATATACTTTTCACTAGAGGTTGACTGATCTGCATGGTCCATCTCTGTTCCTTTACTTCTCTCCCTTTGAGTGAGAGAGAGCGTCCCAGGAGGCCAGGGGGGCTGTGAGGTCCATATTAGAGAAGACATCCCTGGAAGGGACTCGTCTCCTTCCCACTCAGGGAGGGGAGTGGGACTGACATCCTCCAGACCATCACTGGTGGTGGGGTGGGTACAGTTCACAGGAGATCCACTACGGGCTGGGGTGTGGTTAGACTCAGGAGAGTACATTGAGGCAGGGGAGAATGGGGAAACAGGGCTGTCCTGAGAGTGCACTTCAGCATCCAAACCCCTTTCACCATGTAGAGGAAGGCAGGAACTCTGAGTCTTGCTGAGAAGCATCTCAATGCGTGAGTCCAGGCTGTGGCTCTCTGCCTCTGGGATGAGGCTTCCAGGAGAGTTATTGGGAGGGGAAGGGGGCGGTTCTATAAGGCCCGCATCGGGTCCAGAAGGGGGAGACTGGGGTCTCTCCCTCAGAGGTACCACGTTCATACTTGTGGCACTGGCAGAGCTGCTGCTCAGATGGAAAGCCTCAGAGGCAGGAGGTATAGAGGGCACCCTCCAGGACTCCTGTTCAGGAAGGGAGAGGTGGAGGGGAGGCTCTGTGGCAGGGTTATCATCACCCGAGGGCAGGCGGTTCTGATACCAGAAGACGGAAGATTTGTAGCTGCCGCTAGCAACCTGGGTTTGGGGTTGGAGAGGACGGTGAGGTTGGAGGTGTTTGAGGAGAGAGCTCAGCTCTGAGCTCTGATGGTGGGATCTCATATAAGGTCTCCCTGGTTGACGATAGCAGACATCGCGCCTCAAGCGTCTGTGAGCACCGTATGAGGAGTGTTCACCCTGAGTGACTTGGTGGACTGGGGTGGTGTGCTGGCTAGAGTAGCAAGAGTCCTGAGAGAGGGGTGTCCCAGACAGGCAGGGGGTATGAGGGGTGCCCTGAGAGAGGGGTGTCTGCCCAAAGCTGCCCGGTGTGTCCTGCCAGATACTGGAGTAGGCTGTGTCTAGGGAGAGAGGTGTAGCCACGCTGGTGGGACTGGAAATAGACCTTGTCAATGATGAACTCCCATCAGTCAGTTTCTGCAGAGGTTTGCTGTCCTGAAGATGGAGGAAACAAAACAGAGTGGCTAAAATGAAGCAACGAAGCATCTCACATCGCCTCAGCCGAGTCTACTCACATCACCATAACCAAAAACAACTTAGAGAAGTTGTTTTTGAGCTATTGCTCAAGCTATTGCTCGCCTGAGGTAGAGTATCTCATGATAAGCTGTAGACCACACTATCTACCTAGAGAGTTTTCATCTGTATTGTTCGTAGCTGTTTACATAACACCACAGACTAAGACAGCATTGAATGAGCTGTATTCAGCCATGAGCAAACAAGAAAACGCTCACCCAGAGGCGGCGCTTCTAGTACCCGGGGACTTTAATGCTGGGAAACTTAAATCCGTTTTACCTTTCTCTCCAGAGGGAGAAAAAAAACTTTGGACCACCTTTACTCCGCACACAAAGAGACATACAAAGCTCTTCCTCGCCCCCCATTTGGCAAATCTGACCATAATTCTATTCTCCTGATTCCTGCTTACAAACAAAAATTAAAGCAGGAAGCACCAGTGACTAGATCAATATAAAAGCGGTCAGCTGAAGCAGATGCTAAGCTACAGGACTGTTTTGCAAGCACAAACTGGAAAATGTTCTGGGATTCCTCCGATGGCATTGAGGAGTACACCAGATCAGTCATTGGCTTCATCAATAAGTGCATCGATGACATCGTCCCCACAGTGACCGTACGTACATACCCCAACCAGAAGCCATGGATTACAGGCAACATCCGCACTGAGCTAAAGGCTAGAGCTACCGCTTTCAAGGAGCGGGACTCTAACCCGGATGCTTATAAGAAATCCCGCCAAGACCTCCGACGAACCATCAAACAGGCAAAGTGTCAAAACAGGACTAAGATCGAATCGTACTACACCGGCACTGATGCTTGTCGGATGTGGCAGGGCTTGCAAACCATTACAGACAACAAAGGGAAACACAGCTGAGAGCTGCCCAGTGACACGAGCCTACCAGATGAGCTAAACTACTTCTATGCTCGCTTCGAGGCAAATAACACTGAAACATGCATGAGAGCACCAGCTGTTCTAGAAGACTGTGTGATCGTGCTCTCCGCAGCCGATGTGAGTAAGACTTTAAACAGGTCAACATTCACAAGGCTGCAGGACCAGACGGATTAACAGGACATGTACTGCAAGCATGCACTGACCAACTGTCAAGTGTCTTCACTGACATTTTCAACCTCTCCCTATTCAAGTCTGTAATACCAACATGTTTTAAGCAGACCACCATAGTGCTTGTGCCCAAGAACACTAAGGTAACCTGCCTAAATGAATACCGACCATGTAGCCATGAAGTGCTTTGAAAGGCTGGTCATAGCTCACATCAACACCATTATCCCAGAAACCCTAGACCCACCCAATTTGCATACCGCCCCAACAGATCCACAGATGATGCAATCTCTATTGCACTCCACACTGCCCTTTCCCACCTGGACAAAAGCTCAGCGCTCAACACCATAGTGCCCTCAAAGCTCATCAATAAGCTAAGGACCCTGGGACAAAACACATCCCTCTGCAACTGGATCCTGGACTTCCTGACGGGCCACCCCCAGGTGGTAAGGGTAGGTAACAACATACCTTCCACGCTAATCCTCAACACAATGGCCTCCCCAGAGGTGCGTGCTCAGTCCCCTCCTGTACTCCCTGTTCATTCATGACTGCACGGCCAGGCACAACTCCAACACCATCATTAAGTTTGCAGATGACACAACAGTGGTAGGCCTGATCACCGACACCGACGAGACAGCCTATAGGGAGGAGGTCAGAGACCTGGCCGTGTGGTGCCAGGGCAACAACCTCTCCCTCAACGTGATCAAGACAAAGGAGATCATTGTGGACTACAGGAAAAACAAGCCTGAGCACAGCCCCATTCTCATCGATGGGGCTGCAGTGGAGCAGGTTGAGAGCTTCAAGTTCCTTGGTGTCCACATCACACTAACAAACCATTGTTCCTGTTCCCAAGAAAGCTAAGGTAACTGAGCTAAACGAATACCACCCCGTAGCACTCACTTCCGTCATCATGAAGTGCTTTGAGAGGCTAGTCAAGGACCATATCACGTCCACCCTAGACCCACTCCAATTTGCTTAACGCCCCAATAGGTCCACAGACGACGCAATCGCAACCACACTGCACTAACCCATCTGGACAAGAGGAATACCTATGTGAGAATGCTGCTCATCGACTACAGCTCAGCATTTAACACCATATTACCCTCGAAACTCGTCATCAAGCTCGAGATCCTGGGTCTCGACCCCGCCCTGTGCAACTGGGTACTGGACTTCCTGACGGGCCAACCCCACCCCATCTCCACCTCGCTGATCCTCAACACTGGGGCCCCACAAGGGTGCATTCTGAGCCCTCTCCTGTACTCCCTGTTCACCCACAACTGCATGGCCATGGACGCCTCCAACTCAATCATCAAGTTTTCAGACGACACTACAGATGTAGGCTTGATTACCACAACGACGAGACAGCCTACAGGGAGGAGGTGAGGACCCTCGGAGTGTTGTGTCAGGAAAATAACCTCTCACTCAACGTCAACAAAACAAAGGAGATGATCGTGGACTTCAGGAAAAAGCAGAGGGAGCACCCCCTTATCCACATCGACGGGACAGTAGTGGAGAGGGTAATAAGTTTTAAGTTCCTCGGTGTACACATCACGGACAAACTGAATTGGTCCACCCACACAGACAGCGTGGTGAAGAAGGCGCAGTAGCGCAAATTTGGCTTGTCACCAAAAGCACTCACAAACTTTTACAGATGCACAATCGAGAGCATCCTGTCAGGCTGTATCACTGCCTGGTACGTTAACTGCTCTGCCCACAACCGTAAGGCTCTCCAGAGGGTAGTGAGGTCTGCACAATGCATCACCGGGGGCAAACTACCTGCCCTCCAGGACACCTACACCACCCGATGTCACAGGAAGGCCATAAAGATCATCAAGGACAACAACCACCTGAGCCACTGCCTGTTCACCCCGCTATCATCCAGAAGGCGAGGTCAGTACAGGTGCGTCAAAGCAGGGACCGAGAGACTGAAAAACAGCTTATATCTCAAGGCCATCAGACTGTTAAACAGCCACAACTAACATTGAGTGGCTGCTGCCAACATACTGACTCAACTCCAGCCACTTTAATATTGGAAAAATTGATGTTAAAAATGTATCACTAGCCACTTTAAACAATGCCACTTAATATAATGTTTACATACCCTACATTACTCATCTCATATGTATATACTGTACTCGATACCATCTACTGCATCTTGCCTATGCCGTTCTGTACCATCACTCATTCATATATCTTAATGTACATATTCTTCATCCCTTTACACTTGTGTGTATAAGGTAGTTGTTGTGAAATTGTTAGGTTAGATTACTCGTTGGTTATTACTGCATTGTCGGAACTAGAAGCACAAAGATTTCTCTACACTCGCATTAACATCTGCCAACCATGTGTATGTGACAAATAGAATTTGATTTGATTTGAAAACTAACATGGTCCAAGCACACCAACACCAAACCTAATCCCCCCCAGGAGACTGAAAAGATTTGGCATGGGTCCTCAGATCATGGGTCCTCTAGAACCCTCAAAAGGTTCTACAGCTGCACCATCGAGAGCATCCTGACTGGTTGCATCACTGCCTGGTATGGCAACTGCAAGGCAGAGGGTAGTACGAACGGCCCAGTAGATCACTGGGGCCAAGCTTCCTGCCATCCAGGACCTCTATACCAGGCAGTGTCAGAGGAAGGCCTTAAAAATTGTCAAAGACTCCAGCCACCCTATTCATAGACTGTTCTCTCTGCTACTGCACGGCAAGCGGTACCGGAGTGCCAAGTCTAGGTCCAAGAGGCTTCTAAACAGCTTCTACTCCCAAGCCATAAGACTCCAGAACATCTAATCAATTGGCTACCCAGACTATTTGCATTGCCTCCCCTCTCCCTCTTTTACACCGCTGCTACTCTCTGTTGTTATCATCTATGCATAGTCACTTCAATAACTCTAGCTACATGTACATATTACCTCAACTAACCGGTGCCCCCGCACATTGACTCTGTACCGGTACCCCCTGTATATAGTCTCGCTATTGTTATTTTACTGCTGCTCTTTAATTACTTGTTAACTTTATTTCGTATTCTTATCTGTATTTTTTTAAACTGCATTGTTGGTTAGGGGCTCATAAGTAAGCATTTCACTGTAAGGACTACACCTGTTGTATTTGGCGCATGTGACTAATACAATTTGATTTGATTTTAATGAGCAGTAATAAACATAAGATTGAATTCTGTCTGTCAAAGAACTATAAATGGAACACATTAGAACAGTAGAGCAGTAAAACTCTATTACCTGCAATCTCTCAGTTAGGCATTGGAGGGTGTGCTCATCACTGCCCAGTGGCAATGTTGAAGGGGTGTAGAGTCCACTAACAAGAAGATGGAAGTACCGCATTCTGTTTTTACCTATAAAAGGATTAGAGTCAGATGGATCACTACCCAAAAACCAATTGAAAATCATAAATCATAATCTATTACCACATTTATTGACATTAGTTATGTATGTGTAATTAAGCCTATTTTCAATGATCAATCAATTATATTAACCTACCCTTTGGATCAAGTTCCACGTGGATAATGTTCCCCATGACAGAGGTGTCATGAAGGTGTTCCACAGTGTCCTTTGCAGCCTTGACTGTGTCGAAGATGACTTTAGCAATTCCTAAATGCTTCTTGTTTTTAGGATTATACAAGATTTCCACTTCCTCAATCTGTCCGTACTTTATGCACATGTCAGTCAAGAAACCCTCCCCTACGTTGTCATTTAACCTGGCAAATGTCACTTCCTTGGGTGGGCCGACATAGCATTCATCAATCTATAAACATTAATCAGATAACAGATTGTCAGTTGGTAAACAATTATTATTATCTATCTAAGATTGCATTTCACATGACGTCATCACAGAAAATGAGGTGTTACCTTAAATTTGGGGACCAGCAGGTCAGTGTCTCTGAATTTGGTCCAAAGACGACAGATTCTGGGATCCCGGACAGTATCCACAGGAAATGCCCCTAAGTCCTGAACCTGATATAGCATACATCAAGGAGATAAGAACACTCATGTGGGAACAGAAAAAAAGTGTGTTGTCAAAAGAAAGTTTAGGTCAAGGGCAACAGTATCTGTAATAACATTCAACAAGTAGCCTAACACAACTAGATGTAAAAATCCTAAATTAAATCTACTCACTGGCATGTTGAAATGATGCCCATCGTAACGATACACTTTATAAAACCCATTCTTCAACGCAGGGTCTACGATCAACTTGCAGCTCCTCCAGTGCTGAGGATGTTTTTCTCCGTGATTTACCTGATGGTTGATTTCCATTACATTCACCACACCTGAAAACGTAAACAGTAGGTCTATTGAACATACGGCATACGCAATAGCCTATATTACACGCCATGTTTAAAATATTTATATAACAACATGTAAAACAAAAAAACATTGTTCTATGCGACACGATAAAATGCACAAATGTGATGGTAGACTGACTACTCGTTAGAGATTTTATCATCTGGTCCAAGCCATTGAAACACGCCCTGACAGGTGATGGAGAGATGGCGATTCACCTGTAGCTACCAATACAATGTTATTGTAATTCGTGATCTTTTACACGTTTTGCTAGTCTTGAGCACATTTTTATCGCGCTTTTCTTTTAATCGAGAATATGTTGCAATGTTTTTTATTTCTAATTTTCTCTTACCTGCACCGAAAGCTGCCTCCCACGGACCTACATTGTGCACCTGTTGTCATAGCACTTTTTTCCTTCCAGTTTACAGTATTGGGGACTGGGGACGGGAGCCTATTTATGAATCACTCCGCACATTCGATACTTTGAACTGAAGAAAATAATGTCAAGCTTCTGTCAATAAAATAGGCCTACATTAAAATATAAAAGGTTTACTATATGTAAAGTTATAGAAATATGGAGAGTGTAGGATCTAGACGACGAATTGTTGGAGAAAGTACCTAGATCTACAATCATTCATCAGGTGTTCCCCAAAAAAGAAAGGAAAACAAACACAGTACAGGTCACAAACCTCAGTTACTGATCACTGTGTTTTATTAAATCATTTTTATAAAATATATATAAATAAATTATTCAATTATTATTGGATTCTACCTACGGTATATGGATTCTACAAACAAGCAGAGTATTCGTACATAAATTATCTACTATCTGATTGATGTACATACTTTAGCATTTGATCCACTAGGTGGCATATATATTTAATCTGTTTTGAAAGGGTGGAACAGCGCCAATTGCAACAGACAGCCATAATACTAAAGGGTCTGTTTCCATGACCCATATTAAAGCATTTCCATTTGTTCACTCTCCTGCAAAAGGTTGATTTTGTTCTGGAGCTAATGAACAAGGGCTTTCCAGGTTCTTTTGATTGTATCTCTTCTGGCTTTCATGTGTTCCTTGACAGGGTTGGTGAGTAACAGATTACATGTAATCTGTTACAAGTAAGGGATTACAAAAACCGATAACTGTAATCCGTTACGTTACCAGCAAAAATATTGTAATCAGATTACAGATACTTTTGAAAAACTAGATGATTACTTGAGGATTACTTTTAAATTCAGAAAGGATGTTTGTGAAAAAAAAATCTTGGACACTTCTGTTTTCTCAATGACATTCAAATCAACATTGAAAAAGGCGCAAATGTAAGTTTGTTCCACCTCAGCGAGTCTGACCGCAAGTCAGAGACCACTATGATAACGCACCATCCAAATTGATCCAATTTGACTAAAAGTTTAGCTTGGGGGTATCAGGATGACATCAATAGTGTAGTCTACTGTGATACGGATATCAGGTATTATTGATATCTACATAGCGCATTGATGTGATCTGCTGCTCTCTCATTGAGCTATTTGCGCTCTATGGATTGTGGTTGTTGTGGATAGCTGTTCACAAATCTAAAAGTGTATTTGAACACACTACTGCTTATCAATCATTGTTTTTGAAACCAGTGGACAGCCAGTGAAAATGCATTCTTGCAACAGCCACGTCGTGCGGATCCCAGCCTGTGGAATAAAAGTGGGTTTTTTATTGTTCAATCTAATTCATGCTTATAAAAAAAAATCTAAGGTCTAATGGAAAAACTCACACACTTTTGATATACTTAAGTCTGTAGTTGCGACATCCATATATCCATTGATTCTTGAAGTATATAAATGCCTCATGAGCTTAGTTCAACTGTCACACTCCATGAGACCCCATCGAAGACAAGCTTATTTTTCTCCAATGTTTGTAAACATTGTCAATGTAAACAAACACGGTATATCCTCATAACATGGTTAAAACAATAATTTTGATATCATGGATGGTCAGTCCTTGCATCCATAACTCTGTCTATTAATCTGAGTATCACGTGTCAGGTAAGACCCGGATGCAGACAACATCGAAGGAACAACAGTTTATTAATCGAACAGAGGCAGGCAACAGACAGGTCAAGGGCAGGCAGATGGCAGTAATCCAGATAGGTGGAACAAGGTACAGGACGGCAGGCAGGCTCAGGTTCAGGTTCAGGGCAGGCAGAATGGTCAACACCGGGAAAACAAGGAATCTGGAACAATTGAGAGACAGAAGCAGAGGGAAAAATGCTGGTAGGCTTGACAAAACAAAACGAATTGGCAACAGACAAACAGAGAACACAGGTATAAAAACACTGGGGATAATGGGGAAGATGAGCGGCACCTGGAGGGAGGTGGAGACAATCGCAAAGACAGGTGAAACAGATCAGGGTGTGACAGTACCCTCCCCTCTAGGTACACCACCTGGCATCCTACCTGGGCGCACACCTGGCTGACCAGGGTGCCGGCATTGGAACTCAGAGATGAGGTCTGGGTCCAGGTTGTCCCTAGCGGGGACCCAGCACCTCTCCTCCGGGCCATAACCAATCCCAGTCAACCAGGTACTGGAATCCCCTGCCCCGAGGTCGAACCTTCAGGAGACGCCTCACCGTATACGCCGGTTGCCCATGGATGAGCCAGGGAAGAGGGGTGGGTCTGGAAACAGGAGACAAAGGGCTGTGAGACATGGGCTTGATTTTATACACATGAAAAGTGAGATGTATATGGAGGGTATGGGGCAACAGAAGGTGAACAGCAGAGGGGCTAATGACCTCGGAGATGGGGAAGGGGCGGATAAACCTCAGGGACAGTTTGCGAGACTCCACCTGGAGGGGCAGATCCCAGGTTGACAGCCATACCATCTGCCCAAGACGATACCGGGGAGCCGGGGTCCGGTGGCGGTCTGCTTGTCGTTGATACCTGGAGGTGTTCTTCAGCGGCGGACAAACATCTGGGCCTAAGGTACGCCAACATCTTCCTCTTACTCAGGGAAGAGCGGAGGCTGATAGCCCAGGGAACACTCAAAGGTCGAGAGACCCGTGGCAGAGCAAGGAAGGGTGTTGCAGGCATATTAGACCCACACCAGTTGCTGACTCCAGGTGGTGGGGTTGGCAGAGACCAGGCAGCAAAGGGTCGTCTCCAAGTCTTGGTTGGCTCGCTGTGACTGGCCATTGGACTGGGGGTGGAATCTGGAGAACAGGCTGGCCGACGAACCAATGAGCATGCAGAACGCCTTCCAAAACCGGAACAAGAACTGAGGACCCCAATCAGAGACCATGTCCACCGGGAGTCCATGGATCCGGAAGACGTGCTGCACGGCTGGGCCATCTCTTTGACCGAGGGGAGCTTGGGGAGAGGGATGAAGTTGGCGGCCTTGGAAAACAGGTTGACCACTGTCAGGATGGGGGTGTTGCCATCAGACGGGGGAAGACTCGTGACAAAGTCCAGTGATATGTGAGACCAGGGATGGTGAGGAACAGGCAATGGTTGAAGAAGACCAGCCGGAGCTTGCCGAGGAGTCTTGTTCTGCGCACAAACCGCGCATGATCTCAGTATATATACATCTGTTCTGAAAGTCCCCAGAGTCTGCAACACCACGAAGCAAGGGGCAGCACCAAGCAAGCGGCACCATGAAGACCAAGGAGCTCTCCAAACAGGTCAGGGACAAAGTTGTGGAAAAGTACAGATCAGGGTACTTTTCCATTAAATCTATTATTAAAAAACTGAACGAATATGGCACCACAACAAACCTGCCACGAGAGGGCCGCCCACCAAAACTCACAGACTAGGCAAGGAGGGCATTAATCAGAGAGGCAACAAAGAGACCAAAGATAACCCTGAATGAGCTGCAAAGCTCCACGGCGGAGACTGGAGTATCTGTCCATGGGACCACTTTAAGCCGTACACTCCACACAGCTGGGCTTTACGGAAGAGTGGCCAGAAAAAAATAATCAAACATGTTTGGTGTTCGCCAAAAGGCATGTGGGAGACTCCCCAAACATATGGAAGAAAGTATTCTGGTCAGATGAGACTAAAATTTGAATAGATATGCATGCTCAAGTATTCTGTTTTTTTGTCTTATTTCTTGTTTGTTTCACAATAAAAAATATTTTTGCATCTTCAAAATGGTAGGCATGTTGTGTATATGAAATGATACAAACCCCACAAAATATTTATTTTAATTCCAGGTTGTAAGGCAATAAAATAGGAAAAATGCCAAGGGGGGTGAATACTTTCGCAAGCCACTGTAGCTTAAGGTCCAGGGTAGAACGCTGGGACAGGACCGCCCCCACTCCTACATCAGAAGCATCTGCCTCCACCACAAACTGACAGGACTTGTCAGGATGAACCAAGATGGGAGCAGTGGCGAAGCAATGTTTGAGGTCCCAGAACTCCCGGTCAGCAGCAGGGGACCACGTGAACGGAACCTTGGGAGAGGTGAGTGCTGACAGGGGGGAAGCCAGTGTGCTGTAATCCCAGATAAAGTGGTGATACAAGTGGGAGAACACCAGGAAATGTTGCAGCTGCACCTTGGACGTAGACTGGGGCCAATCCACCACCTCTCTCACCTTCCCGGGATCCATTTGGCCACTCCCAGCAGAGATGATGTAACCCAGAAAGGGGATGGTGGAGCGATGAAACTCACACTTCTCTGCTTTTACAAACAAATTATTCTCCAGGAGGCCTGGAAGAACCTGTCGAACGTGGAGCACGTGTTTTTGGTTGGAGACGGAGAAGACAAGGATGTCATCAATGTAGACGAAGTCGAACTGGTTCAACATGTCGCAGAGAACATCACTTTCCAGGGACTGGAACACAGCAGGGGCGTTGGTAAGGCCAAATGGCATGACAAAAATACTCGTAGTGGCCGCTGGTCGTGTTGAAAGCGGTCTTCCACTCATCCCCCTCTCCTATCGGCAGCAGGTGTTAGGCGTTCCGTAGATCCAGCTTGGAAAACATGTTGGCCCCCTGGAGCGGCTCGAAGGCCGAGGAGATGAGTGGTAGCAGGTAGCGGTTCTTCACCATTATGTCATTGAGTCCCCAGCAGTCGATGCACAGGCACAGGGTCTTGTGCTTCTTCTCCACACAGAAGAACCCTGTGCCGGCAGAGAGGAAGAAGGACGGATAAATCCTGCAGCTAGGGAGTACCCAATGTAGGTCTCCATAGCCTTGGTCTCTGGTCGCGATAGAGAGTACAGTCGTCCCCGGGGCGGAGTAGAGCTGGGCAGAAGGTCAATCCCCCAGTCATATGGTCTGTGCGGTGGAAGCGAAGTGGCCCGGGCCTTGTTAAACACCTCCTGAAGGTCCTGGTACTCCACGGGAATGGGGGAGAGGTCTGGGGCAACTTCCAAGCCCCCAGGAAGACGTCCCGGGGCAGGTTATGCTGACTTCAGGCAATGGGCGTGGCAGAACGGGTTCCAGCCTATGATGGCCCCAGTAGACCAGTTAATGAGAGGATTATGTCGCTGGAGCCAGGAGAATCCCAATACCACAGAAATCTGAGGAGACTTAATGAGCAGAAATGTAATAGTCTTGCTGTGGTTCCCTGACAGTCGTAGGTTTATGGGAGTGGTATTGTGGGTGACCCAACCAATAGAGCACCCATCCAGCGCTCTAACGTCCATGGGAATGGAGAGGGGCTGAGTGGGGATATCCAGCTCGGACGCCAGTGTAGTGTACAGAAAGCTCTCATCGGCCCCAGAGTCGACGAGGACCCGGAGAGATTTCGACTGGTTTCCCCACAGCAGAATGGAATGAAATGGAGTGCGATTAAGGGAAGCAGAAAAGTTCTCAATATGGCCCACCAGAGTACTCGCTCCTAAAGCTGAGTCTGGTCTTTTAACGAACAAGAGGACACAAAATGACCACGAGTGCCGCAATTCAGGCAACTCTTAGTGTTGAGCCTGTGTAGCTGTTCTGCTGGAAACAACCCAGCTCTTCTAGTTGCATAGGCTCGTGAAACGGCGACTCGGCTGTCTTCGGCGACTCTCGGGGAACCTCTGGTAGCCTCTGGTTCTTTCCGCAATGGGGCCGTCGGGGACTTCCGGGAGGCTTCGGAGGCGAGGTGGAATCCTTGTACGGGCGAGCCAAATCTAATCTCCTCTCCCTCCGTTGTTCCCTTAGTCGCCCATCAATCCTGATGGTCAAGGTGATGAGGGAATCGATATCCATTGGTAATTCCCGGGCTGCAAGATCACCCTTGACCTCCTCCGAGACTCCATGTAGAAACATGTCGAACAGCGCTTCCTGGTTCCAGGAAATCCATTGCATAGTCTGCCACACTTCGGGAGTCCTGCCGAAGCTGGAGTAGCTTCCGAAGAAGCCTCTCTTCGAGAAAATGGGGCTTCAAACACCTACTTAACCTCTCCCACGAACTCCTCCAGACTTATGCATATGGCCGGCTATTGCTCCCATACAGCTGTAGCTCAGGCGAGCGCCCTCCCGGACATCAGCGTGATAAGGTACGCTATCTTAGAGCGGTCCGAGGGGAAGGAGGTGGGCTGAAGCTCGAAGATGAGGCCACACTGAGCTAGAAATGCCCGACAGGTGCCCTGCTCTCCATTGAAGCATTCCGGGGAGGTAAGCGGGGCTCCCGGGAAAGCGGAGGGGCCGGTGAGGCGGCGCTGCTAACAGCCGAGTTACTGAGGGGCTGTGAGGTTACCATCACAGTAGGCTGCTTCCCAGCCAACCAGCGGAATTGCTCCAGCAAGATGTCCAACGCCCGGTCATGGTGTTCGGCAAAGGTGTGGACCCCCTCCAATAGGCCACGAAGCAATTCCTCATGCCTACCAATGGTGGCTCCTTTGGAGATGGTGTTGGTCAGAGTCCACTGGGTCAGTCATGGCCAGTTCGTACTATCAGTAAGTAATCCAGATAGGTGTGGCAAAGGTATAGGACGGCAGACAGGGCCAGGGTCAGGGCAGGCAAAATGGTCAACAATCGAGAGACAGGAGCAGAGGGAAAAATGCTGGTAGGCTTTATGAAACAAAACGAACTGGCAACAGACAAACAGAGAACACAGGTATTAATACACTGGAGATAATGGGGAAGATGGGTGACACCTGGAGTGAGGTGGAGACAATCACAAAGACAGGTGAAACAGATTAGGGTGTGACATTGAGAGTGGTTAACTTCTCCAGACACATCCCTCAGCTTTTTACCAAAACAGAGTGACTGGAATTCTGATAGGTTTTTAATGTAAAGATATAATTGTATTATTATATGTAGTAGAAAGTGATGGGTTAGAAAAAGCCTACATAACCAACCCATTAAGTAAAATGTAATATCCATATATGGCCAGCTATGTAATCTTTAACATTTATCCTGCAATAGATGTTGTTCAATTGGTAATACATTTGGTCTTCTTCTAATGCCTCTTAAGGGGAAAGCAATCGAAAAGTAACTGAATGCAATCAGATTACATTACTGAGTTTGGGTAATCCAAAAGTTACGTTACTGATAAAAATTATGGACAGGTAACTAGTAACTGTAACGGATTACATTTAGAAAGTAACCTACCCAACCCTATTCCTGGATAAGGCATTGGTGATGTGCCCATTCATTAATAAATGGGTGGGGTGGGGCAGAGAAAAGGGGAGGTCCTACTTTTCTGTCGTGGGAGGGGTAAGTACTCAACCAAGAGGAGCTATTCACACTACGTTAAGCTAGTTTGCTCACTCAGGGTTTGTTGTCATTTATTCTTATCTCAAGTGTCTGCGGGCGGCCATTATCCAGATAACCAAATCTTCTTCAACAAGAGAAGGCTCTTTGCCACATTTTCATCTAGCTTCTCAGAAAGAGGCATGCCACAGAACGTGTCAGGCATGAGCAGTGGGCATACCAGGCGGCGAGAGGAGTTGCAGGTTGTGATAGTAGGTGATGGTGGATGTGGGAAAACCTCCCTCCTCATGGTTTACACTAAAAAAGGACTTTCCAGAGGTAAGACAATTGACAAAGCCAGCTCATCATCTGGATGCTTCTCTTCTCTTTTTACACTTGCTTTAATTAAGTGAAAAGTGTCAATCTATTTTTATTCGTTTTTCAGCACTATTTTTACTCTGCATGTAAGCAAATTATAGTGAGAAGTGCTTGACTGTATGTGACAAAAATAATATGTATATATCCACAGAAAATGACGAAAAGAGCAAAGTTAATTTCAACCTTTTTAGCTATCATATCTGAAATAAAAATAAATAAATACAGGACTTCATGGCAGACTAAAAATGCACATCCATCTGTTTCTGTGTATTTCAGGTCGAGAGGACTATGACTGATTACGGCCCCTGTCCTATCCGAATGCCAACCTGGTATTGATCTGCTATGATGTAAGTTGCCCCTCAAGTTATGACAATGTCCTAATAAAGGTACTGCACTGTCTTCTCTTCATACTTTACTGCTTGTTTGTCTATTTAAATCCCCAGAACGAGGAAGAAACCTTATTAACATACATGCCATATAAAGTTTTATGACATTTACAACAGAATTAATGTCGCTGAAGATGTCAGTATCATACATGAATATGATATACAAGTATGTATATGAAGATATGTCAGTACCAGAAATATATGTGAATACTTGCTCAAGCCAGTATTTATCAGGTTCAGGGTGAATTATTTTTGCACAGTAGATGCAGTCACTCTCACAAGAATGCATGACGTAGAATGTTTATAATATCTAACTCTGTTTACATATATTTCAGTGGTACCCCGAGGTGCATCACTTCTGCCATGGCGTGCCCATTATCCTGGTAGGATGCAAAACAGATCTGCGGAAAGACAAGGCCTTGGCAAGGAAACTGTGGTCCTCAGGCCAGAACCCCATCACATACATCCAGGTAGATTTCATACATAGCCATACATTATGTATGTATAACTTATATACATTGAATGTACATTTGCCATGCCACTTACATAATAAGTCATTAGTATTGGGTTTATTGAAAATGTGGTTGAATTAGGGTTGTGTGATTGGAATGGGAGACTGATCAGAAGTGTTTGAACAAAAACATTTTCAAAAGATCAAGAGCATTGATGATGTTATGTTTGTGACAGTAATTACAAGGCAAATCCCCACATTTGTGAGTGGTAATTCAATTTCTGAATAACCCCTTTACATGGACTCAATGTATATATCTGCCAATTGCTTTTTGACAACAGAACTAGTTCATGTCAGAGAGGGAACTTTTGTCATACAATATTTTTCTTATAAACAGCATGAGCTGGCGCACACCCAGAGAACATTATTTAGTGTAGAGGTGCTGACTAACAGAGAATAAACTGTAAGCTATAAAAACAGAGAGTCGCAGACTACATATATATAACCTCCCAGTTATTTACTGGTTCAAAATACACCAATGTTTCAGCATCACTGTGCCTTCAGGTTTTTTTTCTTCTAAAAACACCTAACGGGAAGAGTTACCTCAGAGTAGTAGGACAAGGTTTATGTTTTTTTGGCCTCTCAATTAGGAATATCACAACTTTTTTCATAATCTGAGCAGGGTGAAGAGACCAAAAGGAAGATCAAAGCTGAGCTCTACTTGGAGTGTTCAGCCAAATACAAGGAGAATGTGGAGGACATATTCAGAGAGGCTACCAAACAAGCCCTTGCAGCAACAAGGAAATCCAGAAAGGCAAAGAGGAACGGATTCTGTGCCCTTCTGTGACCCAAGAGATAATGCTATCCACCACCGCGAGCTCCTGATACAGACAATACTCTAGCCCTACTCAGGGAAAACACAGATGATGACAGACTACTTCTCCCTACGAGTCCTCTTATAATATTGTTGCTGCATTTTACCCTTCTGCTAACCAACTTCCTTTGTTGTTCCTTCCTGCTAATTCTTGACACATTGTCAAAATGTGTTTCTTTAATAGAAATGAACAATGCCCTCAAGTTATAGAACCACAAATGGGGACATTTGGTCTTAGAAAGTTAAGGAGACATGAGGAAGAAGTTGAAGGTACCATTGTATAATAATTGAAGGTTCCATTGTATTTTTTATTTTGATGTATCCAAATCTTTTAATTTATACAAAAGAGAAGGTTGACTCAAACAGTAATTCACATAGTACATCTCATAGATGTAAAAAAAAAAAACTTTAAAAAAACATGATTAAATGAAGCAACAAATCTGGATTAGCTTGTAGAATATGCATTCTTCCATAAGCCTAGGGTTGTTATGCATAATAACAATTGCACTTTGACTCCAGTCCTTCTAATGACAATGAATGTAATCAGATATGACATACACAATATGTATAATGTATTTCCGAAATGTTAATGATTGCCTAATAAAAAGAGGTTCTCAATCCAATTCACTTACCTTTGGGGAGACTCAGCACATTGTAACAGATTTACAGTATACGACTATAAAACTATTCAACCCCTTGGATTTGGCAACAGACACAAGGCAGTATAGTCAGAGTAAACATAATTAAGTGGGGCTTAATAAGCCCTCAAACAGAACATCTTAAAAACATCAAATGGCATTTTAAAGGGGATGTTTTAAAAAAGGCGTCAACCATCATCCAATATACTGACGCATAAAATAATAAAAAAACGCAAATAATCATGCCATTATTTTATTAAAGTAATATGTGCACTTGGATCACATTCAAAGGTTGACGATAAAGATCTGAAGTTTTGCCTCCATTTAAATTAATTTAGAAGTAGCTACTTGTGACTTCACATAAATGCAAAACAATCAGTGCTTTACAGTATTGTTAAAAGAAAGTACATTATGTTGAGGACAATATTTCAGCATTTTCACAACCACAGTATAAGAGTTCACCTATCATGTAACAACAGTATGAGGAGTGTGCTTAAAATGCATTAACTTATCAAAAAACCATCAGAGCATATATTTAATTATCAATAATGTTGAGTTTAAAAAGTTGAAATATAAATATTCCAACCCTGATGGACAGATTAAGGTCACCTGACTAAAAAATATCTGAATTCTGCACTTCGCTTGCACCATAACTATTACAGCAGTTAATACATGTTATACTCTCCTGAGGAGTTTTACTTTCATGGAAATTGGCCGGTTATCATTTGTAAATGAATAATTCTAGCTACTTCACAAAATGTTCATCCCACACTTTTAGTGTTCCCCAGCCGCCATAGACAAAACTTTGTGATATAAATACAAATATCATCTATTTAATGAAGATATCCAAAAATATTCAACTACAAATTTCACACTCACATTCAGATCTGTTTCTGAACACATAAGGAAGACAATAGACATGCAGCAAAGTAATAAAATAAAAAAAAGTTGCTTGAGTCCAATCGAATGAACAATACAAAGCAAATTCTCCTGACCTCTCCACAACCATTTTAGCAAATAGAAAAGGCCTAGAGCAGTCCAAATCCCAATACAAAACATCTGTAGAAATGATATATTACTATATAAAGTATCCTTTCTCATGGTGCTCATGCAAATAGATTTTTTAAAAAAAAGCTTCATTATAGATTTCTTACAGCTGTCTAACTCCCGTTAGGGGAAGTGGACAGAGGAGGGCTGCAGACTGGTCGTCTCTGCCCTGTGGTCCAGCTGGTTCTGCAGCCGGGTGATATTGGACAGCTCCTCCAGCTCCTGAAACTGACGGTCAGTTTTGTGACTGACCAGAGAGCGGTAGAAGTGCACAGCGAAGACGATAAACACCAATCCAAATGGCACCATGATGGAGGTGGAGGCAATGGCTGCCGCCTCACCAGAACTGATGGTGCCATTATCAGTTGGGCGCCTGAGGGGCAGGAACTTGACCCAGCACAGCAGAACCACCTCGGTCAGGAAGAGCAGGGTACCAATAACAGTGGAGAAGGCCCAGGCCAGCTCAATGTGGCGGTGCATGCGCTCATGGGGTGACTCGTTGACCGAGTTCAAGTTGTGAACGTTGCTGACGGCCTCCAGGTTTGGCAGGATACAGGTGCTGATCATCAGGGCGAAGAGGTGCACTGCCACTAGGACAGTGGTGCAGGCGCTGAAGGCAATCAGCAGCCCTGGGGGATACACATGATCTGGCTCCAGCTGCACCTCCACCATAGCCACCTGAAATACAGAGAGGCATTTTAGCACGAAACACTGACCGAGAGAGCAACGACCAGGATTTGATTCAGAACAATTTGAACAGAGACAATTATCTATTTTATAGCTCAACCACTGCAAGTGACAATTCCATGTTTTTCTCTGTTGGGTGCCGGCTGTACAGAAAGATGTAGCCTAACCCCTGTGGCCAGGTGACAATTGTACTGGGTCTAACTGTCTGTTGGGTGAGTGACTGTCAGATTAAATGTTATTGGCTTGTATGGTACGGTAGGATATTCTGTAGTTAATTTGTGGTAGGTTTTAAGGTTTAGATAGAACTCTGACTCACTAATGGCATCCTTACTTTGTATCTGGCCTTGCATAGAGGTTTAAACTTGCAGAGACATTTCAATGCATTCAACTATGCCCCAAATCTATGCGTCACAAATTGCAATGTATCCGGTTTCATACAGATTTATTTTAAATGTTTAATTGTATCGTTAAATCTGTCCACCGGTTATTTTCAATCAAAAAGTTGTAGTTTATCCAGCATTATAAACCATGTAGCTTGGGTCCTGGATGCTGAAACAACATTCCAGCCATGTGTAAATCAGAAACTAAGTTGTTTACTATTATATTTATGTTGGTATCCTGTTTATAATAGCAACAGGCACCTCTGGGGTTTGTGATTTATGGCCAATACGCCACTGTTAAGGGTTGTATCCAGGCACTCTGCTTCCCGTCATACTTAAGAACAGCCCTTAACCGTGGTATATTGGCCATATACCACAACCCTTGTGCCTTATTGCTTAAATATAATATGTCTGTTCTTAAGCATGACGCAACGCGGAGTATCTGGATACAACCCTTAGTCGTGGTATATTGTATATTGTATCACTAGCCAATATCACTAGCCACTTTAACTATGCCACTTTGTTTACATACTCATCTCATATGTATATACTGTACTCGATACCATCTACTGTATCTTGCCTATGCTGCTCTGTACCATCACTCATTCATATATCCTTATGTACATACTCCTTATCCCCTTACACTGTGCATAAGACAGTAGTTTTGGAATTGTTAGCTAGATTACTTGTTGGTTATCACTGCATTGTCGGAACTAGAAGCACAAGCATTTCGCTACACTCGCATTAACATCTGCTAACCATGTGTATGTGACAAATACAATTTGATTTGATATATCACAAACCCCCGAGGTGCCTTATTACTATTATAAACTGGTTACCAATGTAATTAGAGCAGTAAAAATAAATGTTGTCATACCCGTTGTATACGGTCTGATATACCACGGCTGTTAGCCAATCAGCATTCAGCACACGAACCACCCAGTTTATAATGGCCATGACAAATCGGGTGGTTAAAGCCCTGAATGCTAAAAACAAGATCAAATCATTCAGGTCTAGAAAGATGCCTGAGTTTCCGACTTGTATGATCCATCAAATTGCTTTTTTTTGAATGCACTGTAGTCTGAGATTTCCAAGTTCCCAGTTGATTTGAATGAAACATCATCCCTGAGCCCCGACTTCTCCCACATGCTGACCTCTGACTTCACCTACTAAGGGAATGACCTCGATTAACATTTTCAGCAGATATATTTAACAACAAAATATGATTTATAAAAACGAATCTATTAATTATGGTTTTTGAACACTATAATTTGTTTATAGACATGATAGCTGTGAGCCCACTTTCAGTTTATGGTTGACACGGCTTGTTGGCCATTACATTATCCAATCGGCGTTTCTCAACAAGTTCAAAGCAGTTGAATTGGTATTTACAACTGGTAATTACTACGTTCCCACTCGGTTACGAACGCTACATTATTAGATAGTCAAATAGACCGGTAGGTGTCATGTGTCAAGAAATTGTGCGTCATATAACTCAATTTTGGCAAAGTTGCCAGAATCCTCTCCAATCTCTGAGTCCAGTACTCACCATCGCGAAACCCGAAAGGAGAGCTGAAGTTCTGCTCGTAGCCTTCAGCTTTGCTCGACTCAAGTAAAGTTTTCTCCATGACAGAGCTTGCAAAGAGTGTTCGTTCAAACTCATTGCTGGCTACCGTTATAACTTTTCAAGCAGTCAACCTGTAGTTCTACACAAGATGCGGTCTCATGCGAATTGACATATAATTGAACTTCTAAACTAATGAAAAAAAAACGTTATTTCTATAAACGTTAACCTTCTGCTACTGTTGCCATAACTAATTCAGGAAACACAAGATATTATTTTACCCACAATCCAATGCTGTTTCTGTGTGCGGCGCAGTTTACTGCTTGCGGTATTTGTAGTGCGCCTATGAACATTCCTGTAGATTTCCTCGTGTGGTTGTATGTCTAGATCTGTGGGTGCACTTTTGAATAGGTCACATCAACTTCTCCTAAAGAATGCAAACAACGTGTTGAATACCATGGGATGATTATATTTAAATGTGTGTGTCCATAGCCTATAGTATACTTTTTCACTTGCATTTCAGCCATATAATATTGACAATATTCTAGTACCAGAATTACCATCTGTAATAATTCGATGCATCTGTGACATTGAACGTGTTGGTAAACTATATGTGCAATATGTGCTGTTGGATGGTCGCATTCTTTAAGGCAAACTAGCACGTTTTTATGGATAATTATCCAATTAATGAATATGATGGAAGACGTGCTATTGAGCAGCCATCTTTGACTGACACCTAGTGGATGCCATAGGCTATTATGACAACTCGATGAAGCCCTGAGAATAAAGGCCTAGAAATAATTTTGTAGGCGAGTGCTTGTTATCAATTATTTTCATGTGTTTAACTTCTTTATTGGTATCCCTTTTAATCTATTTGATGAACGTTTTCTACTAGTACAATATGTTTTGCCCTTTTTATTGCTCTGATTTGATGTGCGCTGGATCTCAATACTTGTCTCTTCCCTCACACACAGGTGCTGCTGGCTTTGAGTATCTGCACTGTGAAACTTCTCATTGGTCTTGGGAGCAGGTTTCTGCACTGAATGCACTGACCAGGTATTAAAGACAAGGTAGGTGAGGACACAATCATGTACTATGTCCCTGATGTCAGAGAACATTTCACTGCATTTCACTGTCTACACCTGTTGTATTTGGCACATGTGACAAGTAACATTTGATTTGATTTGATTTTTTATTTGAACAAGGCCCATCTGGGCATGTAGAACATTCCAATCACAACTGTTAATGCCAGTTGTGACCAGATTATACTGCCCCCAAGAAAATCCCGTAAATCTTTCTTACCTCTTACCTAAACACACTCTTTAGAGGTTTGTAGAATTGTTGTCCATTATAATTCACATTATACAGAGTATACAAAATATTAAGAACACCTTTTCTTCCTATTACATAGACTGACCAGGTGAAACTAAGTATCTGTTATTGAGGTCACTTGTTAAATCCACTTCAATCAGTGTAGATGAAGGGGGGGATACAGGTTAAAGAAGGATTTTTAAGCCTTGAGACATGGATTGTGTATGTGTGCCATTCAGAGGGTGAATGGGCAAGAAAAACATGTATGTGTCTTTTGAACTGGGTATGGTAGTAGGTGCCAGGCACACCGGTTTGTGTCAAAAACTGCAACGCCACTGGGGTTTTCCATGCTCAACAGTATCCCGTGTGCATCAAGAATGGTCCACCACCCATAAAACATCCAGCCAACTTGACACACCTGTGGGAAGCATTGGAATCAACATGGGCCAGCATCCCTGTGGAATGCTTTCAACAGCTTGTAGAGTCCATGCCCCAACAAATGAAGGGTGGTGGTGGTGGGGGGAAGGAGTGTGCAGCTGACTCTTTGTCCATCATATTTTAATCTAACAATTGTATTAGAATCTCCTACTGTGTAATCTGTTCATATGCATAGATGCAAGAATTTCACAAAATGTCAACAAGAACAAATAGGGTTCTGGACATTATTAGATCAGACTTAAACAGTATAATGATGGTCATGATGACACTCTTGTTAAATTGGTAATACTTGTGCAGAAATGAGATGTAAATCTTCCAATGAAAGTACTCAATAATGTCCTACATGAGTACTTTAGTTACTGGCAATTAATTATTTCTGCTTTGAACTACCAAGAAATCATGAGTTGGGTACTTTGTCCTCTTATCTGTAGACATTAAGGGCAGAGCAATCAAACCCAGAGCAGCTGATTGCTTCCTGTGTCTGTCGCAGTTTAGAGTTTTTCTTCGTGAATCTTGTTCTGGAGGCAGCTCTGCAGAGTGGTCACTAGCTGGCACAGCCACTGTCATAACATCTGATTTTACTCTTAACCACACTGCTAACCCTAATGCCTAACCTTAAATTAAGACCAAGAAGCATATGCTTTGTTTTCATTAATTTTTACAATGGAGCCAATTTTGACTTTGCAGCAGGCCTATCTAAAGGGAAATCACTAAATTCTGCCTCCAGGACAAGACTCATAACAATAAACGTCAACCTGTATATCTGTCACTGTAGTAAAGTGAAACATGTCCTCAATCATTCTGATTTTTTTGTGTGATAACATGCCACTCCCTTTATTCCCAAGGAGCCAGATGTCTTCACATTGCCCATCTGTACTATTCTTGACCATTCCCTCCCTACCACCCTCCAGTCCCACTCTGACTCTGGGTACCCTTTGTAAGCAACCCTGTAAGCAAATGCAATCTGCCTCCATTGGCTTTGCCTGCCCCCTGTCTCTCCTGACCTTTCCTGTGCATATTCATGAGGCTTCCTGTCGCCGTGTGTGTGCCTGTACAGCTGCTTGGTTCTGAACTGTGTGTGGAGAGAGGGAGGGAGAGAGAGAGACGGAGAAAGGGGGACGAGTGAGCAGGGAACAGCAGCAGGTCTGGAGGCTTCAGCCATGTCAGTTTTCTCTACAACGCTGGACAGACGATGAGAAGAGAGGAACCATGGCCTTGTCACTGAGTGCAGATGAAGAGGATTATGATTCAGAATCTGAACAGGTCAGAGAACAGAACATTAGCCACGTTGGGTTTCTAATCTGCATGCTGTTTTGTCTTTCTCGGGGGGGGCTTTAGACCAGTAATCCTGTGAGTAGAATGTATTTTCTCTCCCTGCCTTCTATCTCTTTCTTTTCTCTATCCCCACTCACTCAGTACCATAAGCAGGAATAGGATAATAATTTGACTAGGGAATGGATGGAAAAGGGAAACATGGTTTGTTGTTTTGGTAAGAGAACTAATCCACCGGGCAAGAGATAGCTATTTAAGAGGTCATACAGACACCTTCTCCTGTCCCTGGCTCATGTTGTTGTATCCAGATGACCTATCTCAGACCCTAGCAAGAAAAGAATGAGCTGCTCACCAAAGTAGTTAGTTGATCCCAATAATTGCTTGGCTTTAAATGTGATCCAGAATCCTCTCACCTTAGGAACACACCTTTCTCAACAAAAACCCTGAAGAGGACACAATGAATATACATTGTCCCCCTCTGTTGTCTACCAGCTATTTGTCACACACTGACCTGTCAGATTGTGTTCTTGGTCAAGTTACTGTGATCATGGAAGAGGATCGGTCATTGTGACTGGTATTTTTGTGTGAACAGTCAGGGTGTGAGAGAGTAGTGTAGCATGACTATACATGTGAGGCCTTTCACTACACTTCACCTGAGGCTCAGTGTTGACTTTTTCTAAAACTAAAGTAAATAGATTACGCTAAATCAGACCATGCCTGATGTAGCACCATTGTCACATTCAGGTCTAGCTCTCTGGACAGACATACTTATTCCTTCCGTGTTTAACTGCTCATACTCACACCTAACCATGCTCTGTGCCTTTAAGAGGGCTGGAGGCAATGTTATTTTGCAGGAACCGAACTGGGGAGGGGGATGGGGAGAGGGAACAATGAGCTGCTCTTACAGCGGTTGATCGCTCTTGCCTGTTTGGAGACTTTTAGTTGTACATTACGCGACAATAGTGTTGAATGATTAACCGATATGTCGTTTTTTTCGGTTATTAAACAACAAATTGAGCGACATTGGTTCAGTTACTTGAATTTCATTTAGTTATGTTTATTGTGAGCCCATGGTGTCTTCTCAAGGGAAATAAAATAATTTACGAGAGAATTCAAGTCAAGAAGTATGCGGGACGCTGGGTTGAAGGGAGTTGTAGTTTTCATGAAGCAAATAATCAACATAGTTTAGCGCATAAACATGGTATTTAACTACACACAGTAGCTAGGTTTCCATCCAATTTGCGACAGATTTAAATGCGAATATTCTAATATTCAGTATGCACATTTTCCCACCAGAGATGTTTATATCAAACGGACTTTTTGCGGATAAGAGGCTGGCGTCATGACGTAGCGCACATACAAATAATTTACCATCGGTCCTATGTACCGAATGAAAAAGTTAAATGGGTTTCCATCGCATTTTCAACTCTGAGGGCTTTTTCACAAGTGTTATTATATAGCAAATGTGACCACTCTTGTCTTGGCATATGCGCTCTAGCTAACAGCTCGCAGATACAGTGCGTGTAGGCGACCTACATTGAGATTATTATGGATGAGCGCTATTATTTGTATTTGTCAAACGGCAGCCAAGCATCGATCATCATGTCACCAGAATAAGACCATCGATATTTATTGTAAAGAAGCATCAAGCTCATCACCGTGCACATTTACTACCCTGTGAAGTTCATAATGTGTCGACCCCTTTCTGTGTTTACAAACATTGCCGTTTGTGGCAGAACAAGGGAGAGTTCTAGAACGCCGCAAAAAAAGCCTTTATTTACATCTTGTTTGAGTGCATTTCATAATACAATCAAGAACCAAAACTTAATTGGAAGGGTATGAGAACCCCCCCCCCCCAAAAAAAAATATATTTTATTTAGAAGTAATAACATAAATGTATGTTGAATGGGTGCAGATGGAGATGGTTTCTTACTGCCGCAAAGAGTCACGTGCATCTGTGTACTGGAAAAGTGTATAGTATTCCAGCTGTAGCCTAATAAACTGCATCCTTTCCTGAGTCGTAATGGGAGGACCACACAACATATCATCACGTGACTCCAAGTTTATTTCCATGTGATGGTTGTTATATCAATATTTGCGCATAAAGGCGTTTCCACCGACATTTCTCAGTGTCAGATAACTTTAACGCCTGCTACAGGTTAGATACACACAGACCGCATAGACTTTGAGAGAGGAAAGTACACAATATGACGATGAGAGGGACAAACATTTCGTGAAAGTATGTGTAACAGTATAACTTTAGTCCGTCCCCACGCCCGAACCAGGGACCCTCTGCACACATCAACAACAGTCACCCACGAAGCATCGTTACACACCGCTCCACAAAATCCGCGGCCCTTGCAGAACAAGAGGAACCACTACTTCAAGGTCTCAGAGCAAGTGACGTCACCGATTGAAACACTATTTAGCGCGCACCACCGCTAACTAGCTAGCCGTTTCACATCGTTACATATGCCTCATCTATTTGATGAACTAGTCAAATTATTTGTCAGACAGCTCTGCAGCATATTTAGGCATGCAACCTAGCTAAGGGTTAGTTCGAATTTTATCTCCCCCCTCAGAATGAACTCAAAATAATATTTATGACCACAAATAACAATATCGATCCTGTGTTTATAAACGTGGATATCGACTATGCCACTTCAGCATGCTCACAGTTGATGACACACAGGCTTATGGGCCAATGCACCAAACAACCAATAAACTGAGTATACTGACCTTGTGTGCTTCAATATCATGGTTTGCGTTGTCAGCACCAAAATGAATTATTGATCATAGTATGCTGATGGAAAAACGTATGTAATGGCTTTACACCCCCTGCTGTATTGTCGATAAAGGGTTACCTGTTTAACAGAACACCGATGGTGTTCTTTAATGGAAGCGCCTCTAACATAATCCAGGAAGAATCAGGTATTCCGCAGGGCAGATGTTTAGGCCCCTTTACTTTTTTCAATCTTTACTAACAACATGCAAGTGTGTCTGTATGCGGATGACTCAACACTATATACGTCAGCTACTACATTGAGTGATATGACTGCACCACTTAACAAAGAGCTGCATTTAGTTTCAGAATGGATGGCAAGGAATAATTTAGTCCTAAATATTTCAAAAAATAAAATCAATTGTATTTGGGACAAATCATTCACCAAACCTGAACTAAATCTTGTAATGAATAATGTGGAAAATGAGCAAGTTGAGGTGAATAAACTGCTTGGAGTAACACTGCATTGTAAACCTGCATGGTCAAAACCTATTGATACAACAGTGGCTAAACTGGGGAGAAGTCTGTTCAAATAAAGCACAGCTCTGCCTTCTTAAAAACACTATCAACAAGGCAGGTCCTACAGGCCTTAGTTTTGTCACACCTGATTATTGTTCAGTAGTGTGGTCAGGTGCTGCAAAGAGGGAATTAGGAAAATTACAATTGGCTCAGAACAGGGCAGCACAGCTTCCCCTTAAATGTACACTGGGAGCTAATATCAATGATATGCATATCAGTCTCTCATGGCTCGAAGTGGAGGAGAGATTGACTTCATCACTACTTGTTTTTGTAAGAGGTGTTGACAAGCTGAATGTACCGAGCTGTCTGTTTAAACTACTAACACACAGTTCGGACACCCATGCATACCCCACAAGACACCAAAGGTCTCTTCACAATCCCCAAGTCAAGAACAGACTATGAGAGGAGCACAGTACTACATAGAGCCACGATTACATGGAACTCTATTCCACATCAGGTAACTGATGTAAGCAGTATAATCAGATGTAAAAAATAAATAGAAAACGGGTAAAAATACAGGGACTGTGAATAGAGACAAAAAGGCACAGACACGCATACGCACACAAGCGCTAGCACACGCCCTCTACACACACGTACATTGTAATGTTGTTGTATGGTGGTATTATACATTTTGTATTGTAGATATGTGGTGGTGTAATAATGTTATAATGTACAGTTTATCTTATGTTTTATATGTAAGTGCCTAAATGTGTTTGGACCCCAGGAAGAATAGGCAGCAGCTAATGGGGATCCCTAATTAATTCAAATAAAAAGACTGTCAATCTCGACAAACATAACATTTATCCCACCCTACCTTGAAGGCCTACCCAGTATTGAAGGTTTGGTTTGACAATCTCTGAATATCATTAAACGTTTTGGTGTTTTTTAACAGATGTTTATTTCCATTCATCAAATGACCGTGATGCACAATTTGGATTGATTAGATTTTTATTTGCCAGTAAAAAATAAAAATGCACAATACAGAGTACAACTATTTTTTAAAGTGACTGGGATTACACCATAACGTCGGGGCTTATTTCCATTGTGGTCCCTATTTGTTTTCACATAGACACATTTACAGACATTCTACTGTTCACACATAAGCCAGCTTTTGACATTCTTTTAAAAAGTGGTTATGGTTGCTATGCCTTTAAGTTCCTGTGGTAGTTTGTTCCACTCAACAGTGCCAGTATATACAAATGTGTTCTTACCAGTTAGACTCTTACATTTAAAACAGTGAATATTAGTGTCTCTGGCTCTAGTATTATGCTGATGGACATCTCTGACAAATGTAAACATTTTTGGTTGGTACCAGGGGGCTGAGTCTGATAATTCTGTGGACCAGACCAAGTTGAATTAATTCTACTATTTCTTTCTACAGATAGCCAGCCTAGCTGCTTGAAATGCTCAACCTCCAGATGGGGAGAGGGGGAGTTTAAGTACAATTCTTACATGCTTGTTTTTGCTGGTCTGTATCTTATTCTTTAGATGTTTGGGGCTGCTGGTGAACCATGATGTTGCAGGCATTATCAACGCGACACTGGACTAGCACACTTGGCAGAGTCTTTAGGGTGTCTATAGCTAGGGCTCCATCCAATTGGCAGCAGATTTTCATGCGAATATTCAAAAATCTGCATAAAAACAATATGCACATTTTCAGAGTTGTTTCCATCAAATTGACTTGTTGCAGATAAAAGTCTGTGCATAAATACATAGTGCACATGAAAATTACTTTTGCGGTTACATTCCCATGTACGGTTAAAGTTAAATAGGTTTCCATCACATTTGTCACAAAAAAATGTGTCGGTATAGCAAATGTGCCCAGCCTGGTATTGGCACTTTGTATTTGCCAACCATTGATCATCATGTCACCAGAATAAGACCCTAGATATTTATTGAGCATCATGCTCATCCCGTGCACTTTCACCACCCTGTGAAGTTCATCATTTATTTAACCTGTAGCCTAATAAATTACAACCGTTCCCAAATCATAGTGGGAGGACCACACAACATACCATCACGTGACTCCAAGTTTACTTGTATAATATGATAAAATAATCATGTCTAATCCTGATTGGTTAAAACATATTACCACCGGCTAAATCTATGATGCTAAAATGCCTGTTTACTCTGTTCCATCTGACTGCGCCATCCACTGTCTCATCAGCCCAGCCAGGCAATTGATAAACTTGATCTTCACTATAAAAAGTATCTAGACATTCTCACATTTCTTTTAAACTAACATTTTGTTTTCAACTGCAGAGATATGTATAAACCTTGCTGTCTGTCTCTCCAACAATTTGTAACATTGTTTCAATATTCAAATTTGATCTCCAGCTGTCCAAAAGTAATGAACTTAGGAGTCGGGACTAGACAAGGCAGGCAGGCAGCGTTTCTCAGCTAGTCAAATTCATGAATCAGCTGGCATCATTTTTATGGATATATACAAAGAAATGTAAATTGTAAAAAAGTCAAACGAAATGAAGTGCAGCTAGTTTGCAGTCTTTCCAGCTTCAGTTTGGAGTGATTTTGTTATCTGTGTTGTTGGTTAGCTGTTGTTGGCTAGCTCCTCTGAACAACAGTGTCCTGACGAGTAAGCACATGTTCTATGCCAGGTGAAATTGTGCCTCATTAGCTCATTGTTATGGATGTATCCATATAAATATTGGCACAAAATGTATATATTGACAAAATGTAATTCTAGCATCCTCAAAATGGCTTCAGATGAACCAGGTTTCCATCCAATCTTTTTATGTGAGTCAAGTACATGCCGGATATAAAATGGCACGACAGTCCTGATGGAAGCAGCAAATGTCAGTATTTTGTTGACAAAACAAAATACGCTAGACAAGGTGGGATCTTTTTGTGTCAGTAAAATGTGTTATGTGCAAAATAGTGGTTATTTAAGTGATAATTCCCAAAAAGACATGTTTGGCAAGGGTGTTGCAAACCGCATGCCTACATTAGACTTTTGAAGTAGCCTAATCAGATTAAAACATTGACTGGTTGTGTGTTTATGCCACACACAAAAGGTCAAACATTTAAAAGGTAAATTACAAATATTTAGCTTATTTTGAAGCATTAGGTTCTAGGTGTGCTAGGAATAGGTGCTCGTATTGGAGGAGGCAGAGTGCACGTTATGCTTCCGGCAGGCCCAGTTATTCAGATACCATGCTGACCACACCGCCTGCGTCTCGTGCGTTGCAAAATAAATGTACACATACATGTTAATCAATCATTGCACCCACATTGCTCGCGCATTTCAATAAGCGTCTGCGTAGCCGGGCGCTTAAATAGAACTTGGTTCTATTTGTGATGCTTGACGTGTTGCAAGTCACACCTCTCCCATCTCCTCATTGGTTTTTATTATACATTATACCCACGTGGGTGATTGAAAGATGAACTGCGGTTCACACTCCAGTCCAGTTGGTGATGGTAATGCACCTTGCCAACCGCCATATAAAGTCAGAAGAAGAAGAAGCCTGGCTGTGTCAGTCGATTGTAAGTTAAACTTAGGCGTCACACTACCCATGAAGGAATACCTAAGACACATTTTTACTGTCAGTCATTAGCGTCCGTTTAGAATCTATGTTCCTTTTTTGTCGGAATAAAACAGGATATAATGAGGACTAGATAAAATATGTCTTGCATGTAATGGACATAAAGAACTGGTCTTGTATGTGTGTGTGTATATATAGTTGAAGTCGGAACTTTACATACACCTTAGCCAAATACATTTAAACTCAGTTTTTCACAATTCCTGACATTTATTCCTAGTAAAAATTCCCTGTCTTAGGTTAGTTAGGATCACCACTTTATTTTAAGAATGTGAAATGTCAGAATAATAATAGAGAGTGATCTATTTCAGCTTTTATTTATTTCATCACATTCCCAGTGGGTCAGAAGTTTACATACACTCCGTTAGTATTTGATAGCGTTGCCTTTTAAATGGTTCAACTTGGGTCAAACTTTTCGGGTAGCCTTCCACAAGCTTCCCACAATAAGTTGGGTGAATTTTGGCCCATTCCTGCTGACAGAGCTTGTGTAACTGTGTTAGGTTTGAAGGCCTCCTTGCTCGCACATGCTTTTTCAGTTCTGCCGACAAATGTTCTATAGGATTGAGGACAGGGCTTTGTGATGGCCACTCCAATACCTTGACTTTGTTGTCCTTAAGCCATTTTGCCACAACTTTGGAAGTATGCTTGGGGTCATTGTCCATTTGGAAGACCCATTTGCGACCAAGCATTAACTCAATCAATCCCAGAACAGCAGCAAAGGATAGCAAAGACACTGATGTCTTGAGATGTTGCTTCAATATATCCCAGGATAGCAAAGACACTGATGTCTTGAGATGTTGCCTCAATATATCCCAGGATAGCAAAGACACTGATGTCTTGAGATGTTGCCTCAATATATCCCAGGATAGCAAAGACACTAATGTCTTGAGATGTTGCTTCAATATATCCATCATCTCATGATCTCTATTTTGTGAAGTGCACCAGTCCCTCCTGTACCCCCACAACATTATGCTGCCACCGTGCTTCACGGTTGGGATGGTGTTCTTCGGCTTGCAAGCCTCCTCCTTTTTCCTCCAAACATAACGATGGTCATTATGGCCAAACAGTTCTATTTTTGTTTCATCAGACCAGAGGACATTCAAAAAGTACGATCTTTGTCCCCATGTGCAGTTGCAAACCATAGTCTGGCTTTTTTATGGCGGTTTTGGAGCAGTGGCTTCTTCCTTGCTGAGCGGCGTTTCAGGTTATGTCGATATAGGACTCGTTTCACTGTGGATATAGATACCTTTGTACCTGTTTCCTCCAGCATCTTCACAAGGTCCTTTGCTGTTGTTCTGAGATTGATTTGCACTTTTCGCACCAGAGTACGTTCATCTCTAGGAGACAGAACGCGTCTCCTTCCTGAGCGGTATGACGGCTGCGTGGTCCCATGGTATTTATATTTGCATACTATTGTTTGTACAGATGAATGTGGTACCTTCAGGCATTTGGAAATTGCTCCCAAGGATGAACCAGACTTGTGGAGGACTATAATTTTTTCTGAGGTCTTGGCTGATTTCTTTAGATTTTTACATGATGTCAAGCAAAGAGGCACTGAGTTTGAAGGTAGGCCTTGAAATACATCCACAGGTACACATCCAATTAACTCAAATGATGTCAATTAGCCTGTCAGAACCTTCTAAAGCCATGACATCATTTTCCGGAATTTTCCAAGCTGTTTAAAGGCACAGTCAACTTAGTGTATGTAAACTTCTGACCCACTGGAGTTGTGAAATAATCAGTCTGTAAACAATCGTTGGAAAAATTACTTGTGCCATGCACAAAGTAGATGCCCTAACCGACTTGTCAAAACTATAGTTTGTTAACAAGAAATTTGTGGAGTGGTTGAAAAACGAGTTTTAATGACTCAACCTAAGTGTATGTAAACTTCCGACTTCAAGGTCCTAAACGATATCATAACCGCCATCGATTAGAGACATTACTGTGCAGCCGTATTCATCGACCTGGCCAAGGCTTTCGACTCTGTCAATCACCACATTCTTATCGGCAGACTCTACAGCCTTGGTTACTCAAATGACTGCCTCTCCAGGTTCACCAACTACTTCTCTGATAAGAGTTCAGTGTGTCAAATCAGAGGGCCTGTTGTCCGGACCTCTGGCAGTCTCTATGGGGGTGCCACAGGGTTCAATTCTCGGGCAGACTCTCTTCTCTGTATACATCAATGATGTCGCTCTTGCTGCTGGTGATTATCTGATCCACCTCTACGCAGACGACACCATTCTGTGTACTTCTGGCCCTTCTTTGGACACTGTGTTAACTAACCTTCAGACGAGCTTCAATGCCGTACAACACTCCTTCCGTGGTCTGCAACTGCTCTTAAATACAAGTAAAACTAAATTCATGCTCTTCAACCCATCGTTGCCCGCACCTGCCCGCCCGTCCAGCATCACTACTCTGGACGGTTCTGACTTAGAATACGTGGACAACTACAAATACCTAGGTGTCTGGTTAGACTGTAAACTCTCCTTCCAGACTCACATTAAGCATCTCCAATCCAAAATTACATCTAGAATCGGCTTCCTATTTCGCAACAAAGCATCCTTCACTCATGCTGCCACACATACCCTCGTAAAACTGACCATCCTACCGATCCTCGAATTGGGTGCAGTCTATCACAGTGCCATCCGTTTTGTCACCATAGCCCCATATACTACCCACCACTGCGACCTGTACGCTCTCGTTGGCTGGCCCTCGCTTCATACTCATCGCCAAACCCACTGGCTCCAGGTCGTCTACAAGTCTCTGCTTGGTAAAGCCCCGCCTTATCTCAGCTCACTGGTCACCATAGCAGCACCCACCCGTAGCACACGCTCCAGCAGATCTATCTCACTAGTCACCCCCCAAAGCCAATTCCTCCTTTGGCCGCCTATCCTTCCAGTTCTCTGCTGCCAATGACTGGAACGAACTGCAAAAATCACTGAAGCTGGAGACTCATATCTCCCTCACTAGCTTTAAGCACCAGCTGTCAGAGCAGCTCACAAATCACTGCACCTGTACATAGCCCATCTGTAATATAGCCCATCGAACTACCTCATCCCCATACTGTAGTTATTTATTCATCTTGCTCCTTTACACCCCAGTATCTCTACTTGCACATTCATCTTCTGCACATCAATCACTCCAGTGTTTAATTGGTATAATGTAATTACTTCGCCACCATGGCCTATTTATTGCCTTACCTCCCTTATCTTACCTCATTTGCACACACTGTATATAATTATTTTCTACGGTGTTATTGACTGTATGTTTGCTTATTCCATGTGTAACTCTGTTGTTGTATGTGTTGAACTGCTTTGGTTTATTCTTGGCCAGGTTGCAGTTGAACTTGTTCTCAACTAGCCTACCTGGTTAAATAAAGGTGAAATACAAAATGAAACCCACACACCCACTCAGTCATTGTTTATGAAGTGGGTTATTTTAATCTTATTCTTTTGGCGCAGTTGTGGAGATGCCATGGACTTCTCTCCCTTTTGTGTGCATTGTTGTGGTGTGCTATGGTCCACTGAAGCCAGGCAGATGGTGAACCCTGTGACTTCCTCCCACAGCACTGGGATCCACAGTGAAACTGATCAGATAAGGCCCCCATCTCGGCCTAGTGTTTTAGGGCCTCGTCAAACAAACCTAACATTCCTAGCACATTAGTCAGCCAATTTACAGTAAGTGTTGGTAATCAGTCTGGGTCTATTATAGGTCAAGATGCTTTTGTAAACAATCACCACATTAGTGTTTCATAGGCCTACTTTTGACTCAGACGACTAGTTTTTTTTTTAAAGACGATACACATGTCTTAAAGATTGGAGTTATGATTTCTTGAAAGAGAGGCATAGGAGGAGGATCACTCCTCATTTTAGCCACCATATTTAGTACTTTCTCCTGTAATTCAGAGGTTTCACATAACATGGCCTGGATGGACCATACACTTGTTGATTAAACCAAATAAAAGATAAACAAACTCATGCCCCCTTGGCAGAACAGATATTTGAAGAACATCACTCTTTTCATAACTCACATACACAGAACACTTTGTTAAGCATTTTGTCATGCTAACGCTGTTGCACAATTAACTTGAATATTTGGAACAAGAGGGTATCGGCTACTTTATTCAAGGACTCCTTCAGGGGGAACAGGAGTTTGTTTGAGAGGAAAATAGGTCATATAGCACACGTGGGTTTCTAATAGTCCCACATTGATTGCTTTGGGGCGGCAGGGTAGCCTAGTGGTTAGAGAGTTGGACTAGTAACCGCAAGGTTGCAAGTTCAAACCCCCGAGCTGACAAGGTACAAATCTGTCGTTCTGCCCCTGAACAGGCAGTTAACCCACTGTTCCTAGGCCGTCATTGAAAATAAGAATTTGTTCTTAACTGACTTGCCTAGTTAAATAAAGGTAAAATAAAAATTGGTGATCTGTTGTGTTGGATATAATGTTGTAGAGATTTCTGTTTAAAGCTCTCTAAAAAATCAGAGGAATTTCAACATTTTAAGACAATGCCAGGAATGTGCCAATCACACTTGAATGTTGCGCAATGCTGATAGTCATAGCATTTGTAGCCTCAGCCCTCCTTCTGATGTCTTCCTTGTACACCTTTCCATACACTCCTTGGTTGAACAGATTTCTTCGGAAAACCATCAGATTGTAGTCTGTTTCCCATTTCCAGTTGGATGTTGCGTCAACAACAACCGTGTATGCTTGAGAATCTGTTTAGGATCTGGAGTGATGCTTGAGGAGGGCCAAAGATGAGACGAAGGTGAAAGGTTATTATAACAACTCTCTTTCCAGACCTGAAGAAAAGCTTTCTGGTGAAGGATCGTCTTGTGGTATGTCTCTCCAGGGACATCTTATTCTAGGATTCATGAAGGAACACTTTGTTCTCAATGACCCTGGAATAGGGGTTTTCTTCTCTCTCTTTAAGCCCTCTGCAAGAATTCCATCTGCTTTTATATGATGGCGGTTTGGTCCTTATTAGCTATATCTGTTCCAGGAGGATGGTTATGTAAGGGCTGTGACGTGGCAATGTTTCTCAGTATTTGTTTGGGAGTGGAAGGTTTTCACTGTTGTGTATTAATCCTTAACTGAGGAGCATTGCCAGGTGGTAAGACATCTTTTGTGGACCTGTGTGTGTTGCTGTCTTGTGATTTAGTTTCTTTAATGGATGGACCTACTGGCTCACACAGGGGTAGATAATTTTGCCAGAAATACACACGCAAACCTCCAGATTAAAACATTCATATTTGACACCATGCAATTGGTTGTACCTTTTATTTTGTAGAGTAGGTGGTGTAAACAGCGTATCAGTCTTATAGATGTCCTTTGCAGGAGGCAGGACATAATGCTCGACTGGGACTGAGTGACAAGCAGCAGATTCTACACTACACTAATCGATCTCACCCCATAAACAGTGTTTTTAGTGCCAGTAAGAACAGCTTCCAGAGGAATGAATGACCCAATCTACAGTAGCACATTCAACTCTGTTTTTCCAGTGTGTCTCCTAGGGCCTGAAGCGATATTTGTACTTTATGAGAAAATAAAGTAACAGTTTTAGTACTGCCAGAGGAGCCATGAAAATGTTCAATTTCAAAACAATCCTAACCTCTCCACAGCCCTCCCATTTAAAGATAAAGTACAATATGTCTCTGCTAGTTATCATCTCCTTTCATTATTCTATTCAAATGGTTAGGAAAAGCAGGGGAACTGTGTTGCCAAGGAAACACTCGCCTCTGCAGCAAAAAATACATTTCTCAGTAATGGCGTAGGGAATATCTCATGTTTATTGTTCTGGTGGCTCTAGGCTCGGGTAAAGAGCATTGAAATTAATTTTTACCTGTGAACCTCTAACTATTTGTGGTGTCACGGGGTGGGAGAGAATCTTTTTATTTTCTTGGACAGAGGCTGATTTACAGATTTGGCATTTAGAGAGGTTTAGAAAGGTACTGTATGTGGCTCGCGGCCGGTGTCTTCAGTGCAGTACTGTTTCACTAGCTTTATGACTGTCAGGAGTAGACCATACTAGATGTTGTGTGTTCCATAATGAAACAGAATGTAGGTTACTGTCTTAGGCAATAGTGCCCATTTGAATATCCTTTCTAAAGTAGTTTCCAAATACTCAGGTTTGAATATTGGTTGGAGAGGACCAGGGAGCCAATGACCGGACTCAAAAAGTCTACTTCCAGGGACAAGAGCTAATGGATGTTTTAACATAAATTGTATTATTTTTCTCTCTGCAGCAACGAGAAGCCAACCGGCCAAAGCCCAAGATGGGGACTTCAGCAGCGGTCAAGCTGCCGTCCAATCGCAGTGCGTCTGGCGCCAGACGCAGGAGAACACGCTGCCGAAAGTGTGAGGCCTGCCTCCGAACTGAGTGTGGAGAATGTCACTTCTGTAAAGACATGAAGAAGTTTGGAGGACCTGGGCGCATGAAGCAGTCCTGTATCATGAGGCAGTGCATTGCAGTGAGTAAAGCCATAGTAACCACACAGGCTTTTCATCATTCATACTATTTAGCAGATTGTTCAGTTAGCCTATATTGTCTTATCCAGTGCTACAGTGCTGTGTCACAAATGCAATGAAAACCATAAGACAGGTTCACAGTTCAGGTTCTGAAAGAATGGTCAGTGTAAGCAAGAACCAACCAGAAGTACAATGATACAGAGCGAAACCTCAGGAAGTGAGTGCTAACATTTTTATTTTTGCAACATTATGACTCATTCATGTGTCAAAGGTCTCTCGATTCTGTTGAGTCCATTCAGTGGATATTTGTCTGCGGCTTTTGGCATAGTCGCCAATGTCTGTTAATGATTTTCCTAAAACAGGAAACAGAATGACCAGTAGCAGCTTATCAACACTATTTGCAAATATTATTGCACAGCGGCATAATGGAGACACTGTGTGTGTTACTGTCAATGAGTTTGACAGTTGTCAGTGAATGTGTTTTTGTATTTGTCCTTTGCAGCCTGTCCTGCCCCACACAGCTGTGTGTGTGGTGTGCGGAGAAGCAGGGAAGGAGGACACATTGGAGGAGGAGGACAAGTTCAACGTCATGCTCATGGAGTGCTCCATCTGCAATGAGATTGTCCACCCCAACTGCTTAAAGGTGAGACAGAATGAGCATGTCGAGTCGTGATTGAACACAACCATGACTGAACACGAGGCCAAGCCTCCACCTGATGAGTTTGATGATTCCTTATTTGTGTGAGTGAGATTCACCTGAATGTTTATGATACGGTTGAGTGATTTATATGCTTTGACACACAAATGAAGGCAAAATCCTGGAATGTTTGCCTTTGTACTAACGGCAGGTGATTCACTGTGTTTTGACTGTCAAATAGTTTTACAAGGCAACTTGATGAGTCATTGGTGTGGCGGGGACTTCCTGTTGTTGTTTGACACTGAATCACCTCATCACTTTCCCTCCTCCAGCCAGACTTGCAGTAGGCTGAGTCCAGTTGAAATCACATGATGCTTGAATACGACTTTACAGTGTTGTCGACATTGCTGGGTGGAGCCGGATGCAAATCAAATGCAAAGCTGCCCATGCACTCTTAGGAGCCATTCAGCCAAAGCATAACATGTCATAGCATGTCCTTGCTCAAACCTGTTCTAATGAAGTGAAGTTGTGAACTACATCAGATATTAGGAACACAGCCTTTGTGTTTGTTGTATTCCAGGCACATAACACACTTATGGTAAGGTATTTCCGAAGAATATTGATTTTTCATTGTTAGAGGAGGTTGTTTGCTAGAGTTTCTCACTTTTTAAATGTGTCAGAAAATAAAGTGTTAAACTGCCTCACACAAAGAGGTGACAACAGTCACTTTCAGTTCCCTGTTAATTTCTCTCTGTGCTGAACACATTGTACATTAGACTGACTCCCCTTCTGCCCTTTTCGTCTTAACTCTCTCTTTTACTTCATGCTTTTCAGGTAAAAGATGCTTCTGGCGTGGTGAACGATGAACTTCCTAACTGTTGGGAATGTCCCAAATGCAACTACGCTGGGAAAACCGGAAAAGTGAGTACCTACAAATGTAGGATCTTAATTTGAGCCAGTTTGCTTACAGCAGGAACTTAATCCTGCAGCTAAAGGATATGTGGATTATAGTTAATTGATACTTTGTAGCGGTTGATACATTTGAAATTATAAACCTCAATTTCAATAGAAGTTTTAAATGTTCTGCTTTGCAGGACAGTTCTCCTGCAACAGGATGATCATACATCTGTATATCATTTTAAGGACTTACTGTAGGCAGCCCATCATAGAATACTATATATTCTCAAATTCATAAGCATTAATATGAAATTGATATTTTAGTTTCCCCTTTCTCCAAAGATAAAGTATAAACCAATTTTGTCATCTGATGTTGGATTAGGAAACAGTGCTGTGAACCATCTTTGGAAAACACTCCAAATAATTATTCTTTAACGTCAGAGGCATTTCATAATGTCTTTACTTTGTGGTTTCTTACTTCCTGTTCATCTACTTACTATATCACATGGTTCAATGCCCTGTGTCTGTTACACGGGAAGGAAACAAACATCTAATTCTCTAGTAGTGGCACAGTCACAGTCTAAGTAGTTTACAATGTCTGACTTGTTTCACCATTGAAACAAGTACAGTATCTCAGTTTGGTGACCCTGTCGTGATAGGCGAAATATATAAAGTTGTCTTCCCTGTTTTTCCACCTTTTGGTCTGCAAGCAAAAAAGGGGACCAGGGTTCAAGTATGCGTCTAACCTCCCTGGCTCCCTGCTGAAGGAGCAGAAGGCAGTCAAGGAGGAGGGTGAGGCCACATCTACGTCTACAGCCAAGAGAAAGCCTGAGGGGGATGATATCTCAAGATACAGACCTGAGGAACGGGAGCCCCTCCACAGACACCCCCCTGTCCTGACCCCCAGCACCCTGCCTCGGCCCAGACCTGAGGACAAACTGAGGAAGAAGAGGAAGCTCTTCGACGATGACGAGGAAGAGGACTTCAGTGTGAGAAAGAAGGTAGACTCTGATTTCATAATGTGGTTTATGTTTCAGTGTCTGTTAGTATAATGTTACTCATTGACTATGCATGGCAATTTTCATGCTGTGCCAAGCAACTCCTTTTGTAAAATGTTTGGATGTTGATATGTGCTCTGGTATCCATAGTTGAACATGCTCTCTAACTAAACCTCCCTCTCCTCCACAGGGAAAGGCAGATGAACCTCTGTTCCCCAAACTCCTTCATCAGATCAAGACTGAGGAGGAAGACCAGGAGGAGGAAGTGGATGAGGAGGAGACGGACTCTCTGTTCTGGCGAGGCCTGGAGAGGAGAGATCGTTTAGAAGATACCGAGGACTGGGCAGAGGACGGGGATGGCAAAGACACAAAGACAAACTTTCCAAGGCCTCCTCTCAAAACTCCTGTTCTAGACAGTGACCAGTCTCACTGCAGCTCTCCACAGGCTGGCCCCAGCAGCGAGGGTGGCAGTGAACCCCAGGAGAAGGGCCCACGCCCCAAAGCGCGCCGCAAACGCCGTTTACCCAACAAGGAGCTGAGCAAAGCACTGAACCAGGAGATCCAAAAGACTGAGGACTGCCTAGCCAATGAGAACCGCCAGCCCCTCAAGGTGGAGCCAGAGAGTGAGAATGAGGAGCCCAAGAGGGGCTTCCGCATCGGCAGTGACCTGGGAGGGGAGCGCCCCCACCTCCGGATCAAGGAAATGAACGGCACCCCCTGGGAGCTGCGCCACTTCTATCCCAGCCAGATCACCCCTCTGGGCTTCAACAGGAGCTCCCCTGGCACCCGGCCCCTGCCCCCACGCTCCCCACCCAAGTGTGTCCAAATGGAGCGGCACGTAATCCGGCCACCCCCATCAGCCCCCCGCCGGACAGACTTCCCCTGGTGGACGGGAAGACCCATGCAGTTCAGCGAGAGGTCTGGATGAAGCTCTTTGGGCACTTCACACACAAGGAGCTGTGTGTCTGCATGCGTGTCTGCAAGACATGGAATAGATGGTGAGAGCTCTTACTATTTCCACTCATATTTTTACTTTACATTTAAGGGCCTATAAAACATCAAATAAAGATGCGTTATAAAAGTTGGGTCCCTGATAATTGTGCACCATTGTGCACGTCATCCATTTCGGATGATGTGTTACGTCCTGCATAAAAAAATTGTTAGGAATTCCAATTCGTAAAATATGTTACTAATTTGTAAGTGCTTAAGATCCCGTTCAATCTCTTTAACACTCACATTCAAATATACTAATTATCTAGAACTTTGTGAATTTTAGTCCAAGCCAGATAGACAATATAAATACACACTCACTATCTCTGACAGGTGCTGTGATAAAAGACTGTGGACCAACATCGATCTGAACCGTTGTAAATCTATCACTCCCCTCATGCTGAGTGGCATCATCCGCAGACAGCCCCTCTCACTGGACCTCAGCTGGACCAACATCTCCAAGAAGCAGCTGAGCTGGCTAATAAACCGCTTACCAGGTACATACCAGGAACACGTGAACCTGTGATCTATGGGAGAGGAAAATGTTTTGGCCAGACACCAGAGACTGTCCATATGTGATTGTGGCTCAGCGTTGAAACCCGTCTGACAGTACTTCGCTCTGTGTCTTGCAGGTCTGCGGGTGTTGCTGCTCTCAGGGTGCTCGTGGGTGGCTGTGTCTGCCCTCTGTACCTCTAGCTGCCCTCTGCTGCGCACCCTGGATGTGCAGTGGGTGGAAGGGCTCAAAGATGCCCAGATGAGGGACCTGCTCTCGCCCCCGACCGATAACAGACCAGGTAACCACCTGCAACAAGAGGGGAGAGTTAGGTGAAATTGACATGAGTGTATTATAGCAACCTCTGGTGGTTCTCCTGGGTGTGACAGGACTGGGAGGCTTTTCTTTCTAAAAACCCATTAAGAAGAAAAATGAGTGTATCTTAAGATAGTTCACGTTTAATTAATGGATGTTAACGAAAATGTATGAGATTACTCGCCATGTTTGACTGCGAGATGAGAAATCACTCCTGTTTTGTTCCTGCTCTCCACCCTCAGGTCAGTTGGACAACCGCTGTAAACTGAGGAACATCCTGGACTTGCGTCTGGCCGGGCTGGACATCACAGATGCCTCTCTGCGTCTGATTATCAGACATATGCCGTTACTTTCCCGACTGGACCTGAGCTACTGCAACCACATCAACGACCATTCGGTCAACCTGCTGACGGCCGCAGGGACCACAACCAGAGATTCACTCACAGAGATCAACCTGTCAGGTAGGAACCCTCAGTCAATCACACCACTCTCACAACCTCCGTATTAGCACTAGGGGCTAGAGTAATACAACAGCACAGAGGCTGCTTTTATTTACTATGCTGTCACTTGTTTATTTTTGGGGGCTTCCTTCGGAGGACAAAATGTAACTTTTTACAGCTTTTTCTTTTGTTGTTACATGTACATTCTAAACACATTTTAGATACATACCACTTATTTAAACTTTTTATTTTTTATTTTTTACAGTAGTTACATTATACAATTTTACATTATACATCGTGTTATCAGTCATAACTATTATAGAACAAGCTATTTCACTTATTTTTCTCTTAATATTAAAGAATATCGAAGATGTATTTATTTTCTGTCTTATCTTGATTTCAGTTATTTCTATAATAGTTTGCAAGTCTTTATGTTGCATTTAAGCCTCATAATATTCAATCCGGCTCTTCAGTTTCCTCATGCCTGGCTCTGTTTTTGTCTCCGCCTCAAGTTTGTAATAGGGTGACAGACCATTCCCTTACCTTCTTCAAGCGCTGTGGAAGCATCTGTCACATTGACCTGCGCTATTGCAAACAGGTGACCAAGATGGCCTGTGAACAGTTCATAGCAGAGATGTCTGTGAGTGTACAGTTTGGACTCAAAGAGGACAAATTACTGCAGAAACTCAGTTAGACATTGACATCAAGGCCAAACAGCAAAAAAGAACTACCCTTTGCACTAAATGGAGCAAGACAAGGTTTCCCCCATCAAGCCTGCACTGGTTGGTTTTGTATGTTTGTTTCTTCTTCATTGGAGAATCTACTGTGTTAGATTTGTGAACGAACAATGTCACATGAGTTGATGAGAGGAGCAGAAGTATGTAAATTAACAAGGGGGATGGTCAAAATGTTTGCATCAATGTCTTTCTGGATGTTACAAACCCATCCTTGTACTGAAAGGCAAAGATGTCCTGGACAGGAGATGGGGAGGGAAAACAAAGCATGCATTAGTTTCGTTTTGTGTTAAGATTGTACCTTTTTCAAAGGCTTGTGTTTGTTGGATTTAATTTGTTGGGGGATTTGTTTTCTATTACTTATACATGTTAAATGTTTAAGACATTTTTTTGTACAACAATAATTCACGCATTGGGCTAACATTTGACGTTATAGTGAAGCTTTATGTATGCAGTACCATACACACCCCAGATTTCAACTCTTACATCTGAATATTGACCTACAGTACTTTAAATCGGCTTGCCTTGACACCGATGGTAATATGTATTTTTGGATGCTATTTTTTTTAACCTGATATCATGTGCCAAATTCTGAAGGTGACATTACAAGTTAATGGTAGTTACTGACTTGGACTGGAATTAATTTAATACTTTACTTTAAAAAATGAACATAAGACTATTATTATGAAATAATACATGTTTTAAATGTTTAAGTAAATAAGAATTAAATAAATGTTGCAAATATGGTTAGGATAATGAATATATCTTGAAATTATTCAGTCAATAAATATTGACATAAGGAATGTTAGTCAAATGTATTTTTTCAATCTCTCAGTACCTTCTGCAACTTCCTATGTTTCGTACATATGTTAATCTGTTGTTTCACATGTTTTAGCACTCGAGCCCATAATGTGAGATTCTGTCAAGTAATTGAATCATCTGCTTTAAAGGGCCAATCCACATTTAAAACAAGAACAAAGCGTTCCCCGCCTCTGTTTTGGTAAAAGGCTGAGGGGCCTGGAGAAATATAATCCCTCTCAAATCGAAGACTTACAAGAATGCAAAGACTGACCATCCATGATATCATAATTATAGTTTTAACCATGTTTTGAGGCAATAGTTTGTTTACATTTGTTTACAAACATTGGAGGAATAAAAGCTTATATTTTGAGTTCTGATGGGATACGATAGTTGAACTAAGCTCATGAGGCATTTGTAAGGTATATTCAAGAATCAATGAGTATATTTCATGAATTTCTAATCCAAAAATTAGTGTAGTAACTGCAGACTGCCCCTTCACTGTTTCCACAGGTGCATACAGTCACAGTGGCCTCCACAGACTTGGCATGTAATGAGTTTCTTTGAAAGAGCATTTGATCATTCTATTTTTAATTCAAGATCGACTATCTATTCATTTTGTATTTATTTATATTAGTTATCATCCATAATTGTGATGTAATTATAATTTGCCATTTTCTGTTGACCGTGACCTACAATGTCACAAGTGAATGAGATTGGCCACCTTGAATACAGATGCACATGATGTAGTTGTTTATATTTGTAAATCTAAAATCTAGTGCTATGATTGTCATTAAAAGTATATTTCTATGTATAAAATGTATTTTCATATACTATAACATTATTTTTTTTACCCTCAGTTGTGTGGCCTTTTGATAGGGCACAGCAGAGAATTTCCTAAATGCCAGGGTAACTGGTGACCTCGGGTGGCTTAGCTTTCAATGAGCAGGAAAGGACATTGGTATATGGACCTTTCTGGAACCTTCTCACCCAACTCGGGTCATGTATTAACCATGTTCTTTAGTTTTACATTCAAACGTCTGTCACCTGGAAGCTGCTGTCTGCAGCTGTCCTCTCCTAGACAAAGGCCTAATCTGGCACTCTAAACACTAGTTCAACCTACAGCAGGTATTCCCAAACTGGGGTAGGCGCAATGCCGTCGGGGGTACGCCAAATAAAAATGTGATTCACATAAAAATGTAAAGTTTATTTTTAATTTTTAATCTTCACATTTTCAAACAGTCCATTTATATATTCCAACGGGGCTATACATTTTGGTGAGTTTTTTTCTCAACTGAGTAGCCTCGTTTCACTGCCAAAAATAAAATTAAACCATCTAGTGTTCAGCGAAATAACAACAATGTCAAATACAGGTAGCCTAGTCAAATAATTAACATCCAATCACATTAACCGTTACTCTCTCGCGGGAATTCCACTAAAGGTCCATATATAGCCAAATGTAGCTGCTGCTCATTCAGTTTGCTGGAAACATTTATAAATGGTTAAAAAAAAGTAAGGCCCTCATCCATAGAGACACATACCAGCTCTACTGGTAGTACTGCTGGTAGTAGCAGTACTGCACCTGTCGACGACACAAGTTGTTCTGCTTCCACGAGCCCATCCAATGCTAGCACCAGTAATTCTACATTTGTTGTTAGCCCAGCTAGCATGGACACTGACAGTTGTGAATCTGATGCAGCCGAAGAGCTACTGCCCCCTTACCCGGGAAAGCACCAAACAACAGACAGGGATGTTGGACCATCGAAGAGGCTCAAATATGATGAGAACTACATTGATTTGGGGTTCACTTGTATTGGAAGTAGTGCCTTTCCTTAGCCACTGTGTGTTATAGTACTTTGCACATAACTCACAACTCGATGAAACCTTCACTCTTGCGCAGACATTTAGAAACAAAACATGCCAATTTGAGTGAGAATTAAGATGAATTTCGAGTAGTAAGACATGTATAAAACCAACAGATACCATTAATAAGAAGGGGCTAGAAGCCCTATATGGTGAGCTACTGAGTGGCTAGGACATGCAAGCGCCATACTATTGTGGAGGACTTCATTCTTCCTGCTACCGCGGATATGGCTGGGAAAATGCTGGGGGAAAAGGTCCAAAAACCTATACAGACAATGCCATCAAGCAGCACTGTTTCACAACGCATCAGTGACATGTTTTGAAACAATCACTGCTTCACATACAAGCCAGTGAATTCTGTGCTTTACAGCTGGAGTCAACAGACATGGCGGGCCTGGCACAGCTCCTGGTATATGTCCGTTACGTTTATGGGGGGTCGATTAAGGAAGACATCCTCTTCTGGAAACCAGGACAACAGGAGAGGATATTTTTAAAGTACTGGACAACTTTGTGACATCAAATGGACTTTGATGGTCAAGATGTGTTGGTATCTGTACTGATACAATACAGGGAGACATAGTGGAGTGGTAATGCGCATGCAAGCAGTTGCTCCCGACGCCACTTGGGTACACTGCAGCATCCACCAAGAGGCTCTCACTGCCAAGGGAATGCCTGACAGCTTGAAATATGTTTTGGACACTACAGTGAAAATGGTTAACTTTGTTAAAGCAAGGCCCCTGAACTCTCATGTATTTTCTGCACTATGCAATGATATGGGCAGCGACAATTTAACGCTTTTACAACATACAGAAGAAGAGCGCTGGTTATCATGGTGCAAAGTAGTGACACGTTTTTTTTTAATTGAGAGAAGAGCTTAAAGGACAACACACAGGTCTTTCCATCAGTGTATGATTTTTTGTGTGCAAATGAACTCAAGCTTACTGGACAATGTCAAATGTGATATAGCGTAGCACCTGAGTGAGTTGGGTGCGCAATTACGCAGGTACTTTCCCGAAACGGATGACACAAACAACTGGATTCGTTATCCGTTTCATGCCCTGCCTCCAGTCCACTTACCGATATCTGAACAAGAGAGCCTCATCGAAATTGCAACAAGTGGTTCTGTGAAAATGTAATTTAATCAGAAGCCACTGGCAGATTTCTGGATTGGGCTGCGCTCAGAGTATCCTGCCTTTGCAAATCACACTGTTAAGACACTGATGCCCTTTGCAACCACGTACCTATGTGAGAGTGGATTCTCGGCCCTCACTAGCATGACAACAAAATACAGGCACAGACTGTGTGGAAAAAGACACTCTCCAATACAGCCCAGAGTTATGTGTATCCTTTCAAGCACACCTTTCTCATTAACCTGTGGTGAGTTATTCACAATTGTTGATGAACAAATAAGGTTTTATATGTAAGATGGCTAAGTAAAGAGAAACATTTATTATATTTTGTACCCTGGTCCTATAAGAGCTCTTTGTCACAACCCGGCTAGGGGGAAGTGACAAACTCACACTCATTCTTCTGTTTAATAAATGTATCTTATAGTGTGTGTGTGTGTGGCAGGCTTACAATGATGGCAAAAACAACATTTGAGATTGTGCTGACCCTGGTGCTAGGGGTCAGCGTACCACAGCTGGAGGTTGAATGTTTGAAGGGGTACGGGACTATAACATGTTTGGCAACCACTGCCCTACAGGATTGCTTTAATTTTCCTAAAGCATTTCCCCATTAATCAAATTATGTTCATTACATTTTTCGAAGGGGTGCCAAGAACAAGTGATCTGCGCATCACAGCATACTAGACAAGTAAACAGTCATGTATTTTAATACAAATATTTAATTACCAAAATAAAAAGTTAAACATTCCCAAAGACCAGACCTTACACACTGTTTAGCATACCCTTCCAAAGTGAAGTACAACCTGCTCAGCTACTCTAGGTGCTTGCATGTGACATTTTCTGAAATAGCAGCAACGTTGACTTTGTGTGATACAGTACAGTGCTTAGTATTTTAAAAGGGTAGAAAACAAACAGATCGGTATGCAAATAACATCTCTAACCCTATGTAAGAAATGGCACCCTATTCCCTGGCCTATATAGTGCACTACTTTTGACCAAAGCCCCATAGGTTCTTGTCAAAAGTAGTGCACTTGATAAGGAATAGGGTGCCATTTCAGGCGCAACTGTGCATGTCTTTATACTCTGCTTCTCATTTGGGAACACAGCTCAAGCAAACCAATGCAGTAACAACACATTTCAATCCACCTGACAGTGAAACAACTCTTTAATTATAAACTTGCCTAATCTGAGGGACATCTTAAATAATTCAATATTACACGTTCAAATCAAATGGAAAAAAATATAGATATGAACATCTCATAGTGATATGAAACATATGCAAATGTGCAGCAAGTCACCTCTCTCTCACTTGCACTCTGTTTGGACACACCTACTCATTCAAGGGTTTCTTTATTTTTTACATTGTAGAATAAGTGAAGACATCAAAACTATGACATAACACATAGTGTAGTAACAAAGAAAAGTGTTAAATCAAAATATATTTGAGATTTTTCAAAGCAGCCAACCTTTGCACACTCTTGGTATGTGTTATTTCATAGTTTTGATGTCTTCATTATTATTCTACAATGTAGAAAATAGTAAAAAAAGGTTCCAAGAGTGTGCAAGGCAAAGGGTGGCTACTTTGAAGAATATCACATGTCAAATATATTGATTTAACATTTTTTTGTTGTTACATGATTCCATGTGTTATTTCATAGTGTTGATGTCTTCCCTATTATTCTACAATGGTACTAATATATATATATATATAGACACACTTTATATTCCAGTGTCAGTTAAGTTGCAGCTCTCTTTGATTAGTTAGTTCTGTGTTAACTACAATCATTTATCAATTAAAAACAAACTATTTCTTCCACTTTCAAAAGAAAATGGAAAATATTAATGAAAGAAAATCCACAATTTTTAAGTTGGAAAAACATTTGAATGTATTTAGCACCTGTTTTTCTTTTCCATCTTAACACTCAGTGCTAAGACATGACAAAAGAGCAAATGACATTGGATATTGCTGTTTTGAATCCAAATAGACCTCTAATTTGCTCATCCCCCATCCTGTTGCACAGTACAGTATTTTCTTCAGAATTACTAAGATATGTAGTTATTTGCAGCAAATGCTACAGTTCATAGCAGGCAGATTCAAAAGTGATACGTCATGTTAGACAACAATGCACATGTGATTAAATAGCTCACATTCTTGATAGGAACAAGTCAAGGATGTGTTTAGTAATGGAATAATACGAGGGTAGACTGCTGCCCTTTTTTCCTTCAAATACTGATTAGTCAGACTAAATAATACAAGGTAAAAAGAAAACACTGCATTTTTAATAGTCACGTTTAAGTGTGCAAATAATGTAAGCGTTTCAGGGGATGAAAACATGAACACCCACAACAAGAAGTACTGGTGGTGAGAGCATGGAGGCAGTCTCCCAGTATGGACTGTGACGGAACAGACTTCCGTTTCTCTGGAGATTAATGTTTTGTTGAAGATGTTCTGAGACGGTGGTGATGGGTTCAGACATTAGGACTTGAAGACGTGCACAGCTCTCACAACGTACTGCCTGCAGATGGGACACTCGCTCATCCGCTTACCACACTTGGTGCAGGTGACCATGTGACCACACTCCAGAAGGACGCAGTCAATCGCAGCATCCATGCAGATCCTACACAGGCTGTTATCCAGGTTGGTCAGCTGGGCCTTCTCCCGATCTGGAGGAAGACAGAGGGGAGGAATCAGAAAAAAGTAAAAGAACAACATGACATACAGATGAGAGTGGAGGAGAGCAATGATGATGTCATGCCCCGAAGAGGTAGAAGAGAGTGACACTGCCTTGAAGAGAGATCCCAATATCTCCTCTCTCTCTCTTATCTAGGGTGCCTTATCATAGGAAGGTCATGGCTGGTACAAAGCAGAGGGTAAGCTCCATACAGGCTCCTGGAAATAGCAGCGCTGGATAAAAAGGCTTCCATACGAGGAGTTTCCATGACAACGAGACCTGTTCCTCATCCTGACAGTGTATCAGTGGATGTTTGAATTCAGACATCATGCAGCTGGACATATTTAGCTTTATAGAAATACAGTGCCTTCAGAGAGACTTTGTGTCACTGGCCTAAACACAATGCCCCATAATGTCAAAGCGGAATGTTAATAGATTTTTAATTTTTTTAAATTAAAAATGAAAAGCTGAAATGCCTTCAGTTAGTAAGTATTCAACCCCTTTGTTATGGAGAGCCTAAATAAGTTAAGGAATAAAGCATTTCCTAAGTCACATAAATTGTGCTGATTCACTGTGGGCAATAGGTGTTATAACATGATTTTTTAAATGAATACCTCATCTCTGTACCCCACACATACAGATAATTGTAAGGTCCCTCAGTCGAGCAGTGAATTTCAAACAAAGATTCAACCACAAAGACCAGGGAGGTTTTCCAAAGCCTCGCAAAGAAGGGCACCTATTGGTAGATGGGTAAAAAAAAGAAGAAGCAGACATTGAATGTCCCTTTGAGTATGGTGAAGTTATTAATTACACTTTGGATGGTGTATCAATACACCCAGTAACTACAAAGATACAGGCGTCCTTCCTAACTCAGTTACCACAGAGGAAGAATAACGCTCAGATTTCACCATGAGGCCAATGGTGACTTTAAAACAGTTACAGAGTTTAACGGCTGTGATAGGAGAAAACTCTAGATGTATCAACATTGTAGTTACTCCACAATACTAACCTAAATGATAGAGTGAAAAGAACAAAATACAAATATAACAAAACATGCATCCTGTTTGCAATAAGGCACTAAAGTAAAACTGCCAAAATGTGGCAAAGAAATAAACTTCATGTCCTGAATACAAAGAATTATGTTTGGGGCAAATCCAACACATCACTGAGTACCACTTTTCATATTTTCAAGCATGGTGGTGACTGAATCATGTTATGGGTATGCTTATCATCGGCAAGGACTAAGGAGTTATTTTTATTAGGATAAACAGAAACAGAATAGAGCTAAGCACAGGCAAAATCCTAAAGGAAAACCTGGTTCAGTCTGCTTCCTAGCAGACACGGAGACAAATACACCTTTCAACAGGTCAATACCCTAAAACACAAGGCCAAATATACACTGGAGTTGCTTACCAAGACGACATTAAATGTTCCTGAGTGAACTAGTTACACTTTTGAATCCGCTCCAAAACACACTGAGCAAAAATGTAAACGCAACATGTTAAGTGTTGGTCCCATGTTCCATTATCTATTTTAAAAACATGTTTATTTGGGGCGGCAGTGTAGCCTAGTGGTTAGAGCGTTGGACTAGTAACCGGAAGGTTGCAAGTTCAAACCCCCCGAGCTGACAAGGTACAAATCTGTCGTTCTGCCCCTGAACAGGCAGTTAACCCACTGTTCCTAGGCCGTCGTTGAAAATAAGAATTTGTTCTTAACTGACTTGCCTAGTTAAATAAAGGTAAATAAATAAAATTTAATAAATCTCTGTACAGATGAACATTCTCTGCATGGTACTTCACTGCCTCAAACCAGCTATTCCATCTGGAGCTCAGTGCTTCAGGAGGAGCCTTGTCCTGCACAAACTACTTCATAATGAGGAAGCTCACCAATCTTCTCTTTCTGGCAGACTTCTCGAAGAAGACAGATCTCATCCATGTCACAAGTGATGCAACTTCAGAGAAGTATTTGTTGTGCTGCCAGGTCTCACCCACCAGACTGATGACATGACAGAGACCGGTTACATGGACACTGTTGGGCATCACTCCTTTCAGAACCTCCTTGTATGCCTTCAGTCAGTAGGAGGCATTATCTGTGACCAACGCCCAGGCATCATTCAGGTTCAGATGGTTGCTGTGGAGGGAGGCTAGTAATGATTGGGAAAACGTTGAGTAGTTGCATTTGTCCATGAAAATGACATCCATCAGAAAGTACTGGTTTTCAACACCTGTAATTAAAGATAAGGAAAAACTTTGATTGAACCTAAAATAATATTGTGACAAAATAAAGGTCTTAAATTCCAAGTGTAAACACAATATAGATACAGCGATAGTTAGCTAGATGGAGAGGCAGACAGCTGCTGACATTATGCATCACTATATTTCAACACGATAGCTCGTCGTTTGGAATATCACAATTTGCATGCGGACAATTCACATTGCAGAATGTAAATGTAGGCTATTACAATGGTATATTAATAGGCTGTTAAGTTAACTCACCAATGACGATGTTTAGAACGCTGTAATCCCTTGGATCTGTTGTCTCGGCAACAACCACCGCAAACTTCATGCCACGGATCTTCTGTAGAACGGCAGTCATATGTTGGTCGAACACACAGGCAGGTGAGTTTGACAGGGGCTGCTCTCATTTTTGGGCAACTCTCCTCCCTGTTTGCAATGCTTCACTAGAAAGGGCTGTAGCTTTCTTAGCTTTTCTAACATGCTGACCACACAGCTCGCGTAGCAAAATACATTTACACAAACTTAGCAAAGAAAGAAAAGTCCCTTTTTCAGGACACTGTCTTTCAAAGATAATTCGTAAAAATCCAAATAACTTCACAGATCTTCATTATAAAGCGTTTAAACACTGTTTCCCATGCATGTTCAATGAACCATAAACAATTAATGAACATGCACCTGTGAAATGGTCGTTAAGACAGCTTACAGACAGTAGGCAAATAAGGTCACAGTTATGAAAACTTAGGACACTAAAGAGGCCTTTCTACCGACTCTGAAAAACACCAAAAGAAAGATGCCCAGGGTCCCTGCTCATCTGTGTGAACGTGCCTTAGGCATGCTGCAAGGAGGCATGAGGACTGCAGATGTGGCCAGGGCAATAAATTGCAATGTCAGTAATGTGAGACGCCAAAGACAGCGCTACAGGGAGACAGGACAGACAGCTGATCGTCCTCGCAGTGGCAGACCACTGCGGGACATACAGTGGCGAGAACAAGTATTTGATACACTGCCGATTTTGCAGGTTTTCCTACTTACAAAAAATGTAGAGGTATGTCATTTTTAACATAGGTACACTTCAACTGTGAGAGACGGAATCTAAAACAAAAATCCAGAAAATCACATTGTATGATTTTTAAGTAATTAATTTGCATTTTATTGCATGACATAAGTATTTGATCACCTACCAACCAGTAAGAATTCCGGCTCTCACAGACCTGTTCGTTTTTCTTTAAGAAGCCCTCCTGTTCTCCACTCATTACCTGTATTATCTGCACCTGTTTGAACTCGTTACCTGTATAAAAGACACCTGTCCACACACTCAATCAAACAGACTCCAACCTCTCCACAATGGCCAAGACCAGAGAGCTGTGTAAGGACATCAGTGATACAATTGTAGACCTGCACAAGGCTGAGATGGGCTACAGGACAATAGCCAAGCAGCTTGGTGAGAAGGCAACAACTTCTGCCGCAATTATTAGAAAATGGAAGAAGTTCAAGATGACGGTCAATCACCCTCAGTCTGGGGCTCCATGCAAGATCTCACCTCGTGGGGCATCAATGATCATGAGGAAGGTGAGGGATCAGCCCAGAACTACACGGCAGGACCTGGTCAATGACCTGAAGAGAGCTGGGACCACAGTCTCAAAGAAAACCATTAGTAACACACTACGCCATCATGGATTAAAATCCTGCAGCGCACGCAAGGTCCCCCTGCTCAAGCCAGCGCATGTCCAGGCCTGTCTGAAGTTTGCCAATGACCACCTGGAAGACCCAGAGAAGGAATGGGAGAAGGTCATGTGGTCTGATGAGACAAAAATAGAGCTTCTTGATCTAAACTCCACTCGCCGTGTTTGGAGGAAGAAGGATGAGTACAACCCCAAGAACACCATCCCAACCGTGAAGCATGGAGGTGGAAACGCTTTTCTGCAAAGGGGACCGGACGACTGCACCGTATTGAGGGGAGGATGGACGGGGCCATGTATCGCTAGATCTTGGCCAACAACCCCCTTCCCTCAGTAAGAGCATTGAAGATGGGTCGTGGCTGGGTCTTCCAGCATGACAACGACCTGAAACACACAGGCAACTAAGGAGTGGCTCCGTAAGAAGCATCTCAAGGTCCTGGAGTGGCCTAGCCAGACTCCAGACCTGAACCCAATAGAAAATCTTTGGAGGGAGCTGAAAGTCCGTATTGCCCAGCGACCACTCCGAAACCCGAAGGATCTGGAGAAGGTCTGTATGGAGGAGTGGGCCAAAATCCCTGCTGCAGTGTGTGCAAACCTGGTCAAGAACTACAGGAAACACATGATCTCTGTAATTGCAAACAATTGTTTCTGTACCAAATATTAAGTTCTGCTTTTCTGATGTATCAAATACTTATGTCATGCAATAAAATGCAAATGAATTACTTAAAAATCATATAATGTGATTTTCTGGATTTTTGTTTTAGATTCTGTCTCTCACAGTTGAAGTGTACTTATGATAAAAATTACAGACCTCTACATGCTTTGTAAGTAGGAAAACCTGCAAAATCGGCAGTGTATCAAATACTTGTTCTCCCCACTGTATATGAATTGATTTCCCCCTATCTATCTTCAGAGTTTGTTCTGTTAGGTGACCTAAACTGGGATATGCTTAACACCCCGGCCGTCCTACAATCTAAGCTAGATGCCCGCAATCTCAAACAAATCATCAAGGAACCCACCAGGAACAACCCTAAATCCGTAAACATGGGCACCCTCATAGATATTATCCTGACCAACTTGCTCTCTAAATACACCTCTGTTTTCAACCAGGATCTCAGCGATCACTGCCTCATTGCCTGCATCCGTTATGGGTCCGCGGTCAAACGACCACCCCTCATCACTGTCAAATGCTCCCTAAAACACTTCTGCGAGCAGGCCTTTCTAATCAACCTGGCCTGGGTATCCTGGAAGGATATTGACCTCATCCCATCAGTAGAGGATGCCTGGTTGTTCTTGACAGGTAATTTCCTCACCATCTTAAATAAGCATGACCCTTTCATAAAATGTAGAACTAAGAACAGATATAGCCCTTGGTTCACTCCAGACCCGACTGCTCTCGACCAGCACAAAAACATCCTGTGGCGTACTGCACTAGCATCGAATAGTACCCTCGAAATGAAACTTTTCAGGGAAGTCAGGAACCAATGCACACAGTCAGTTAGGAAAGCTAAGGCTAGCTTTTTCAAACAGAAATTTGCATCCTGTAGCTCTAACTTCAAAAAGTACTGGGACACTAAAGTCCATGGAGAATAAGAGCACCTCCTCCCAGCTGCCCACTGCACTGAGGCTAGGAAACACTGTCATCCCCAATAAATCCACGATAATCGAGAATTTCAATAAGCATTTCTCTACCACGGCCAACAGCTCCACACCCCCCGCAGCTACTTGCCCAAACCTCCCCAGCTTCTCCTTCCCAAATCCAGATAGCAGATGTTATGAAAGAGCTGCAAAACATGGACCCGTACAAATCAGCTGGGCTAGACAATCTGGACCCTCTCTCTCTAACATTATCCGCAGCCATTGTTGCAACTTCTATTACCAGTCTGTTCAACCTCTCTTTCGTATTGTCCGAGATCCCTAAAGATTGGAAAGCTGCAGTGGTCATCTCCCTCTTCAAAGGGGGTGACACTCTAGACCCAAACTGTTATAGACCTATATCCATCCTGCCCTGCCTTTCTAAAGTCTTTGAAAGCCAAGTTAACAAACAGATCACCTACCATTTCGAATCCCACCGCACCTTCTCCGCTGTGCAATCCGGTTTCCGAGCTGGTCACCGGTGCACTTCAGCCACACTCAAGGTACTAAACCGCCATCATAACCGGCATCGATAAAAGACAGTACTGTGCAGCCGTCTTCATCGACCTGGCCAAGGCTTTCGACTCTGTCAATCACTGTATTCTTATCGGCAGACTCAACAGCCTTGGTTTCTCTAATGACTGCCTCGCCTGATTCACCAACTACTTCTCAGAGTTCAGTGTGTCAAATCAGAGAGCCTGTTGGCCGGACCTCTGGCAGTCTCTATGAGGGTACAACAGGGTTCAATTCTCGGGCCGACTCTCTTCTCTGTATATATATCAATGATGTCGCTCTTGCTGCGGGTGATTCCTTGATCCACCTCTATGCACCTCTTCTGTATACATCTGGCCCTTCTTTGGACACTGTGTTAACAAACCTCCAAACGAGCTTCAATGCCATACAACACTCCTTCTGTGGCCTCCAACTGCTCTTAAACGCTAGTAAAACTAAATGCATGCTCTTCAACAGATCGCTGCCCACACCCGCCTGCCCGACTAGCATCACTACTCTGGACGGTTCTGACTTAGAATATATAAATACCTAGGTGTCTGGCTAGACTGTAAACTCTCCTTCCAGACTCATATTAAGCATCTCCAATCCAAAATTAAATCTAGAATTTCGCAACAAAGCCTCCTTCACTCACGCTGCCAAAAATACCATCGTAACACTGACTATCCTACCGATCCTTGACTTTGGCGATGTCATTTACAAAATCGCCTCCAACACTCTACTCAGCCAACTGGATGCAGTCTATCACAGTGCCATCCGTTTTGTCACCAAAGCCCCATATACTACCCACCACTGCGACCTGTATGCTCTCGTCGGCTGGCCCTTGCTACATATTCGTCTCCAGACCTACTGGCTCCAGGTCATCTATAAGTCTTTGCTAGGTAAAACTCCTTGTCTCAGCTCACTGGTCACCATAACACCCACCCGTAGCACGCGCTCCAGCAGGTATATCTCACTGGTCATCCCCAAAGCCAACACCTCTTTGGCCGCCTTTCCTTCAAGTTCTCTGCTGCCAATGACTGGAACGAATTGCACATATCACTGAAGTTGGAGACTTCTATCTCCCTCACTAACTTTAAGCAACAGTTATCTGAGCAGCTTACCGATCACTGCAGCTGTACATAGCCCATCCGGAAATAGCCCATCCAACTACCTACCTCATCGCCATATTGTTTTTATTTACTTTTTTGCACACCAGTATTTCTACTTGCACATCAATCACTCCCAGTGTTAATTAGCTTATTTGTAATTACTTCGTCACTATGGCCTATTGATTATCTTACCTCCTTACTCCATTTGCACACACTGTATATACATTTTTCTATTGTGTCATTGACTGTACATTTGTTTATCCCATGTGTAACTGTGTTGTTGTTTTTTGTCGCACTGCTTTGCTTTATCTTGGCCAGGTCGCAGTTGTAAATGAGAACTTGTTCTCAACTGGCCTACCTGGTTAAATAAAGGTGAAATAAAAAATGTAAAGAAAAAGGTACAGGATGGAAACAACTGCCCGAGTTACACCAGGAACGCACAATCCCTCAATCAGTGCTCAGACTGTCCGCAATAGGCTGAGAGAGGATGGACTGAGGGCTTGTAGGCCTGTTGTAAGGCAAGTCCTCACCAGACATCACCAGCAACAACGTCGCCTATGGGCACAAACCCACCGTCACAGGACCAGACAGGACTGGCAAAAAGTGCTCTTCTCTGACGAGTTGCGGTTTTGTCTCACCAAGGGGTGATGGTCGGATTTGCGTTTATCATCGAAGGAATGAGCGTTATACCAAAGCCTGTACTCTGGAGTGGGATCGGAGGTGGAGGGTCCATCATGGTCTGGGGCGGTGTGTCACAGCATCATCGGACTGAGATTGTTGTCATTGCAGGGAATCTCAATGCTGTGCATTACAGGGAAGACATCCTCCTCTCTCACGTGGTACCCTTCCTGCAGGCTCATCTTGACATGATCCTCCAGCATGACAATGCTACCAGCTATACTGCTCGTTCTGTGCGTGATTTCCTGCAAGACAGGAATGCCAGTGTTCTGCCATGGCCAGCAAAGAGCCCGGATCTCAATCCCATTGAGCATGTCTAGGACCTGTTGGATCGGATGGTGAGGTCAGGGCCATTCCCCCCAGAAATGTCCTTGAATTTGCAGGTGCCTTGGTGGAAGAGTGGGGTAACATCTCACAGCAAGAACTGGCAAATCTGGTAGAGTCCATGAGGAGATGCACTGCAGTACTTAATGCAGCTGGTGGCCACACCAGATATTGACTGTTACTTTTGATTTTGACCCCCCTTTGTTCAGGGACACATCATTCCATTCTGTTAGTCACATGTCTATGGAACTTGTTCAGTTTATGTATCAGTTGATAAATCTTGTTATGTTCATACAAATATTTACACATGTTAAATTTGCGGAAAATAAACACAGTTGACAGTGAGAGGACATTTCTTTTTTTGCTGAGTTTACATGTTATGCAATCATTGCACCCACACTGGTCGCGCAAGCCAACGAGCGTCTGGGTTGCCAAGCGCTAAAATAGAAGTCAGTTCTATTTGTGACGCTGAACACGGTGCAAGTCCTGCCTCTCACATCTCCTCGTTGGTTTATAGAAGCAGATCCCCATGTGCCATCTCCTCATTGGTTATATCCAAGTGGGTGATTAAAAGATGAACTGAGGTCGGTCGGTTGGTCGTGGTAATACTATGAGATTAGATGCCAATCGCCATATAAAGTCCAAAGAAGAAAAAGCCTGGAAGGAGAGATGACTAGAAACGATTCGGGTTGACCGTTTTATGTGTAGATTAACTGTCGGAGTAGAGGACCTTGTGCATTTCAGGTAAAATATCAACTCAACATTTATATACCAGGGAAAATTAGCTAGCTAACTAAATTGCCATAAATGTTTAATGCTTTTCGACCTGTCCCCAAATTAATATAATTTGTTTTGATACTTCAACCTGCGTGTCGTGATCGCGTTTGGTGTGGGGGGACAAAAATCTATTTGCGCACGATGGCACACGCGCGTCCAGTTTGGGTACAGTGTAAGGGGATGTCAGATTCAGGGCACACAGCCACAAAGTCCTGAATAAATTCTCATCTTGAATCTGCTGATGCGCTTGCACAGGTAATAGGTCGTTTGAAGAGGCATGCTCTGGCTAACATGGTGCTTTTCCTTGTTCTTGTTCACATGAGCTTTACACTTTAAGTGGTCATCACACATATTTTTACAGGTCCAATCAATACTATGTTGACAGAATTTGCAAAACAGCTTATCACCTGACTCATAATAGTCCTTTGGGCATTGTTCTGCTCTGAATTTAGGGGTTAGGGTCAAATCTTTCCGTTTTTTTTGACGACTTGGACGTCTTAGACGACCTCTTCGAAATGTTTCTCAAAATGACAGCCAAGTTGTGAGGTGACGTAAGGGTCTCACGCACGACCGACCACCCTCTCAAAACACCCCAATTGAAAATTGAATTATTTGTCTAGGCCTAATCACCTGTAATTTTACAATTATTAAGTAATTTAGGTCACTACAATAATTAGGCCTACTTTATTTTATTTTTTAAATACATTTCAGGCAAATTATGGACAATTCTGCAATATTTCACATTTTACAGTTGATTCCATTTTTAATACCAAATTCAGTGATTCCATCCGTCTTTTCCACATCGTGGAAATCATAGGGCCCTAATACTTTCTGAAGGCACTGTATGTGTGTGAAGTTATTAAATACTATCTTGGGCTTTCCAAGAGGTAATACACTTAAGGATTGCACTTGGGTGACCGGTTCTTATACACCAATGGAAAGGGGTCAAGATGGCGTCCAATAGCTAAACATGCTCAGAATGCATGGAAGTACCCTTGGTATGGATGAGATACAAAAACACCATGATTGATATGCAGCAGGAGTAGTGGTGGTGGTGGAACCAGATGCAGTAAGTAAGGTGAAACTCCTGCATGCATCACTAAGGGCTGTATATGAGGATGGATGCCTGTGTTACACGCATGCGGAGGGGCCGGGCCATGAGATGGTAAGAGTGACCAGGTCAACAGTTGGAGTGACCAGGGGAACACTTGCCTTTTTCAGATACCTTACCTCCAATCCCTCCAATGCAGATGGGAGGAAGGGGCAAGGCCACCACTTGAAAGGAAGGAGTAAAGCAACTGTCAATTAATACTGCTTCTGATTTTTATTTTTAAACACTACAGAAATCAACTCTGAAGGAACTCTGAAGGTACAATATTAAAGGCTGCTACAGTAATGAACATACTGTACGTCCTGAGCTAGAATATCACTGACGAGACAGAGACTGAAGGGTTACATGTTAAGTAGCTGTACTTTCCATTCCTGGTCCAAACTTTACATATCATCATGTACCATCACAAAAGACAGACAGAGCAGTGATTTCTTACCTGAAGTTACAGCTGTGTTCACGTTTTCCACTAGAGGAAAGTAAGAAAAAACATTTAGGTACTCAAGCTAATAAAACTATCGTACACCATTTTAATTGCCAAACATGGCATGGTAATGACCATAGGAGTTGATGGGACAGCTCAAACAGATCTGGGACCAGGCTCACTGCTACTCACATGACTTCCTGTTCTCCTCTGTCTCTCTGTACAAGCGGCTGACGCGCTCTACCAGCTCCCACTTCTCGCAGCAGCCTGAATAGTTGACAAAATTCCTGGCCAGGATCTCCTTCAGTTGTCTGACGGACAGACCCTCGATGTCCCTCAGGCAAGAGATGTCTGAGAGAGAGGCCCGTGCTCGCTGCCACGTCTGAGGGATCACCTACAGGATGAGAGAGGGGAGCCATTAGCCATTACATACAGTTGAAGTCGGAAGTTTACATACACCCTAGCCAAATACATTTAAACTAAAGTTTTTCACAATTCCTGACATTTAATCCAAGCAAAAATTCCCTGTCTTAGGTCAGTTAGGATCACCACTTCATTTTAAGAATGTAAAATGTCAGAATAATAGCAGAGAATTATTTATTTCAGCTTTTATTTATTTCATCACATTCCCCAGTGGGTCAGAAGTTTACATACACTCAATTAGTATTTGGTAGCATTGCCTTTAAACTTTTCGGGTAGCCTTCCACAAGATTCCCACAATAAGTTGGGTGAATATTGGCCGATTCCTCCTGACAGAACTGGTGTAACTGAGTCAGGTTTGTAGGTCTACACATTTTCTATGGGATTGAGGTCAGGGCTTTGTGATGGCCACTCCAATACCTTGACTTTGTTGTCCTTAAGCCATTTTGCCACAACTTTGGAAGTATGCTTGGGGTCATTGTCCATTTGGAAGACACATTTGCGACCAAGCCTTAACTTCCTGACTGATGTCTTGAGATGTTGCTTCAAAATATCCACATAATATTCCTTCCTCATGTAGCCATCTATTTTGTGAAGTGCACCAGTCCCTCCTGCAGCAAAGCACCCAAACAACATGATGCCGCCACCCCCGTGCTTCATGGGTTGGGATGGTGTTCTTCAGCTTGCAAGCATCCCCCTTTTTCCTCCTAACATAACGATGGTCATTATGGCCAAACAGTTCTATTTTTGTTTCTTTAGAACCGAGGACATTTCTCCAAAAAGTATGATCTTTTTCCCCATGTGCAGTTGCAAACCGTAGTCTGGCTTTTTTATGGCGGTTTTGAAGCAGTGGCTTCTTCCATGCTAAGTGGCCTTTCAGGTTATGTCGCTTTAGGACTCGTTTTAGTGTGGATATAGATACTTTTGTACCCATTTCCTCCAGCATCTTCACAAGGTCCGTTGCTGTTGTTCTGGGATTGATTTGCACTTTTCGCACCAAAGTACTGTAACGACCCTGGGTTTATAAGCGCGGATATCGACTCTGCCGCTCGAGCATGCCTTTGGGGCACAGTCGATAGCGCGCTGGACTTCAGGCTAGAAGGTCGAGGGTTCGAGACCTGCTCCCTGCTTGTTTCACTACATTGGTGTCAGAAGTGGGATCGGACCTTGCATCCACGACAGTGAGTGTGCATGGCCTGTGAGCGTGTTCCTGTAAGACAGAGTCGCAAGCTAGCGCGAGGACGCGCTCTTTGAAAGGAGGGAGTAGTGTAACGACCCTGGGTTTAAAAGCGCGGATATCGACTCTGCCGCTCGAGTATGCTTTTGGGGCACAGTCGATAGTGCTCGGGACTTCGGGCTAGAAGGTCGAGGGAACGAGACCTGCTCCCTGCCTGTTTCATTACAGTACACTCATCTCTAGGAGACAGAACGTGTCTCCTTCCTGAGCGGTAGGATGGCTACGTGGTCCCATGGTGTTTATACTTGCGTACTATTGTTTATACAAATGAACTTGGTAACGTTTGTCACGTCCTTGACCTTGGCTCCTTTTTTATGTCTCTATTTTAGTTTGGTCAGGGCGTGAGTTGGGGTGGGCATTCTATGTTTTTGTTCTATGTTTTGTATTTCTGGTTTTGGCCTGGTATGATTCCCAATCAGAGGCAGCTGTCAATTGTTGTCTCTGATTGAGAACCATACTTAGGCAGCCTGTTTTCCCATTATGGGTTGTGGGTAGTTATTTTCTGTTTAGTGTGTTTTGCACCTGACCGAGCTGTTTCTTTTGTTCCTTGTTGTATTTAGTGTTCAGTTCATTAAAATAATGATGAACACTTACCAAGCTGCATCTTGGTCCTCACCTTCTTCCACCAACGGTCGTTACAACTTTAGGCATTTGGAAATTGCTCCCAAGGATGAACTATACTTATGGAGTTCTACAATTTTTTTCTGAGGTCTTGGCTGATTTATTTAGATTTTCCCATGATGTCAAGCAAAGAGGCACTGAGTTTGAAGGTAGGCCTTGAAATACATCCACAGGTACACCTCCAATTGACTTAAATTGTCAATTAGCCTATCAGAAACGTCTAAAGCCATGACATCATTTTCTGGGATTTTCCAAGCTGTTTAAAGGCACAGTCAACTTAGTGTATGTAAACTTCTGAGCCACTGGAATTGTGATACAAATGAATTATAAGTTAAATAATCTGTCTGTAAACAATTGTTGGAGAAATTACTTCCTAATAACTTGCCAAAACTATAGTTTGTGAACAAACAATGTGTGGAGTGGTTGAAAAACGAGTTTTAATGACACCAACCTAAGTGTATGTAAACTTCCGACTTCAACTGAACATGACACATACTGCATTGGAGAGAAAGTTGCACCCCTCTGAATAAGCTCCAGATGCTGTAAGAGGTAGAGCCTACTGGGTGATGTTTATTATTTACCTCTGGTGTGTGTTCACTGGGTTCCAGGTTCAGGGTGGAGAGAGATGTAGCGTCTCCTATATCCTATACAGCCAAAACAAACACAAAAACACAGTACTCAGACGGAAACCTCCACAGAGAACTATAAATACTTACTGTACAGTCCAGGCAGGGATTAGGATTAGTCACCCGCTGCTTAGTCCATAGATACCTCGGGGACTACTATGTTTACCTTCCATTCATAGTAAAGCTTCTACTGCTGTCTGCACCAGCTGAGCTTTTTGTTTATAGGAATAGGAAAACAGGACAGGGCTACTTCCTACATATTTGAGAGAGGCTAGGGAAGAGTCCAACAAGATGCCTCATCTCTTCAAAGGGGGAGACACTCTAGGCCCAAACTGTTACAGACCTATATTCATCCTGCCCTGCCTTTCTAAAGTCTTTGAAAGCCAAGTGAACAAACAGATCACCAACCATTTCGAATCCCACCATACCTTCTCCGCTGTGCAATCTGGATTCCAAGTTCCTAAACGATATCATAACTGCCATCGAAAAAAGACAGTACTGTGCAGCCGTCTTCATCGACCTGGCCAAGGCTTTCGACTCTGTCAATCACCATATTCTTATCTGCAGACTCAACAGCCTTGGTTTCTCTAATGACTGCCTCGCCTGGTTCACTAACTACTTCTCAGATAGAGTCCAGACCTCTGGCCATCTCTATGGTGGTGCCACAGTGTTCAATTCTCAGGCCGACTCTCTTCTCTGTATATATCAATGATGTCGCTCTTGCTGCCGGTGATTCTTTGATCCACCGCTACGCAGACGACACCATTCTGTATACTTCTGGCCCTTCTTTGGACACTGTGTTAACAAACCGCCAAACGAGCTTCAATGCCATACATCACTGGTTCCGTGGCCTCCAACTGGTCTTAAATACTAGTAAAACGAAATGCACACTCTTCAACCGATCGCTACCCGCCCGCCCGTCCAGCATCACTACTCTGGACGGTTCTGACTTATGTGGACAACTATAAATACCTAGGTGTCTGGCTAGACTGTAAACTCTCCTTCCAGACTTAAACTAAGCATCTCCAATCCAAAATGAGTATATAGAATCGGCTTCCTATTTCGCAACAAAGCCTCCTTCACTCACGCTGCCAAAAATACCATCGTAACACGGACTATCCTACCGATCCTCGACTTTGGCGACGTCATTTACAAAATAGCCTCCAACACTCTACTCAGCAAACTGGATGCAGTCTTTCACAGTGCCATCCGTTTTGTCACCAAAGCCCCATATACTACCCACCACTGCGACCAGTATGCTCTTGTTCGCTGGTCCTCGCTACATATTCGTCGCCAAACCCACTGGCTCCAGGTCATCTATAAGTCTTTGCTAGGTAAAGCCCCGCCTTATCTCAGCTCACTGGTCTCCATAGCAACACCCACGCGTAGCAGGCGCTCCAGCAGGTATATTTCACTGGTCATCCCCAAAGCCAACATCACCTTTGCCCTCCTTTCCTTCCAGTTCTCTGCTGCCAATGACTGGAACGAATTGCAAAAATCACTGAAGTTGGCGACTTTTATCTCCCTCACTAACTTTAAGCGTCAGCTGTCAGAGCTGCTTACCGATCGCTGCAGCTGTACATAGCCCATCTGTAAATAGCCCATCCAACCAACTACCTACCTCATCCCCATATTTGTTTTTCTGCTCTTTTGCACGCCAGTACATCTACTTGCACATCCTCATCTGCACATCTATCCATCCAGTGTTAATTTCTAAATTGTAATGACTTCACCACTATGGCCTATTTATTGCCTTACCTCCTTACTTCATTTGCACACACTGTATACAGATTTTTCTATTGTGTTATTGACTTTAAGTTTGTTTATGTGTAACTCTGTTTATTTTTTGTCACACTGCTTTGCTTTATCTTGGCCAGATCGCAGTTGTAAATGAGAACTTGTTCTCAACTAACGGGGGGAGTCCAACAGGAGGCCTCATCTCTCTATGGAGGGGAAGAGTCCAACAGGAGGCCTCATCTCTCTATGGAGGGGAAGAGTCCAACAGGAGGCAGGAGGCCTCATCTCTCTATGGAGGGGAAGAGTCCAACAGGAGGCCTCATCTCTCTATGGAGGGGAAGAGTCCAACAGGAGGCCTCATCTCTCTATGGAGGGGAAGAGTCCAACAGGAGGCCTCATCTCTCTATGGAGGGGAAGAGTCCAACAGGAGGCCTCATCTCTCTATGGAGGGGAAGAGTCCAACAGGAGGCCTCATCTTTCTATGGAGGGGAAGAGTCCAACAGGAGGCCTCATCTTTCTAAGAGTCCAACAATGAAGACGATGGGTCTATTAAATCAACAGAATTTACCAAATCACTCCCATCAATTTTAGTCACCAGGGGTTGACAGTCTGATAAGGACAAGCAAAATAAATGCTTTCTAAAGCTGACATAAGTAGAAACTAACTGTGAAGCTCCATATTTCAGATGTCTTGAATGTACTTTAACACACAGAACATCCACAGTCAGTGTTCACCTGCTCTTTGCTAGTCTGAGTACCAGACATTCCGGATTAAACCATAAGAATCACAACCCTGAAATGTATACCTCAGTCAGAGTTTGAGAAGTCAATGAGAAAAGTGAAAAGATCTTCCTTAGTTGTTAATTTTCTTGAAATCTAAAGGCACAATTTAATTCGAGCTAATTTCTTAAGTAGTTTAACATGTTTTTTACTCAAACCTCTTGAACGTGTCAAACTGACCCGTTCTCATTTTTGTAAAAAAAAAAAAAAACTATATATTGAAGAAATGCCTTTGATTTGAAGGCCTGCACATGCGTAGTTCGGCGTGAGACGACCGTTAGACCCGATTACGTGTTTCTGTACATAAGCTTTGAAAGCGAACGTAGCCAAGACATCGCCTACAAGTGTGATCAGGATTTCTATTGGAGAAGCAGTTTCTGCCTATCTTCATACTGTACTGTCTTTGCCTCAGTCACTTCCAGAGCAGACCTAATACTTTTTACACATTATCTGCATGACGTATCTAGTTGGTAGTTGGGGAGGGTGTAGAAGAAGTATGTGTACCTGGTTGGTAGTCCCTGAGCTGTCGCTCCTGCTGAGCGCTTCCCCCTGAGAGGCGGAGAGAGTAGACAGCTCGGAGGCGGAGCGTGTGGTGGAAGGGGGCGGGGTGTAGAGGGAGCGGGAGTTGAAGCTAGCCATGTCGGGGTCCCCCTCCCTTTCGGTCCCCTGGTGACACAGCACCAGTTCCACCAGGTCCTCCTTCTCCCTGCATGTGTCTGTGGGGACGTTGCGTAGCAGCAGGTACTGCCGCAGGTCTCTGACCCTCAGCCGCATCAGCTGTGGTCTCTGGAAGGCTGTCCCCTTCAGCAGGTGACATGTGGCACATATACGCAAGTTATCCTGAAGCATGGAGCACAGCGTGCAGAAGCTCTTCTTACAGTCGCAGCAGATATACTGGGGGAGAGAGTGATAGAGAGTGTGTAGGCATTAACCAAGTAGAAGATACAGAAGAAGTGACATTGACAGTAATGTAGGCTCCAGGGCACACTGTGCCTTAATAGGATCTGCAAAGCCTGCCCAATATTCAGCATTTAGAATGTATCTCCATTAAAACATTAGCGCGGAAGGAAGATTCAAAATTATTCAATCTCAGATAAGCAATCCCCTCCCTCATCTGGCTCTATATACAGTACCTTGAACGGTCGTTTGTTCTTAACAAAGCTACACTCATGTTTAATATTCAATAGAACCTTCACCGGCTGTAGTGGACAGATGAGAGGAATGTGGGGTATTGGAGCTCAAACAAGGCATGAGGAAGCAGAATATCAATGTCTTGTTACTGTCTTTTTCAATATTGTGCATCTGTTCCACTCCCTCTCTAGACAGTCGGACAGGAGGCAGGCAGTTAATTTCTTTCATGTCACAAACATCAAACAGTAATAACATGCAAGCCTCGGGATTAGACGCTGTATTGGCATGGTGACTCAGGGCATCAGAGGGACCAAACCATACAAGTAATGGAATTCAACCCTGCAATATGGAGAGGATCTCTCCCTCTGTCATAACAACAGAACAATCCCCCCCCCCTCCCAAATCACAGACCGGTGTGTCTCACCAGTGGGAGGGGACCACCACACATTTTATTAAATTCTGGCTAGAAATTTGATGAGGCACAGTCTCACACTCATTACCTGCCAATTCTTACTTTTTAATTTTACATTTTGTTCTAACAAATTTTATCAAACCATAGCATTAGGGTGTCTCATCAACAAAACCCCAGACTGATCTACAGTGCATGGATGGATGTTCTCAAGATGTTCTAGCCGTGTCTGAATCCTGGTATGGAAGCCCACCAAAAGTTCTGAAATGTTCATCCCTAACTACATTTTCAGACAAGATAGAATGGCCAAAGGGGGCGGTGTTGCAATCTACTGCAAAGATAGCCTGCAGAGTTCTGTCCTACTATCCAGGTCTGTACCCAAACAATTTGAACTTCTACTTTTAAAAATCCACCTCTCTAAAAACAAGTCTCTCACCGTTGCCGCCTGCTATAGACCACCCTCTGCCCCCAGCTGTGCTCTGGACACCATATGTGAACTGATTGCCCCCCATCTATCTTCAGAGCTCGTACTGCTAGGCGACCTAAACTGGAACATGCTTAACACCCCAGCCATCCTACAATCTAAGCTTGATGCCCTCAATCTCACACAAATTATCAATGAACCTAGCAGGTACCACCCCAAAGCCGTAAATACGGGCACCCTCATAGATATCATCCTAACCAACTTGCCCTCTAAATACACCTCTGCTGTTGTCAACCAAGATCTCAGCGATCATTGCCTGCATCCGTAATGGGTGCAGGCAAATCCAGATAGGTGATGTTCTGAAAGAGCTGCAAAACTTGGACCCCTACAAATCAGCCGGGCCAGACAATCTGGACCCTCTCTTTCTAAAATTATCTGACAATTGTTGCATCACTGCCTCATTGCCTGCATCCGTAATGGGTCAGCAGTCAAACGACCTCCACTCATCACTGTCAAACGCTCCCTAAAACACTTCTGCAAGCAGGCCATTCTAATTGACCAGGCCGGGGTATCCTGGAAGGATATTGATCTCATCCCGTCAGTAGAGGATGCCTGGTTATTTTTTTTAAAATGCCTTCCTCACCATCTTAAATAAGCATGCCCCATTCAAGAAATGTAGAACCAGGAACAGATATATCCCTTGGTTCTCTCCAGACCTTACTGCCCTTAACCAACACAAAAACATCCTATGGCGTTCTGCATTAGCATCGAACAGCCCCTGTGATATGCAACTTTTCAGGGAAGCTAGAAACCAATATACACAGGCAGTTAGAAAAGCCAAGGCTAGCTTTTTCAAGCAGAAATTTGCTTCCTGCAACACAAACTCCAAAAAGTTCTGGGACACTGTAAAGTCCATGGAGAATAAGAACACCTCCTCCCAGCTGCCCACTGCACTGAAGATAGGAAACACTGTCACCACCGATAAATCCACTATAATTGAGAATTTCATTAAGTATTTTTCTACAGCTGGCCATGCTTTCCACCTGGCTACCCCTACCCCGGTCAACAGCACTGCACCCCCCCACAGCAACTCGCCCAAGCCTTCCCCATTTCTCCTTCTCCCAAATCCAGTCAGCTGATGTTCTGAAAGAGCTGCAAAATCTGGACCCCTACAAATCAGCCAGGCTAGACAATCTGGACCCATGTCTTTCTAAAATTATCTGCCAGAATTGTTGCCACCCCTCTTTCGTGTTGTCTGAGATTCCCAAAGATTGGAAAGCAGCTGCGATCACCCCTCTCTTCAAAGGGGGGGAACACTCTTGACCCAAACTGCTACAGACATATCTATCCTACCCTAACTTTCTAAGGTCTTTGAAAGCCAAGTCAACAAACAGATTACCGACCATTTCAAATCCCACCATACCTTCTCCGCTATGCAATCTGGTTTCAGAGCTGGTCATGGGTGCACCTCAGCCACGCTCAAGGTCCTAAACGATATCTTAACTGCCATCGATAAGAAACAATACTGTGCAGCCGTATTCATTGACCTGGCCAAGGCTTTCGACTCTGTCAATCACCACATCCTCATCGGCAGACTCGACGGCCTTGGTTTCTCAAATGATTGCCTCGCCTGGTTCACCAACTACTTCTCTGATAGAGTTCAGTGTGTCAAATCGGAGGGTCTGTCCGGGCCTCTGGCAATCTCTATGGGGGTGCCACAGTGTTCAATTCTTGGACCGACTCTCTTCTCTGTATACATCAATGATGTCGCTCTTGCTGCTGGTGAGTCTCTGATCCACCTCTACGCAGATGATACCATTCTGTATACTTCTGGCCCTTCTTTGGACACTGTGTTAACAACCCTCCAAGCGAGCTTCAATGCCATACAACTCTCCTTCCGTGGCCTCCAATTGCTCTTAAATACAAGTAAAACTAAACGCATGCTCTTCAACCGATCGCTGCCTGCACCTGCCCGCCTGTCCAACATCACTACTCTGGACGGCTCTGACTTAGAATATGTGGACAATTACAAATACCTAGGTGTCTGGTTACTGTAAACTCTCCTTCCAGACTCATATCAAACATCTCCAATCCAAAGTTAAATCTAGAATTGGCTTCCTATTTCGCAACAAAGCCTCCTTCACTCATACTGCCAAACATACCCTTGTAAAACTGACCATCCTACCAATCCTCGACTTCGACGATGTCATTTACAAAATAGCCTCTAATACCCTACTCAATAAATTGGATGCAGTCTATCACAGTGCCATCTGTTTTGTCACCAAAGCCCTATATACTACCCACCACTGCGACCTGTACGCTCTCGTTGGCTGGCCCTCGCTTCATACTCGTCGCCAAACCCACTGGCTCCAGGTCATCTACAAGACCCTGCTAGGTAAAGTCCCCCCTTATCTCAGCTTGCTGGTCACCATAGCAGCACCCACCTGTAGCATGCGCTCCAGCAGGTATACCTCTCTGGTCACCCCCAAAACCAATTCTTCCTTTGGCCACTTCTCCTTCCAGTTCTCGGCTGCCAATGACTGGAACTAACTACAAAAAACTCTGAAACTGGAAACACTTATCTCCCTCACTAGCTTTAAGCACCAGCTGTCAGAGCAGCTCACAGATTACTGCACCTGTACATAGCCCATCTATAATTTAGCCAAACAACTACCTTTCTCTACTGTATTTATTTTGCTTCTTTGCACATTCTTCCACTGCAAATCAAACATTCCAGTGTTTTACTTGCTATATTGTATTTACTTCGCCACCATGGCCTTTTTTGCCTTTACCTCCCTTATCTCACCTCACTTGCTCACATTGTATATAAACTTATTTTTCTACTGTATTATTGACTGTTTTGTTTTACTCCATGTGTAACTCTGTGTTGTTGTATGTGTCGAACTGCTTTGCTTTATCTTGGCCAGGTCGCAATTGTAAATGAGAACTTGTTCTCAACTTGCCTACCTGGTTAAATAAAGGTTAAATAAATAAAGTGCATTCGAAAAGTATTCAGACCCATTGACTTTATCCACATTTTTTTACTTTACGGCCCAATTCTAAAATGGATTTAAATATTTTTTTCCCTCATTGTAAGAATATTTCCAAGATAAATACAGGTCAAAAGAGTACTAAAGGTCATGAGGAATAAAAGTCAATAGAGTACTAACGATCCATGGAAATAGTGTTTTTTTATGTAAGAGGGGATTAATGATTAATGGGTCAGAGACATTGGAGGAATTTCAGTCTGGGACTCATAGCTACATGGCAAGTTCTCATTGGTCCAAATTGTTTATACATTGAACCTGAAATAGGATACTTGGCCCAGTTTTATTGCAAGGAATTCTAACTGGTCAACCACAGGCTAGGGCTGGGTTATAAAACTACATCCTGTCCCTTTGTTCTGAGGAGAGAATCACAGGACAGAATCACAGTTCAAGTATTGTGGAGAGGAAGGCAGGCTGGGCAGTAACTACAATGGACAATGTGATAGTGACAGGCACGTTAGATTTGAGAAAAGCAGACGTTCACTTCATGAGTGACACAATGCTTAACTATTGCATACTACTCTCTAATGCAGTAGGGGAAGCAGACAGACAAGTAAAATAGGCGTGGGGAATAACTCCCGAGGGGGCACATGACGTAGTGCCAGGACAGTGGGTGATGGTAAAAAACTATATAAGAAACATTCTAGCCAAAATGGGAAGGTCCTTATCAAGTTTTGCTCATAACGAGGTCAGCAGTAAAAGTCCAGGGAACATCGCGATGGATACATGTCACTCATTACAAGGTTGTCCATTTTGATGACACGGGAGATTGATTAGCAACCAGGGGCGAATCTCGGGTGAAGAAGCATAGTAAGATCAGAACCTGATAATCTTCTATGTTGTACACAGCAATCGTCATATTATGGATATCTAGTTGAAACGTCCAACTTTTTCCTGTAAATTGGGACATATTTAGTTAGGGAAATCTGTGAAATATCAATTTCTCTTGAAACCGGGACATGTTATTTTCACTTTTTTGTTTCCTTCTTTACAGGTTATACGAATATATTGTCTGAAGCTGCAGTAATATCCCTTGACCCAAGGACTGTACCTGAAACGACACAAGATCACCGGTGAAGTGTTCATTAGAGAAGTCCTTATCAACCAGCGGAATGGAAGAAGAATTCCTCACTACCGGCAGACTGTCAGAACATAATCATTAATAGTTCTCCATTTGGGACTGATACCAGTGTGGAAGAGCTGGTCACTTTTAAAGGACTTGGTGAATGATTACCTTGTCTACAAGAAAATAATATTCAATCGTACTATTGGCAATCATTTTTTTGTGAGTTTCCTCCTAATACAGGATGTGGTAGGAATCGTAAGGGACATCATCATTACACCTGTTTAATGAATTGTTTGAAATCAATTTCTTATTGTAAAAAGTCAAATATGCCCTTTGTGTTTTATAGAAATGCAATGTGTTTAATGTAAATTATTTTATGTTTAATGCTAATGTTTTTTTATTCATGTTTTCTAAAAATACATTTGAAGTATATATATTTTTTTAAATGGTCTAGCGGGGAGTGTAAGAAGATTTCCAAGTTCTCATTGGTCCAAATTGTTTATACATTGAACCTGAAATAGGATACTTGGCCCAGTTTTATTGCAAGGAATTCTAATTGGTCAACCACAGGCTAGGGCTGGGTTATAAAACTACATCCTGTCCCTTTGTTCTGAAGAGAGAATCACAGGAGAAAATCACTGAGGACAGGGGAGAAAGAACATCTACCTCCCGCATGATTTGTCCTATTTGAATAAACCTATTTTCCTCCCCCGATTTGCGTTGGGGTCTGTGTTATTGAAGAGTAACATCAACTGCTAACATCATCAATCTACACACAACACCCCATGATGACAAAGCAAAAAAAAGCTAGTCTTCTTGGGTATGACGCTACAAGCTTGGCACACCTGTATTTAGGGAGTTTCTCCCATTCTACTCTTCAGATCCACTCAAGTTCTGACAGGTTGGATGGGGAGCATCGCTGGACAGCTAATTTCAGGTCTCTCCAGAGATGTTAGATCGGGTTCAAGTCCGGGCTCTGGCTGGGCCACTCAAGGAGACTTGTCCCAAAGCCACTCCTGTGTTGTATTGGCTGTGTGCTTAGGGTTATTGTCCTGTTGGAGTTGAACCTTCACCCCAGTCTGAGGTCCTGAACGCTCTGGAACAGGTTGTCATCAAGGATCTCTATGTACTTTTCTCCATTCATCTTTCCCTCGATCCTGACTAGTCTCCCATTCCCTGAAAAACATCCCCACAGCATGATGCTGCCACCACCATGCTTCACCGTAGGGATTGTGTAAGGTTTCTTCAAGAAGTGACACATGGCATTTAGCCCAAAGAGTTCAATCTTGGTTTCATAAGTCTTTAGGTGCCTTTTGGCAAACTTCAAGCGGGCTGTCATGTGCCTTTTACTGAGGAGTGGCTTCCGTCTGGCCACTCTACCATAAAGGCCTGATTGGTGGAGTGCTGCAGAGATGGTTGTCCTTCTGGAAGGTTCTCCCATCTCCAGAAAGGAACTCTGGAGCTCTGTCAGAGTGACCATACGGTTCTTGGTCACCGCCCGGTGGCCAGCTCTAGGAAGAATCTTGGTGGTTCCAAATTTCTTCCATTTAAGAATGATAGAGGCCTCTGTGTTCTTGGGGACCTTCAATACTGAAGAAATGTTTTGGTACCCTTCCCCAGATCTGTGCAAAAAATAAAAATGTAACGTTTTTTGCTTTGTCATTATGGGGTAGTGTGTGTAGAATGATGAGGGGGAAACAAACAAATCAATTTTAGAATAAGGCTGTAATGTAACAAAATGTGGAAAAAGTCAAGGGGTCTGAATACTTTCCGAATGCACTGTAAATCTACACTAAATACATAGCCTAAGTCATTGTCTATTTTTAGCCCACTTAATTAAAACATGTGGTTTTCACAAAATACCTATGGTGGTGGGGTGTAGCAATTACAACTGATGTGCCCCAGGCCTGTAGTAAGTGCAGTCTCATGACGTAACTGGCTGCTTTTGGCGTCTCTTATCTTGGCTCTCTGCAAGGACAGTTAATGTATGAGGACGTAACTAATCAATACTGGCCCTCACTTTACAACATGTACTGTAGTAGAGTGTCTGTTTGAGGATGAGTGGTAAAATAAACATGATGGCTACTCAAAAGCCTACTCAAATAAAATCTCAAATAATATTGGTGTATTGAATGTAATAGTCTCTCAGTCCATACCAATTCATAAACTATTCCTTGGATCAAAAACCCTATCAGGTTCCTTCTTGATCACCCCAAGCCTATCAAACAACCCCTAACCATCACCCCAAAGCCCATCAAACAACCCCTAACCATCTGGGACTGGCCTACAATCATATAGGACATTCACAGTCAGTCTACTAGCTACCCCAATAGTCCCCAAACCAAACACCTACCTTCCTCCTGAAGACTGAGAATGCCTGGCCACAGGCCTTACATACAAGGCTGGGGCTCCCTGAGGTTGTGGGCGGGTATGTGGAGTATCCTGCGCTGGGGGCAAACCGGAAGGGTCCAGCACTGGCTCCGAACCCGGGCTGCTGGCCTCTCACTGCCCCTGTGCCCATGACTTCATTCAGCAGACCACAGCATGAAGCCCACATGGACGAGGCCCCTGCCTGGAGAACACAAAACACAGACAGCAGTTTTCAGACTGCAGAGCTCCACAGATGTGTGAAGGGGTCTCCCCTTCCTCTCCTTTAGCTGAGACCTATCTGTGCAACACCACACAGCCTATAGTCATTTTCACAGTGATACCTACAAACGGATTGGCTAGGTTCTGCAATGTATTGCAACGGTTACTGCAAGTCTGATAACATTTTCTAAAAATAGAGTGGTCATGGAAACACCGACTATTATACTATTATGCAGCCACATGAGAAACATCATGTTGTTATGGCTGAGGAAATTAAAAGCATAAGTTGAGAATGGCACAACAGAATAGACATGCCCAGGGATCGCATGCAGACCAGCCCTAATAGACCTACATCTAGCACATCCTATCATTCTTTCCCTAAATTGGATACTTTGTCTGCAGGGGAAAATTTGTGAGAAAGCAAAGGCATGTAGTGGAGAAATGATTAATGTATCAGATAAACTAACCTCGATGAGTGGCTGCAAATTCTAACTCCATATCTGTTCCCTGGAAATATAACACGAGAGAATGCATTCCCCTGTATTACCATGGGAAGATAATTCCACATACTCAATTTCAGTTCAGCTCCTATCTCTATCAATGTTTCCGAACTAGGCTCTATCAAATGGCCATTGCATATTATAATGGTCTCTGTTACATGAACAATAGTACAGTCGTGGCCAAAAGTTTTGAGAATGACACAAATGTTCATTTTCACAAAGTCTGCTGCCTCAGTTTGTATGATGGCAATTTGCATATACTCCAGAATGTTATGAAGAGTGAAGAGATGAATTGCAATTATTTGCAAAGTCCCTCTTTGCCATGTCAATGAACTGAATCCCCCAAAAACATTTCCGCTGCATTTCAGCCCTGCCACAAAAGGACCAGCTGATATCATGTCAGTGATTCTCTCATTTACACATGTGAGTGTTGACAAGGACAAGGCTGGAGATCACTCTGTCATTATAATTGAGTTTGAATAACAGACTGGAAGCTTCAAAAGGAGGGTGGTGCTTAATATCATTGTTCTTCCTCTGTCAATCATGGTTATCTGCAAGGAAACACGTGCCGTCATCATTGCTTTGTACAAAAAGGGCTTCACAGGCAAGGATATGGCTGCCTGTAAGATTGCACCTAAATCAACCATTTATTGGATCATCAGGAACTTCAAGGAGAGCGGTTCAATTGTTGTGAAGAAGGCTTCAGGGCGCCCAAGAATGTCCAGCAGGCACCAGGACTGTCTTCTAAAGTTGATTCAGCTGCGGGATCCGGGCAGCATCAGTACAGAGCTTGCTCAGGAATGGCAGCAGGCAGGTGTGAGTGCATCTGCACCCACAGTGAGGCGAAGACTTTTGGAGGATGGCCTGGTGTCAAGAAGGGCTGCAAAGAAGCCACTTCTCTCCAGGAAAAACATCAGGGACAGACTGATATTCTGCAAAAGGTACAGGGATTGGACTGCTGAGGACTGGGGTAAAGTCATTTTCTCTGATGAATCCCCTTTCCGATTGTTTGGGGCATCCAGAAAAAAGCTTGTCCGGAGAAGACAAGGTGAGCGCTACCATCAGTCCTGTGTCATTCCAACAGTAAAGCATCCTGAGACCATTCATGTGTGGGGTTGCTTCTCAGCAAAGGGAGTGGGCTCACTCACAATTTTGAAAGAACACAACCATGAATAAAGAATGGTACCAACACATCCTCCGAGAGCAACTTCTCCCAACCATCCAGGAACAGTTTGGTGACGAACAATGCCTTTTCCAGCATGATGGAGCACCTTGCCATAAGGCAAAAGTGAACTAAGTGGCTCGGGGAACAAAACATCGATATTTTGGGTCCATTGCCAGGAAACTCCCCAGACCTTAATCCCATTGAGAACTTGTGGTCAATCCTCAAGAGGCGGGTGGACAAACAAATACCCACAAATTCTGACAAACTCCAAGCATTGATTATGCAAGAATGGGCTGTCATCAGTCAGGATGTGGCCCAGAAGTTAATTGACAGCATGCCAGGGCAGATTGCAGAGGTATTGAATAAGAAGGGTCAACACTGCAAATATTGACTCTTTGTATCAACTTCATGTCATTGTCAACAAAGGCCTTTGAAACTTATGAAATGCTTGTAATTATACTTCAGTATTCCATAGTAACATCTGACAAAAATATCTAAAGACACTGAAGCAGCAAACTTTGTGAAAATATATATTTGCGCCATTCTCAAAACTTTTCGCCACAACTGTACTATGCGGTAGTAAAAAAATAAAAAATAAAATATATATATTTTTTAAGGAATATGACCAAAAGTGGACACCTGCTCTCATTCCAAAATGATGGGCATTAATATGGAGTTGGTCCCATTTGCTGCTATAACAGCCTCCACTCTTCTGGGAAGGCTTTCCACTAGATGTTGGAATATTGCTGCGGAGACTTGCCTCCATTCAGCTACAAGAGCATTAGTGAGGTCAGGCACTGATGTTGGGCGATTAGGCCTGGCTCGCAGTCAGCCTTCCAATTCATCCCAAAGGTGTTCAATGGGGTTGAGGTCAGTGCTTTGTGCAAGCCAGTCAAGTTCTTCCACACCGATTTCAATAAACCATTTCTCTATGGACCTCACTTTGTGCACGGGAGCATTGTCATGCTGAAACAGGAAAGGGCCTTCCCAAACTGTTGCCACAAAGTTGGAAGCATAGAATCGTCTAGAATGTCATTGTATGCAGTAGCTTTAAGATTTCCCTTCACTGAAACTAAGAGGCCTAGCCCGAAACATGAAAAACAGCCCCAGATCATTATTGCTCATCCACCAAACTTTACAGTTGGCACTATGCTTTGGGGCAGGTAGCGATCTTCTGGCAACCGCCAAACCCAGATTCGTCCGTCAAACTGCCAGATGGTGAAGCGTGATTCATCACGCCAGAGAATGCGCATCCACTGCTCCAGAGTCCAATGGCGGCAAGCTTTACACCACAGCAGCCGATGCTTGGCATTGTGCATGGAGATCTTAGGCTTGTGTGCGGCTGCTCGGTCATGGAAATCCATTTCATGAAGCTCCCGACGAACAGTTATTGTGCTGACGCTGCTTCCAGAGGCAGTTTGGAACTCGGTAGTGAGTGTTGCAACTGAGGACCGAAGATTTTTACACGCTACAAGCTTCAGCACTCGGCGGTCCCATTCTGTGAGCTTGTGTTGCCTACCACCTCACGTTTGAGCCGTTGTTGCTCATAGACATTTCTACTTCACAATAACAGCACATACAGTTGTCCGAGGCAGCTCTAGCAGGGCAGAATTTTTACAAACTGACTTGTTGGAAAGGTGGCATCCTATGACAGTGCCAAGTTGAAAGTTAGAGTTCTTCAGTAAGGCCATTCTACTGCCAATATTTGTCTATGGAGATTGCATGGCTGTGTGCTTGATTGTATACACCTGTCAGCAATGGGTGTGGCTGAAATAACCAAACCCACTAATTTGATTTTGTATATATTAGTGTAGTTACTCAGGCAACAGGTCAATTGCTATATTATGATTGTTACTAATGTTCTAATAACATTGCATTTTCTGCTCTCAAGTTGTTAGTCTAAATGGAAGTCTGTATTAACTAATTTTTTAATGGATGTGTTGCCAGGGTGTTTCTCTTGAAGATGCAGTTTCTCCTTGTACATTGACCTGTATCTGCATTGAGTCCCCTGCTGATCTAGTTCTACCAATAATCATTCATTCATATCAGCAAACTGCCTCAGTTGTCTCTCAGTTTGAGATTGTATTATGATGAAATTAAATACAGTACTTGTTCAATCATCTTTACTAATACATATTGATTGAAGAGAGATAGTACAACAATTACAAAATTGCATTAGGTGGGCAACAATGTGATGATTGTTTTTGAACATTATAACTCCAACTATAAACTTGGCTAAACATAATTTGATAGATGCACACACACACACGTTCATGTTTTTAAATGTATGTAAATTGTGAAGTCCTTTGTCTGTAATGTTTTTTTCATCATGTGTCGGACCCCAGTAAGACTAGCTGTCGCCATTGGCGTCAGCTAATGGGGATCCTAATAAATGAAGTCAAAATTATGCCCAATGAATGAACTTCATGATTTCTACAGATGTGCAACCAAACAGCCAACAGACAATGGTAACATACATTAAACAAATAGAATCATTCATTGACAGGAAGCGTGCTTCCTAGGAGGGAGGATTTGAATTATGCTATAAATATCCATTCAAATCACAAATATCAGTCACAAGCAAGGAAAGATTTCAATCAATCTGCTGTGCTTTCACAAAGCTGGCTACAACTAGCAGTAGGTACAGATGCAAAACATCAAGCTACCCTTGGTCTTGGGGGCAATCTTCAATAGTACTGATATTGCAAATTAAAGCCGGTTAATGATAATTTCCTAGATGAGTAGATAGTGTAATCTAGCTAGCTCTTACAGTTAGAAAATAAAATCTAGCTAATAGTAGCTAGCTAACCTTATTTCGGCATCATTGTAACTTAGCTAGCTACAGTGCCTTCTGAAAGTATTCATACCCCTTGACTTATTCCACATTTTGTTGCGTTGCAGCTTGAATTCAAAATTAATTAAATATATTTTTTTAAATCTCACCCATCCTCACACAATACCCATTATTGACAAAGTGAAGAAAAAAATGTACACGTTTTTGCAAATGTATTGAAAATGAAATACAGAAATATCTCATTAATATAAGTATTCACACCTGTGAGTCAATACTTTATAGAAACACCTTTGGCTGCGATTACAGCTGAGAGTCTTTCTGGGTAAGTCTCTAAGAGCTTTTCACATCTGGATTGTGCAACACTTGACCATTATTCTTTTCAAAATTCTTTAATCTCTGTTAAATTTGTTGTTGATTATTGCTATAGAACTATTTTCATGTTTGTCATAGATTTTCAAGTAGATATAAATAAAAACTGTAACTAGGCCACTCAGAAACATTCAATGTCATCATGGTAAGTAATATCTGGCCTTGTGTTTAGGTTATTGTCCTGCTGAAAGGTGCATTTGTCTCCCAGTGTCTTTTAGAAAGGAGTTTTCATCTGGGATTTTGCCTGTCATTTAGGTTAGTATTCTGGAGTAACTACAATGTTGTTGATACATCCTCAGTTTTCTCCTATCACAGCCATTAAACTCTGTTTTAAATTCACCATTGGGCTCATTGTGAAACCCTGAGCCGGAAACCGAGTTAGGAAGGACGCCTGTATATTTGTAGTGACTGGGTGTATTAATACGCCATCTAAAGTGCAAATAATAACTTCAACATACTCAAAGGAATAGGTGCCCTACTTTGTGAGGCTTTGGAAAACATCCCTGGTCTTTGTGGTTGAATCTGTGTTTGAAATTCACTGCTCGACTGAGGGACCTTTTACAGATAACTGTATGTGTAGGGTACAGAGATGAGGTAGTCATTCAAAAACCATGCTGAACACTATTATTGCACACAGAGTGAGTTCATGCAACTTATTATGTGACTTGTTTAACCTATGTTCACTCCTTAACTTATGTATGCTTGCCATAACAAATAGTTTGAATACTTACTGACTCAAGACACTTCAGCTTTTAATTTTTGATTAAAAATAATCGAAAAACATAATTCCACTTCGACATTATTGGGTTTTGTGTGTTGGCCAGTGACACAAATTTCAATTTAATACATTTTAAATTCAGGCTGTAACATAAAATGTGTAAAAAGGACAAGTGATGTGATACTTTGTTTAGGCACTGTACATACTGACAGTACAGTAGCTGGCAATAACGTTAATTGCATTAGCTAGCCAAGAGCTAGAGATGATTGAGCTCAGATCATTCAACATAGCTAGCTAGCTATATCTATCTGGGTAGATAGCTAGAGCTAGCTAGCTAGCTAACACATTTGCTGACAGTCAACTAGCTTGGCAGCAATCTCCTATTGATTATTGAGGAAAGTATAATTTCAACTACAAATAATTGTGAAATAATTGTACCTTCATAGCAACTCCGAGTTGTGGAATGTGTGGCAATAAATGGATAGTCTGACCATTGCAAAAACTCAGGAATCCTCACTTCATGTACATCTTCCTTCTTTCCACCAGCATTTAGAGCATTAAACTAGACAGCGAGAGTAATTTGATGGACATAAATTCCACCAATTGAATCGAAGTCTCGTGCAGCAGTATCCATAATGTCCAATCACAATTTTAAGGGCGTTAACTTTACTGCTGCTGTTCACTGCTATCCACCATTGTACGTTTGACTAATTTAGCAGACGACGTACAGTAGCGAGATTAAGGTTAAGTGCCTTGCTCAAGGGCACATCGATAGCTAGTCGGCTCGGGGATTCGAACCATAACCGCTAGGCTACCTAAAATTTGTGCTCGTTTAGTAGAGAGCCGTCTTAAACTTGATTTGTGTAGGTATGTCTTCTTCACATCCAATTGTCGACAGATTTTCATGCGCATATGCTCAAATCCGCATAAAAACAATATGCACATTTTCTCATCAGAGATTTGTTTCCATCAAATGTACTTTTGCTGTTACATTTTCATGTACCAAATCAAAATATTTCCACCGTCATTTCTTGCATAACTAATTGTACCACAACAAAAATATCCCGTCATGTCCAATAGTGTACAACTGCAGGCCGCAATTAGGGGCGGTTCTGCATGTGGGCATCGAGCATGAACAGTGTCCTTCGCTCCCAACTGCCGAACACCTGCCCTCACTTAGGTCTTCCACCCCTGTATCCTTACTTTATTTATCTATCCAGTCATAACTTTGTTTTAACAGCTTTATCGTTTGATTAAGAAATGAATGTATTTTCGAAGTAAAGGATAAAGTTGTTTTAAACTTAAACTTGGCTTAAATTGTATTTTTAGGGGGTTGATCAGCTTTAATATTGCATATAAATTGTGGCTTCTATCAATGTAATGTCTGCATCATTTCCAAACCCGCAAAAATATATACTTTTTGTAAATATATCTATATAAAATATATACTTTTAAAATGTATGTATGTATTTTCCTTTATTATTTCCCCTAACTCGACCCTAATTGGAGTAAACTAATGGACAACGACACTTAGGCTTCTACTTCCAGCTTATACATACTATATACATTTTACAGACAATATGTTTTACAGTAGTTATCTTTTGTTTGTTTTTAGTCCTATCCTTCAGCTCCACTCAACCCCTCAAATTCATATATCGCTGAACAAATCCAATCAAATGTTATTGGTCACATACACGTGCTTAGAAGATGTTACTGCATGTGTAGCGAAATTCTTGTGCTTCTAGTTCCTACATTGCAGCAATATCTAACAAGTAATATCGAACAATTTCACAACAAATACCTAATACACACAAATCTAAGTAAATGAATGGAATTAAAAATATATACATATATGGATGAGCAAAGTCAGAGCGGCATAGACTAAGATACAGCAGATAGTTTAGAAACCAGTATTAGAGCGTCGGACCAGTAACCAAAAGGTTGCTGTATCGAATCCATGAGGCGACAAGGGAAAAATCTGTCGTTCTGCTCCTGAACAAGGCAGTTAACCCACTGTTCCCTGGTAAACTGTAATTGTAACTAAGAATTTGTTCTTAGCTGACTTGCCTAGTTAAATAAAGTTACAAAATAAAAAATAAATAAATAATACAATGAGTAATGCAAGATATGTAAACATTATTAAAGTGACATTAATAAAACACCATCCAGTTTTAATTTCTATTTGCCATATATTGTGATGTTTCACAAAAGTTCCGAACCTTCCTTTCTCATAGTTTCTACAGATTGTAAATTAAAGATAAATATGCTTTCTACTAAGCATATTATTAGATTTTTGATCCAGGTACAGTAAATGTTCCAATTCTTCAGCCGTAGCTGAACCTGCGAACCTTCTAACGTTTTTGAATTTATTTTAAACTTCAACAATGCCTACTTATCTTCTGTACTCTATTATTACAGGTTCATATACTGTGGTATTCTAGTAGGATCGTTTATAAAAGTGTGGTAGGCTAGTCTGCGTGTAGTTATTTGTGATGTGATCTAAGTGCCCCACAATCCAAAGTAATACAGTTGAGTGTAGTCTATCAAACGAATCAGACCAATTATTTTACTAAATGTAACTTTGACTATATTTAACTGCTTGAAAATAAACTTCTACCACTACCAGAGAAATACTTAAAATACTTATTTATTTTCTATTATGTCTCTATTTTCTCTCTCTCTGCATTGTTGGGAAGGACCCGTAAGTAAGCATTTCACTATTATTTGACACTTGTTGTTTACGAAGCATGTGACTAATACAATATCATTTGAATAATCTGTAATCGACTCTACAGTATGTACTGACATTTAGGGGCGTGGCCATATTGCACGTCACTAGGTAGGGACAGAAAAAGGGCAGGGTGTTTGTTGCGTTAGATAGATCAGTATGGTTATTTTTTTGTTTATTACTTTTTAGTTGTTGTTGGAAAAAAAATCAATTAAGCATAATATAAGGGAGTTATAGTCCAATATAGTAGGTGGCAGCAATGGAACATTTATTGGATGCCAACCGCCGTTCAAACTCATCGAAGAAGTTAACATCTAGATGTTGTTCAAATTCATACAAGTACTACTGTCAATAATGCCATATGTTGCAGACTTTAAAATTGCTCACTACAGTATAAGATAGTTAGCCAGTCTATCAAGTAGTTAACTAACAAGCAAGGAAATCAGTCTAGCTAGCTAACGTTAACTAGCTACAGTAGCTTGTTAACATGGTTTGCGAACTGTTGCATGTTTTTCTTGATTATTTGGCTTCATACAACGTTGTTGAAAAGTAACTTTATAATATTTAGAAGCCAACTTAGCTAGTTACCTTTTCAATTTAAACAATGTCAAGCGTACATGAAAGTTTGTATTTCAACCCAATGATGACCAATGGGGTGGTCCATGCTAATGTGTTTGGCATCAAAGATGGGGTGACTCCGTACATCTCCGTTCTGGCCTACTGTACGAGATGACCACGTCAAAAACAATTGCTCTTCAGGAAAGAAGGCGCTTGAACAAACTCATCCTGCCTCTACATCAGGTTGTAATATCTTATATTTCACCTTTACAGCTTCTACTTTCCACTGTAAATTGCTTGCTTTTCTTTATCAAAGGTTTAGTCTATGTATTAGGGTCGAGACTTGACTCATGGCCAATTCCTGAATACTGGAAGAATTTTGTCCTCAAACAGAATATGCTGTGAAACTCCAGTATGGATGAGTCCTCGATTCAACTGCAGTTACCTAGGCCTGTAATGTAAGAGGTCAGTGCTGCATGTCACCCTCTCCACTCCTTTCAGTGCTATTGATTCTGAGGCGTTGTAAGACCAGTGTTGTTGGCAAGTACACATCATTTGATCCAAAGGTCAGATCAAACGAACACTGTGTCTAGTTAGAGAGCACTGCTATATGAATTTCATTTGAATTTATGGGACAGATTGTAGGATTGCTCGCTGAATGCTTGTCTCTCATCATGACTGTGTCCTCTATGTTTTTAGGTCTGTTCATGAGACACATGCTCCTGGCCTACATCAAGCTGCCCTTCAAACAGGTGTACAAACTGTACAACACCCTGCAGCACTACTACCACAGTCATTACGCCCAGCCTGGTGATGACCAGGTGGGGCTGCCTGCCCTGACTGCAGATGACTCTGACATGGCCCTCACCAGCACAGAGGATACTGTAGGGGAGAGGATGGAGGAGGAGCTGGACACAGCACCACTGCATGAGTTATTAAAAGTAGAGGTGGTAGTAAAGGGGAGTACTGTGTCATCAGCTTATCCTTTGCAGTTTGCATATTTCTCATTTACCCTATTTGAGACCTTGAAGTCTCCCCTACGCTGCCCTCAACCTGGCACCACTGCACTGTCACTTTGGTCACTAGTGAGTAGTGATGGGCATAGATATGGAAAGTCTGTATCAATATCAGTTGCAATTTATGTATGCTGTAACAGATGAAAGGACCTGACAGCTCTGCGCTAACTGAAGAATCTGTGAAAATGGACGTCCACTTCTGTCTACTGGTAAGAATTTCATATGCCTGCAGATGAGACTGGAGCACTCCAGGTTTACTTACCGTTTTATGCAATAGCCTCTCAGTTTCCTGACTCTATGGCGGTTCAGTAGATCCAGGTGATTACTAACCCTCACATTACCACCAACCTCCTTACCAGTGCACCAAATCTGGAACCAACAAGACCCTGAACAGCTTCTACCCCCATGCCATAAGACTGCTAAATAGCTAATAAAATGTCTACCCGGATTACCGGCATTGACCCTTTTTTGCACTGACTCTGCACCCACACACACTGGACTCTACTCACACATGCTTATACTGACATCCCAACACACAAATACACACACACACGCTACATACGCCAACATGCATACTGATACCTGGGGCGGCAGGGTAGCCTAGTGGTTAGCAGCCGAAAGGTTGCAAGTTCAAATCCCGAGCTGATAAGGTACAAATCTGTCGTTCTGCCCCTGAACAGGCAGTTAACCCACTGTTCCTAGGCCGTCATTGAAAATAAGAATTTGTTCTTAACTGACGTGCCTAGTTAAATAAAGTTACAATTATTATTGTTTTTTAAACTCACACACACTTTCACACTCACCACATACGCTGCTACTACTTCCTATTGTCTATCCTAGCCTAGTCATTTTATCCCTACCTATTTCTACATAGCTACCGCAATTATTTTGTACCCCTGCCATGTTATTTTTACTCATTGTTATTTGTTGTTCACTGTGTAATAATTCCTCTTAACACTATTTTTCTGTAAATATATAAATATATATTTTTTAAACTCTGTATTGTTGGAAAAGGACCCGTAAATAAGTATTTCACTGTTAAGTCTACACCTGTTGTTTATGAAGCATGTGACAAATAAAATAGTTTTCAGAGGGGCTTTCCTTTCATTTGATTTTCTCTCCTCAGTATTTGGCATATCTGGGCATTCATTCTCTGGTCCAGCAGGGGGCGATCCAGGGCAAGACAGCCCATGAGCTCATTAATGCTCTGAAGGACACAGACATCCTGCAAAGTGCTGGAAGCACAGCCTGTCAGAGCTCATAGACATCAGCCTGGCTCAGACTTCATCCATATGGATGATGTATGGCAAGAGGTGGGTCTCCTTCACTCATTCTGACATTCCCTGACATAAAGAGTCCACACTAAAAATAAAAGATTCAAACTGCAATGAATTTAATATAAAATAACAAAACCTGGTTGTCACTCACATATTTGGCAGCAATGTGAACCACAATTCCCTCTGCCACCTGGCTGAGCTGCATGCTGAACAGATACTGTAGTTAGTACACCTCTTCCCACCTCTTATTTGTCTTCTGTCCCATCTCCCTCAGGGATGTTTCACAAGCATTAATGTGATCCAGGAGATGTGCACTGGTACTGACTGTGAGTGAAACTTGTTTTAGCTCCTGTTCCTCTCTCCCTCCAGGGCCTGTATGGGGCTGTGTCTGAGGTCCTGAAGCATCTGAAGGAGCAGTTTCCCCCTCACACCCAACATGCCAAGGTGAGGCAATCTGAACTCCTACTCATCTCTATCCATCAACTTTAGACTTGATCCCCCCCGAGCATGCACCTCGTCTATTTCCATACGCACTGTTCACGAGACAAACTGTTCGCACCCCTCTTGTTGATGAAGAGAAGTTTGCCGGTTTAAAGCTTATTTCCTGAAATTCTGTCATGGGGTGTAAAGAAAATTGTGCACATTTTCTTGCAATTCTATGCATTTTGCCATGTCTACTGTGTATTCATGTGATATTTGAGTCACAAACAAATTACAGCAATATCTATGGGGTAAAAATTTAAAAAAGAAAAAGAATAACATTAGCTGACATGGGCTAGTCAGAAATGTCCAGATCAACAAGTTATAAATAGCTCTTTAAGGTATAGAATGACTGACATGACAAGCGGAAAACACTACCCAATTTCGAAATTGCACCTTGTACATTCTACTATTACAACTTTCAAGAGTAAGTTTAAAACCATGCTGAGTCCCCCCCCCCGGTCCCACAGTTTGGGAACCACTGTTCTAGTTAACTGTATGTACAGGTACTGCCAAAATAAGGGAAACACTTGAGTAAATTAGGGTTCTGGCGGCTCTATTATGTTACTCACAGCCATTCTGAGTGATCACCTTTTAACCTATGGTGAATCATTTCTATACTGATTGGAGTGGTCTCTTCCAGGATGACAATGCCCCCATCCACAGGGCACGAGTGGTCAATGAATGGTTTGATGAGCATGAAAACTATGTAAACCATATGCATGGCTGTCTGTCATCACAACCTAATTGAACACTTATAGGAGATTCTGGAGCGGCACCCGAGTTCTCCACGACCATCAACAAACACCAAATGATGGAATTTCTTGTCAAAGAATGGTGTCACATCCTTCAATAGAGTTCCAGACTCTTGTAGAATCTATGCCAAGGTGCATTGAAGCTGCTGGCTTGTCGTGGTGGCCCAACACCCTGTTAAGACACTTTATGTTGGTGTTTCCTTTATTTTGGCAGTTTACCTGTGTATGTGTTGTGTTAACAGGAAAGCTCAAGTGCCGAAGGCGCTGAACCGGACCACTAAAGCGTACAGTATCCTGCAGAGGCTGCAGCTGTACTGTGAGAAGACCAAGTACTCAGAGATGAGTATCAGGTGGGCCAGGACACTAAATAAAAACACCAGACCTCATCTGTCGATGGAGTCCTAGAATGTTGTTTGAATATGTGTTTATCAATTTGTCAAAGCTACAGTATTTGTTTGGCTAAGGGTTGTGTGGCTGTGTTTTTATATTTGTGTGTGTGCCTTGTGCAGGGTGATGCTGGCCATTGCAGAGTTGCATTGAGAGTCGTCAGGTGTTGCCACAGCCCTTGCTCTCTTGCTGCAGGCCCTGGCCAGACAACACCATCTACATGCCCTGGTCTCTGACTATCCTGCACCTGGCCTTCACTCAGGTCAACACACGCGTTATGTAAGCCTGGTATGCTTGGTGTATACACACATATTCTCAGCTATACAAATCTTTAATCTCTTGACCTTAGACGGAACTGTATACTGTATGCAAAGCACACTCCCACATGTAGGCAAAACAAGAAAATTCATACTGGGTTATATTTAAAAACTCCATCAATAGTTTGTGTTGTTTTCTGTCTCCCTGTCCAGTTGATACTGGGAGTGCTGGAACAGACTCTGTGTGTCCTTTATTATCCCATCCTGGCCCATGAGCAGTCATGGATAAGGGCAGAGCTCTGCTGCTGCCAGCCCGCTGTCAGGTGGCCACTGCTGGGTCCCAGCCCAGTGGTCAGAGGCATGCAGGTACCACACATCCCCAACAGCAAAGCTTCATATCACTTTCTCAAAGAATTGTACATGTTTGTTGGTGGTTAGGAGGACTTTATCATTTGAGTACACATAGGAGTCTTTCCGCATTGTATTTTCTTTTGAGTCACATAAGCAGTATCAGCAATGAGAATTACACTACAATTTTGGATATTTACACAACCCAAACGTCTGATTCACTGTTGTCTCCCTCCAGGTCTGGGCCTGGCTATGCAGACTCTGGTTGAGGCTGTAGCCTACTTCTCCATGCTGGACTGTAAGGGGCGTCTGTGGGACATCCACTACCTGCAGGCCCGACTGCACCACACCCTGGGCCAAACCCCCCAATGCAACAAATGTGACAAGCTGTTCCACCTGCTGGAGCTGCAGGCGCCGGGGGCAGCCGTCGCCATGCGACTCTGAACAGTCATCACCACCCTAACACAGACCGGTACATATACTGGTGTACTCTGTCTTTGTCATGAACTTCACATTTCATGCTATCTTTTGTTTCAAATTGCTGCATTAGTAGAGAAACAACTGGTTTAGGCACTCCCAATTTTACATTGCAAACGTGTATCATTTTTATACAATATAAAGATCAAACTTCAAGTCTCTATAATCTTATCTCCCAAGTTTGTTGTCCTTTTTTCTTGTGAAACTGCGAACCTGAAAATCACTATAATTTGTTCCACCTGAAAATGTTTCTGACTACACTACCACTAGATGGCGATCACAGCTATTGGAGAAAAAGTGCAGCCTGGCTGGGCCTCCCCACAACCTTTGTATTTTAATTTGCATACATAACACCCACATAATATTTGAATTTCAGCATAGGGTACATACCAGTAGTCAACCATGAGTTTTACCTTATTCAGGAAAGAATCCTTTTGAGGTTGTCATTGCCTCTGAAGGATGTCAATAGAATAGATATCATCAACATATTTTTAAAAGTCTCAGTGGTGGGATCTCATCAGAGGTCAAGACAGAGATGTCTAGCATAGAGCATCTAATCATCTATGCTTAGAGAATGAGGAAGGCTTAACCGAGCTGTCAGGGAGAGCCAGTTTTACCCACCACGATATGATGAATGACTGTAATATCAGAGCCGGGCAGAAGATGAATACGTTTTAGAGAGCAAGGTGATTTTTCTTCAGTTGGAGCATGCCAATGAACAATGTCATTTAAACTATTTAAATGAAGTGAAAATATTCCCTCATTTTAATGGGATAGTTCTGAGATGAACTGAAATTAGATCTCCGTGTGTGTGCCATAACGTAACACATTCTGTGGGAAACTGAGCTAAGCAATGACACTGCATATTGTTTTGGTTAGTCTGGTGTAGATTTATGCAACCTCTAAGAGTGGTCATTTTTTAATGTGCCAGTCATGAGCGCCACTACGTTCACATTATCTCTTCATAATGACACTGATCTAAGAAAAGGTCTTGTGAAACAATTTGGATCTTTTGAATATCCTTAATTGCCCTTTGGTTTGTATACAGAAGAAGCTTAGTCTAATAGCATTTAAAACATTACCTAACGTTGGTTTGCAAACACAGAAGTCTTATTACTGAAAGGAAGCAGTGACATGCTGAAACAGCCCTGAGCCTTCAAATATTTCATTCTGGCTCTTTAATCATTTCAGAGGTACAAACTAGAACCAACTTAGGTAAAAGACAATTGACTAACGTTTGAGTGGGTTCGTTTTTGAGAAATTCCTCATGTCCCTCTCGCAAGGAAAAATGCATTGTCATCATTACTTGAACTTTTTTGGTTGATTTCAACAGTTTACATTATACAGGAAGAATGTTTTTCTGTTCAATTGCACAATCACTCTTACCATTAACATGCAGGTTTAGTCCAGGTGTTGAAAGTTCGACAATTTAAGTTGTGTGTTTCTGAATGTTTGCACAAGAAGCACTGTAAGGCCCCAGGCGTGTTTAGCTGCCTCACTCTATAAACACACAGATGGTGGGCCTCGTGGAACAGAAACGGGACAGAGCCTGTGTAAATACACACAGTAAATATACACACGCTGCATAATTCACTCTGCTCTTGTGTGTGTGCGTGTTTATATCTCTGGAGATGGAGGGAGCTGCAGCCGTGGGATGGCTGGTCTTTTCATCAGACAACTCTAGATGGGCTATGTGATCATTGACGCTAGATGTTCTCTGCACCAGTGGCCTCCCCTGTATGTGAGCACTGAGCCTCAACGTTGACACTAGACTCTGTTCAGGCCTGTGCTGTCATAAGGATCACAGTAGTCGGGGCATGGGATATGTTCCATTAGCACAGTTAAGATGAGCTGTGTCAAAGGATTGAAAAACACTTGCTTTACTATTTATGTATATAATGTACAGCTTCATTAGCCATCCTTCCCCATCTGCCCACAGGCTGAATGCTGTCTGAATGAATATGAATCATTTCACTCTCACAAGGAAGAAGAGAGTAGAGTACACAGTGTCTCAGGCCACATTCCTTTAACCTGTCTCCTCCCCTTCATCTACAATGATTTTGAAGTGAATTTAACAAGTGACATCAATAAAGGATCATAGCTTTCACTTGGATTCACCTGGTCAGTCTATGTCGTGGAAAGAGCAGGTGTTCCTAATGTTTTGTAAATTTAGTGTATATCATTCTCATGGAGATTTTCACATCTATGTTGTTAAATGTTTGACTCTTTATTCAACTGCCAAGTCACCAACTCTGCCACCTATAGTCCTACTGGTGAGGTCTATTAGCATGCTTGTCTTTTCAGTCATTGAGAACCTCATAAAAGAGAAGAGCGGTTTGATAGAGAGGAAGTATTTAGGGTGAATCCTATGTGTGATTTATTGTCTATTTAGCTTCTTATACTTCACTGGTCTATGGAAGCACAGGCAGTTCAATGGCTTCAGTGATTAATCCAATTGGAGGTTTTTGTAAAAGCCACAGCTGGTGCCAAATGCCACATCTTGCCAAGATTTGTCAGAAGGAAACTGCTGGGTATTTTGTTCTTCAAACTGTTAAAGGAAGTTGAGCCAAATGTTTTTGTATGAAATGGTACTTCAGTCAGTTGGTTAGACATAATGTAGCTGTTGTTAACATATTGTGTACTGTAAAACATTCTGCTACAACCTTGCTTCAATAATTTGATTTCATACTACAGTAACATTCGTTCAGCAGTTAGGTTACAGTTATCAAAGCAGAGAAGGATGTCCCTCAGAATATGGGGAACAGGCAGAGTAATGTGAAATATGTATTTGTTTAAAATGTTTAATAACAAGCATGGCAACAAGCATGGTATGAGAACAATGCAAGTTTAAAAAAATATATCTGCACATGTCTTTTTTTAAATACACTAAATTCACTTACTCGATATTAAACATTAAAAATGTGTCTTTCTTAACAATCCTCATCACAAAAAAATATAAAAATACCATTTGAATAGGTCAATGGCAGCCATATTTGAGCCCTTATTAACAGCAGGCCCCCATGGGCAATGGGCAGAGTTGAGATGAAATCAGTAAAACAGAAATCACTGTTTTAGAGTTACAGATCAGAATTCTCATGAAAATAAAAATGTAGCTACCTGTGACCAACATCTTCATAAGGCAGATGGTAGACCTGTAGCCTGGTTGACAGATCTGTTTGTGCTTTAGCCAACCCATAAAGCACCAACAGATCTGACAACCTGACCTGTTAAGACCTGAGGTGGAAGTCGAGGAGTTTTCAGTGACCAACTGTGGTATTTTACATGGTTAAAACATACAGACCATTTTTCCTTGATGGAGAGACAAAACAGTAATTTCTCTATATTTGATTTGTTCAATGGACAGAGACAAACTACTTTGACAACCTTTCATATTGGTGTTCACATTATCCCCTAAAACATGACCTTTCTTAAATCTCAGATAAATGGCTATTTTTCTGTCAAACAGAATGATTGCTCATCATCACAGAGTAAATTGACTAATATGTTGGCTAATATTTCATAAGCAAACTATTTCAGAATGTACATCAGGTGATCCATGGTGTCCATTTCAGTTCTGGCCTATTGGTATTTACAACCAGCAGGAAACCACAGTTACAGTCCAGCGTTCTGCTACCCCACTGCATTGCATAAATAAACTTCTTTCTTTAGGATAATTGACAATGATCTCTTGATACAGCAAGGATTTTAAAAATGCCACTCTCAGAGTTGCAATCGCACTTCTTTTTCAAAACACAAAAATAAATAATGCTGAAATAAAAGCAAATAAAAGTTGCCGATTATTTGGTGTGAAGAGAGGAGGTATTGATGTGGAGTAAAGTCATTTTCCATGTCTTGAAAGGAATTTAGGCTGAAGAAAAAGTGTCTGTGCCTCCTTGAGGAGCCATTGTTTCATTGCAGATACATGGCCTCTCTATGGCCCTGTCTCTTAATGGCCCTGTTTCTTTATGGAGACTCAGTAGCCCGCTGGATAACCCCCTTTTCTGGGGTCGGACTCAGCACAGAGCCGCTCCCCCTGTCGCACCACCGCCTGAACTACTGATCCAGGAGTCATCAGCAGCTCTGTTACATGGTTCTTCTGTACCAGACCATCTAATACGCTCTATTACACACACACGCACAGATTACATTTCAGTTACCCAAAAGCTTTTTCAAATGAATTTGTATTTTTTCATCAAACAGTATTCTATGCAATATTGTTCAAAATTACCCACCTTTTCAAAGCCATGCTCCACTACTGTCATATTTGGGTTAAGTTGATTGTGAATTCGAGGTTGTGTCACAGCTTTTTTGAGGTCGTAGTCAAAGAACAAGGAATTCAGAATCACCTATGTAAATGAGAAAAGGAAGCTACTTATACTCTGATTCATCACAATATCACAATGTAAGGATAGATGGCTGTCATGTGTAGGCTTTATCTGTTTTAGATTATCAATTTATTTGTATGGCTCAAGACTTACTAGGGCAGTCGCTGTGGTGATCTTTGTTCCACCAGACGCTCCCACCACCATTTTAACTCTATTGTCTTTGTCCAAGATAACAGTTGGGCACATAGAAGATAGAGGCCTTTTACCTAAAACAGAGAGACAGCTAAATATTCAGACAAAGTTATTCTCAGAAAACAAACCAGCCAAGGCTCAAATTGGGGCCATGTGTAAATTGAGAACTTAATGTAGCTTACCGGCAATAAGGATATAGATTTTAGTTCCTATAGTATCTCACCAGGCTGGATGAAGTTGTTAGGAGATGGAGGGATTCCAAAGCCATTGGTGATGTGTGGAGAGCTGAAGTCATCCATCTCATCATTGAAAATGATGCCAGTTGATCGGGACATGACTTTGGAGCCAAAACTGAAGATGGGAAATGATAGGAGTTACATATCCTATGAATGTTATTTAACGGTTAAATGAAAACAGAGAATCCTCAGTAAGACCATCGGCAAGCAAAGGGTGTTTAGAGTGTATGCTATATTAATGATCTGTCTCTGGATATCTATAATCTACCCTGTAGCATTATGTATTCATTAGTCCTATTGTCTCAGGAGGTCTTGCCTTGTAGGACTCTTACTATAGATTGATTGTGCTGGTGGCAGCCACAGCACTTCCGTCCTCTGCTATGACGGACAGGTGCGCTGTTCCGTGATTGTCAGGGACAAAATAATCTGGCTCATAGTAGCTGTCGGGATGAGTGGTGTCATCTGTGATCTTACTCCTGATCCCATCAGCAAAGTAGTCTGAGGTCATGTTGTGGATGAGCTGGAGAGAATATTAAATCATCAGTAAAAAAAAAAAAAAGGAATTCCGTTGGTGAACAGCCTATTCTTTAAACAACTACAAACCATCTTTATTTCAAAGTCAAATATATATTTGTGAGTGAAACTGTGTACTTGAAAAATGGGAATCAGGGTTCTCACATCAGTGATATTGAGATAGCGTGGGTCCCCTAGTCTGCTCCTCTTGGCATAAGCAAATCGGAATGCTTCCACGATGCGGTGATATGTCAAAGTCTTTTTCTCGGCCGTAGAGACACTCGTGCCAGTAAAATTATACCCTGAAGAAAAAAAACACAAAAAATATTGATGTAATATTTCGGCCTAAAGAATAACTAGTTGTTCATTTATCAGAGATACAGTAGATTTAATGTACAGTACCAGCCAAAAGTTTGGACACACCTACTCATTCCAAGGTTTTTCTTTATTTTTACTATTTTCTACATTGTAGAATAATAGTGAAGACATCAAAACTATGAAATCATTCATATGGCATAATGTAGTAGCCAAAAAAGTGTTAAGCAAATCAAAGTATATTTTATATTTGAAATCCTTCAAAGTAGCCACCCTTTGCCTTGATGACAGCTTTGCACACTCTTGGCATTCTCTCAACCAGCTTCACGAGGTAGTCACCTGGAATGCATTTCAATTAACAGGTGTGCCTTGTTAAAAGTTCATTTGTGGAATTTCATCCTTCTTAACGCATTTGAACCAACAGTTGTGAGTGAGTGTTGTGACAAGGTAGTGTTGGTATACAGAAGATAGCTGTATTTGGTAAAAGACCAAGTCCATTTTATGTCAAGAACAGCTCAAATAAGCAAAGGGAAATGATAGTCCATCATTACTTTAAGACATGAAGGTCAGTCAATCCGGAAAATGTCAAGAACTTAGTTTTTGCTCTTCTCACTAACAGCAAATTATTGCATCTTTTTATTATATTTAGCTACCTGTTTTTTTTGTCATGAATAAGTCATAATTTATTCCCCATTTGGACAAGTCTACAAGGCTACTGTTGCCTTCTTGCAATGCAATACTTCAACCACTGCAAACTGTGCCTTCGTATGGTCTAAAGTTTGCGGGAGGATAAGCACATTCTCAGTCAATTTCAGTTTTTCATAACATCCACTTTTGAGTGAAAGCTGGCGCACGCATGTTTTGGGACATATTTTGTGCATATGCAACGTTTATAAATGAGGCCCCTGGTGAATTAACTGTGGCTGAATTAGTGTAGAGGGTTGGTGGTGGTTACGGAGGGGGCGGAAACAGTGTCCAAGAGGAGTACAGGGGAAGGAAACTTGAAATCCTCTGGTCTGCATGGCTGAGTTCAGACTCAGAGTTAGCTAGGCTGCTGCTCACCGTCCACTATGTTGAGTATGAGCGCCAGGACTGGGCCGCTGGAGGGGGCGTCTGGGACGTGCATGGTGTACTCTCCCACGGTCAGCTTCAGTGGGTTCTCATTCAACACAGGCCGGTACTCCAGCAGGTCCTCCAGGGTTATAATCCCTCCTGAGAAGAGGAAATAACTGCTGAAGAAGCACATCGACACACTGCCCATAAGATCTGTCTCGCTTGATCATCCTCATAGTGTACAACAAGAATGATGAGATGTAATAGGATTTTATAATGCACAAATGTAAAGACCTGCTGCCTGGATGTCATCCACAATTGTCTGCGCCATTGTCCCATTGTAAAAAACATTCGGTCCCTCCTCTGCTATCCTCTCATAGGTGTCTGCTAATTTGGGAAATTTAACGATGTCATTTTCCTTCAGGATGTTTTTCTGGGAGTCACAGAACACTTCACTGGAGTACAAAATCAAGAACAGAGAACTTATTAGCAGGAGTTATTCAAGCAAACCCATAGAAAAGAAGGACCAGAATTCCCATGGCTTTGTCATCATAGGTTTTACAGTGGCCAATCAAATAAATCATCAGTGGTCATAATAAATCACAGAGGAAGCCATGAATGACATCAAAATAATCACATTTTATTGGTTGAAATATGGGGTACTCTGTGATAAAATCAACTAATCCTATTACAGCACTTCATAGAGCATTACATTCCCGCTGATATAAAAAGGTACATTTGTAGAAGTGGTTGTAGTAGTAATATAGAATTTACAGATAAAATCAACAACATTTCAGTGTTTGTCCTGTCCTCACCACATATTGGCATCTCCTTGAATAGCGTCCTTGTTCTTGGAGATTGCTTTGGCCAGGGCTTTGCCTATAGGGAAACCGATGCGTGCCAAAGCAATGCTTGGCTCAAACAGATCCTTCCATGGCAGCCTGCCATGTCTCCTGTGTGCCATTTCGTAACCACGGATCTCCCCAGGAATGGCAATAGACAATCCACCTGTTATGCAGAGACGACTTTATCACCATTTGCACAAAGTTGAAACCCTGCTCACAAAGGATTTGAAATACATATCAGTATATTTCCTCATTTTGACAGGTGAACCAGTTGCCCCCTTGTTGTACCCATGCATATGATGCAGACAGTTAGACCCAATGTTCCTTAGAATGATGGAAAACCAGGGAAGAGGATACCAGAAGGTTCATACTATTCTCGCAGTGTCATCTTCTCTCTATCCCCATCTCACTGTGATACACTCCAGCTACCGTATAACTGTTCAGCTGTTATCTTGAACCACAGAACCTGCCTAACCTATCCTGTACCTGACGTACATTCCAGAACAGTAGAACTGGTACCTTTCCGAGAAAGCTGGGTGTTATTGCCAAACATGTCTTCTGTCGCGTTCATGGGTGCTGTCTCCCTCGCGTCAATGGTTTCAACCTTCCCTGTCGAGCAGTGACAGAAAATGCAGACATGGATGTGTTTATTAGCATTTTGTCATTTGTGGAGGCTTGAGGACACACTGACTCACCTGTGGAAGCGTTATAGATCGTGAAGAAGAGCCCCCCTCCAATGCCCATGCTGTGAGCGTTCAGGAGGCCAACACACAGAAGGGCGGCGATAGATGCATCCACCGCTGAGCCATTCCTCTTTAGAATGTCCCTAGGTACACACACACACACACACACACACACACACACACACACACGTAATTCTCCTTGTAGAGCTTAATCATGTCCTGTCATTTGATTGCCTCCATGAATCATTGTATCAAAGGGAATTAGTTGTCTAGTGTAACGTTACTTACCTTCCCACCTCAGAGCACGTTCCAGCATCTGCAGCCACGGCAGCTTTGGAGTAGAAATGGTCTGAGGGGGAGATGGGGCTCTTGTTTCCCATCCCCATGAACACCCCCACGAACACTCCCACTGCAGCCACCAGCAAAACTACCAGCCCAGCCACCAGGGATTTTCTGACCATTTTCCTGCCCAGGGGAACCAACACACCAACACATCTTACAGTTAGACGGGAACCTTACAGGTATATTTATTCTTGATTGATTGAATTTATTAGATCATTAAAAGTAGTAAGCTGCGGGTGGGTGATCTAGCAGTTTAGCCGCTAGATGCACATGTCTCCGGTGCACATGTACTGCTGCAGCATGGGTTCCAATCCAGCTAACTGCTATTTCAGCACTCTATATTTCACCATAATCTCTCTATCAAATAAACAAACAAAGACTTAAAAAGAAAAATAGATACAAAACAATATATATACAGTACCATTCAAAAGTTTGAACACACCTACTCATTCAAGGGTTTTTCTTTATTTTTTACTATTTTCTACATTGTAGAAGAATAGTGAAGACATCAAAACTATGAAATAACACATATGGAATCATGTAGTAACCAAAAAAGTGTTAAACAAATCAAAATATAAATAGATTTTTCAAAGTAGCCACCCTTTACCTTGATGACAGCTTTGCACACTCTTGGCATTCTCTCAACCAGCTTCATGAGGAAGTCACCTAGAATGCATTACAATTAACAGGTGTGCCTAAAAGTTAATTTGTGGAATTTCTTTCCTTCTTCTTGTGTTTCAGCTAATTAGTTGTGTTGTGACAAGGTATAAGGAGACTATGTGATTCAGGCCATCATGGTCGAATTTCTGCAAAGAAACCACTAAAGGACACCAATAAGAAGAAGAGACTTGCTTGGGCCAAGAAACATGAGCAATAGACAGTAGACCAATGGAAATCTGTCCTTTGGTCTGATGAGTGCAAATTTGAGATTTTGGGTTCCAACCGGTGTGTCTTTGTGAGACACAGAGTAGGTGAACGGATGTTCTCCACATGTGTGGTTCCCATGGTGAAGCACGGAGGAGGAGGTGTGATGGTGTGGGGGTGCTTTGCTGGTAACACTGTCAGTGATTTATTTAGAAATCAAGGAACACTTACCAGCATGGCTACCACAGCTTTCTGCAGCAATACGCCATTCCATCTGGTTTGTGCTTAGTTGGAGTATCATTTGTTTTTCAACAGGACAATGACCCACAACACACCTCCAGGCTGTGTAAGGGCTATTTGACCAAGAAGGAGAGTGATGGTGCTACATCAGATTACCTGGCCTCCACAATCACACGACCTCAACCCAATTGAGATGGTTTGGGATGAGTTGGACTGCAGAGTGAAGGATAAGCAGCCAACAAGTGCTCAACATATGTGGGATCTCCTTCAAGACTGTTGGAAAAGCATTCCAGGTGAAGCTGGTTGAGAGAATGCCAATAGTTTGCAAAGATGTCATCAAGACAAAGGTTGGCTACTTTGAAGAATCTCAAATACAAAATATATTTTGATTTGTTTAACAGTTTTTTTGGTTACTGCATGAGTCCATTTGTGTTTTTTCATAGTTTTGATCTCTTCACATGAGTAGGTGTGTCAAAACGTATGACGGGCACTGTGTATATAAAAACAATTAAGTCTTTGTATGCACCGGAGGCAGCGGCCTAGACCGCTAGACCACCCTATGCCACATATATACAGTGGGGAGAACAAGTATTTGATAACCTGCTAAATCGGCAGTGTTTCCTACTTACAACACATGTAGAGGTCTGTAATTTTTATCTTAGGTACACTTCAACTGTGAGAGACGGAATCTAAAACAAAAATCCACAAAAATCACATTGTGATTTTTAAGTAATTATTTTGCATTTTATTGCATGACATAAGTATTTGATACATCAGAAAAGCAGAACTTAGTATTTGGTACAGAAACCTTTGTTTGCAATTACAGAGATCATACGTTTCCTGTAGTTCTTGACCGGGTTTAAACACACTGCAGCAGGGATTTTGGCCCAATCCTCCATACAGACCTTCTCCAGATCCTTCAGGTTTTGGGGCTGTCGCTGGGCAATACGGACTTTCAGCTCCCTCCAAAGATTTTCTATTGGGTTTAGGTCTGGAGACTGGCTAGGCCACTCCAGGACCTTGAGATGCTTCTTGCGGAACCACTCCTTAGTTGCCCTGGCTGTGTGTTTCGGGTCGTTGTCATGCTGGAAGACCCAGTCACGACCCATCTTCAATGCTCTTACTGAGGGAAGGAGGTTGTTGGCCAAGATCTCGCGATACATGGCCCCATCCATCCTCCCCTCAATATGGTGCAGTCGTCCTGTCCCCTTTGCAGAAAAGCATCCCCAAAGAATGATGTTTCCACCTCCATGCTTCACAGTTGGGATGGTGTTCTTGGGGTTGTACTCATTCTTCTTCTTCCTCCAAACACGGCGAGTGGAGTTTAGACCAAAAAGCTCTATTTTTGTCTCATCAAACCACATGACCTTCTCCCATTCCTCCTCTGAATCATCCAGATGGTCATTGGCAAACTTCAGATGGGCCTGGACATAAGCTGACTTGAGTAGGGGACCTTGCATGCCCTGCAGGATTTTAATCCATGACGGCGTAGTGTGTTACTAATGGTTTTCTTTGAGACTGTGGTCGCAGCTCTCTTCAGGTCATTGAACAGGTCCTGCCGTGTAGTTCTGGGCTGGTCCCTCACCTTCCTCATGATCATTGATGCCCCACGAGGTGAGATCTTGCATGGAGCCCCAGACTGAGGGTGATTGACCGACCTCTACAGACCTCTACATGCTTTGTAAGTAGGAAAACCTGCAAAATCGGCAGTGTATCAAATACTTGTTCTCCCCACTGTATATAGATGTACACTACCGTTCAGAGGTTTGGGGTCAATTTAAAATGTCCTTGTTTTTGAAAGAAAATATATTTTTTTGTCCATTAAAATAACATCAAATTGATCAGAAATACAGTGTAGACATTGTTACTGTTGTAAATTACTATTGTAGCTGGAAACGGCAGATTTTTTATGTAGTATCTACATAGGCCTACAGAGGCCCATTATTAGCAACCATCACTCCTGTGTTCCAATGGCAAGTTGTGTTAGCTAATCCAAGTTTATCATTTTAAAAGGCTAATTGATCATTAGAAAACCCTTTTTCAATTATGTTAGCAGAGCTGAAAACGTTTTTTTCTGATTAAAGAAGCAATAAAACTGGCCTTCATTAGACTAGTTGAGTATCTGGAGCATCAGCATTTGTGGGTCGAGTATGGATCAAAATGACCAGAAACAAAGAACTTTCTTCTGAATCTCATCAGTCTATTCTTGTTCTGAGAAATGAAGGCTATTCCATGCGAGAAATTGCAAAGAAACTGAAGATCTCATACAAAGCTGTGTACTACTCCCTTCACAGAAAAGCACAAACTGGCCCTAACCAGAATAGAAAGAGGAGTGGGAGGCCCCAGTGCACAACTGAGCAAGAGGAGAAGTACATTAGAGGGTCTAGTTTGAGAAACAGATTCCTCACAAGTCCTCAACTGGCAGCTTCATTAAATAGTACCCGCAAAACACCAGTCTCAACGTCAACAGTGAAGAGGCGCCTCTGGGATGCTGGCCTTCTAGGCAGAGTTCCTCTGTTAGGTGTCTGTGTTCTTTTGCCCATCTTAATCTTTTCTTTTTATTGGCCAGTCTGAGATAAGGCTTTTTCTTTGCAACTCTGCCTAGAAGGCCAGCATCCCAGAGGCGCCTCTTCACTGGGGGTGGGGTTATGATATGGGCAGGCATAATGCACGGCACCATGTTGCGAGAATCTGTACATAATTCCTGGAACCTGAAAATGTCCCAGTATTTCCATGGCAGCATGTTCCAGTTCCAGTTCCACCTCACACAGCCATTGAAGAGTTACACTTCTCCTAATGCACATTTTTCTGTATGATCCTTCTGTCTGTTTAGACATATTCTGTCATGCACCTCACAGGCCTGTCAAAAGTACAGTTGCACCAAGGGGTAACAGAAGTATCCACAGTAGCAGCCAGCTTGTGATGTGGTCTGTTTTGATTATTCTGCCTGTGTCCTTAGTGCCATTGAGATGCCTGAGTAGTCACAAAGCACAGAGATATAAACTGGCAGCAGAAGTGAAAGAAGTATCTCAACACCCCCACACCACCACCACCTCTAAATTCAACCTCAGTAGCTATTCCAGAATGCAGTCAGTCCTACTGGTGTGTCTGCCTGATGAACCACTGTCAAAGGAACCCGTAGAGCACCCCAGCTATTGTGTCTAATCTCATCACTGTCATCCCAATGCAGAGGTCCCCCATGGAGCACGCTGTCTATTTTTTATCACATATATTTGAGTCAAATATAAACTGTTGAACAAGAGTAGGCTTCATCCTACCTTTCGTGTGGATTTCAGAGGCTGTCCCTTGAGTCTAGTGCGTCACTCACTGTTTTTTGGTACTGAAGAGGTGATTTTTATTTGACAAGCTCCATTAAAGTCAACCATTATAAAACAACTTAGATTTACCGAGTGTACAAAACATTAGGAACACCTGGTCTTTCCATGACAGACTGACCAGGTGAATCCAGATGAAAGCTATTATCCCTTATTGATGTCACTTGTTAAATCCACTTCAATCAGTGTGGATGAAGGGGAGGAGACAGGATAAAGAAGGATTTTTAAGCTTTGAGACAATTGAGACATGGATTGTGTATGTGTACCAGTCCGAGGGTGAATGGGCAAGACAAAAGATTTATTAGGTGCCTTTGATCGGGGAATGGTAGTAAGCTGCCAGGCGCACAGGTTTAAGTGTGTTAAGAAAAATCGAATCTAATTATATTTGTCACATGGGCCGAATACAACAGTTGTAGACCTTACTGAGAAATGCTTACTTACAAGCCCTTAACCAACATTGCAGTTTTAATTGAAATAAGAGTTAAGAAAATATTTACTAAATAAACTAAAGTAAAAAATAAAGTAACAATAAAATAACAATAATGAGTCTATATACAGGGTTCAGAAGAGACAAAAAGACACATCAACAAGTTATTTACTCAGCAACATTTAGTCCTGTGTCCAGCAGCACAACTGATTTATCAAAAAAAACTCCAAAGAATATGATTATCTACTTACTTTCGACCTCAACCACATCTTCTGTTCACGGTAATTGACCGGTAATCAACATAATCAGCATGTGTAATCATTTTTATAACCACATTAAATTGCAAGAACCAGATTTGGCACACAGCAACAGCACATTGCCTCAATCAAATGACATGTTCAGTGTTCAATAATGTTGATTTGGCCAGACATACCATACTTGTCCAGACAAACACTGGAGGATGACATAAAAGGTAGTTGCATAGGACTTGCTGGGAATGGGTGTAGCCATCCTATACTAGACAGAACAGAGGGTTAAACCCCAGATAATGATTTAACAAGCAGTTAACAAATAGGTTTTTGAGACAAAAATATTTTTCACATTGAATTTTAAATGTGTAAAGGTACTTTTAATAATTTATTGAATGTATAATAGAATTTCTGAAGGAGTCCACAATGATTAGAATTTAATCACACAGTGGCCCATTAAACAATGAATTGCACCTTATTTCATCATTGCCAACCATGTCATAACACTTGACACAATTCCAATTCCTAAAAATTAATCTCAATATCAAACAATTTGATAGCATAAATCACACAGATTATGGTTGATAAACTTACTTTCATAGTGCGCTCAAAAGAAGACCCGTTTCAAGAACCTAGGCGTATTTAATGCACAGCATATTGATTCCGTTTCTATTTCATTTTTTTTTATTTCACCTTTATTTCACCAGGTAGGCTATTTGAGAACAAGTTTTCATTTAGAACTGCGACCTCTCCAAGAATAAAGCAAAGCAGTTCGACACATACAACAACACAGAGTTACACATGGATTAAACAAACATACAGTCAATAATACAGTAGAAAAAGTATATATACAGTGTGTGCAAATGAGGTAAGATAAGGGAGGTAAGGCAATAAATAGGCCATGGTGGCAAGTAATTACAATATACCAATTAAACACTGGAGTGATTGATGTGCAGAAGATGAATGTACAAGTAGAGATACTGGGGTGCAAAGGAGCAAGATAAAAATATATATACAGTATGGGGATGAGGTAGTTGGATGGGCTATTTACAGATGGGCGTGCAGTGATCTGTGAGCTGGTGCAGGTGTATTGATCTGTAAGCTGCTCTGACAGCTGGTGCTTAAAGCTAGTGAGGGAGATATGAGTCTCCATCTTCAGTGATTTTTGCAGTTCGCTCCAGTCATTGGCAGCAGAGAACTGGAAGGAATTGGCTTTGGGAGTGACTAGTGAGAGCGCGTGCTTCTGGAGCGTATGCTGCTATGGTGACCAGTGAGCTGACATAAGGCGGGGCTTTACCTAGCAAAGACTTGTATATGACCTGGAGCCAGTGGGTTTGGCGACGAGTATGAAGCGAGGACCAGCCAACGAGAGCGTACAGGTCGCAATGGTGGGTAGTATATGGGGCTTTGGTGACAAAACGGATGGCACTGTGATAGACTGCATCCACTTTGTTGAGTAGAGTGTTGGAGGCTATTTGTAAATGACATCGCCGAAGTCGAGCATCGGTAGGATGGTCAGTTTTACGAGGGTATGTTTGGCAGCATGAGTAAAGGAGGCTTTGTTGCGAAATAGGAAGCCGATTCTAGATTTAATTTTGGATTGGAGATGCTTAATGTGAGTCTGGAAGGAGAGTTTACAGTCTAACCAGACACCTAGGTATTTGTAGTTGTCCACATATTCTAAGTCAGAACCGTCCAGAGTAGTGATGCTGGACGGGCAGGCAGGTGCAGGCAGCGATCGGTTGAAGAGCATGCATTTAGTTTTACTTGCATTTAAGAGCGGTTGGAGGCCACGGAAGGAGAGTTGTATGGCATTGAAGCTCGTTTGGAGGTTTGTTAGCACCGTTTCCAAAGAAGGGCCAGAAGTATACAGAATGGTGTCGTCTGCGTAGAGGGGGATCAGAGAATCACCAGCAGCGAGAGTGACATCATTGATATATACAGAGAAGATAGTCGGCCTGAGAATTGAACACTGTGGCACCACCATAGAGACTGCCAGAGGTCCAGACAACAGGCCCTCCGATTTGACACACTGAACTATATTTCAGAAAAGTAGTTGGTGAACCAGGCGAGGCAGCCATTAGAGAAACCAAGGCTGTTTAGTCTGCTGATAAGAATGTGGTGATTGACAGAGTCAAAAGCCTTGGCCAGGTTGATGAATACGGCTGCACAGTAATGTCTCTTATTGATGGTGGTTATGATATCGTTTAGGACCTTGAGCGTGGCTGAGGTGTACCCATGACCAGCTCTGAAACCAGAATGCACAGCGGAGAAGGTACGGTGTTAATCTGCTAAATTGTAATTACCTCGCTACTATGGCCTATTTATTGCCTAGCTCTTCACGTTATTTGCACACACTGTATATAGACTTTCTTTTTTTCTATTGTGTTATTGACTGTATGCTTGTTTATTCCATGTGTAACTTTGTGTTGTTGTTTGTGTCGCACTGCTTTGCTTTATCTTGGCCAGGTCGCAGTTGTAAATGAGAACTTGTTCTCAACTAGCCTTCCTGGATAAATAAAGGTGAAATAAAATAAATCAGAAACGGTGGTATTCGAAATGGTCAGTAATCTGTTTGTTAACTTGGCTTTCGAAGGCCTTAGAAAGGCAGGGTAGGATAGATATAGGTCTGTAGCAGTTTGAGTCTAGAGCGTCTCCCCCTTTGAAGTGGGGGATGATCGCGGCAGCTTTCCAATCTTTGGGAATCTCAGAAGATACGAAAGAGAGGTTGAACAGGCTGGTAATAGGGGTTGCAACAATTTCGGCAGATCATTTTAGAAAGAGAGGGTCCAGATTGTCTGGCCCGGCTGATTTGTAGGGGTCCAGATTTTGCAGCTCTTTCAGAACATCAGCTATCTGGATATGCTTGCACCCATTACGGATGCAGGCAATGAGGCAGTGATCGCTGAGATCTTGGTTGAAAACAGCAGAGGTGTATTCGGAGGGCAAGTTGGTCAGGATGATATCTATGAGGGTGCCCGTGTTTACAGATTTGAGGATGTACCTGGTAGGTTAATTGATAATTTGTGTGAGATTGAGGGCATCAAGCTTAGATTGCAGGATGGCCGGGATGTTAAGCATGTCCCAGTTTAGGTCACCTAGCAGCACAAGCTCTGAAGATAGATGGGGGGCAATCAATTCACATATGGTGTCCAGGGCACAGCTGGGGGCAGAGGGTGGTCTATAGCAAGCGGCAACAGTGAGACTTGTTTCTGGAAAGGTGGACTTTTTAAAGTAGAAGCTCAAATTGTTTGGGCACAGACCTGGATAGTAAGACAGAGCTCTATGAGCTCAGCGGTGGTGACCCGTCATTCAGGGCAGAGCCCCACCTGTCTTGAGCCCCACCTGTTTTGCATGCCATTTTTGCATGAATACATCACATATCAGTTTGCAAACCATGTAAAAAAAAACACAACAACATTGAGTTAATAAAACCGCATACAAATATGGTCTCCTTTTTGTTTTCTTGTGTAAGGCAGCTCTAAAATGCAGGTGTTTCAGCCTAGCTCAGTGCTTTCTGTGGTGGTGGGGCAGCCAGTTGAAAACACGGAGCGTAAGGGTCAGTAATGTACTCTAGGTGCCCAATGATTGGCTCAGTGTTCTGTTACTCATGGGGACTCTATGTCACTACACGATCTCCGGAGAGAGCTTGAATATTCAAAACTGCTTGGGTGCTCACATAGAGTTACATTAGACGTGCCCATCCAAGGAGGCTCAAGGTCATTGGCCACAGATAAAATGATATACTGTAGCTTTGATTAGACTGATTACGTCAACATCATACATACAAACAATCATCATCCTGAATCAAGTCAACAATCTACTGGCAAATCATTTTCAATCCTTGTCATATGAAGAGAAATTATAGATAAAACATATCAGTGCTCATTGGCCATTGGACATAAACATTACACAACAAGTTGGAAATCACAAATTCAACAATGAGTGGTTTGGAAAGAATCAGTGGCTATCTGCAAGCGTTGCAAAGCAATCACTAGCCTGCTATTCAGTAGAGAGGGTGTGTGGTCCAAGTCTGGGTTGAAGGGTCTCTTTTCTAAGCTTAAAAGGATAAACATTCACATGCAACACCATGATCCAGAAAAGGTTGACTACATTGGCCATGCTGTCAATCCAGCATGACTTTTGCCGCGTTCAAAACAACTGGAAATTCGGAACTGGGAAATCTTAGACTTCAGTGAGTTCAAGACAACTGGGAACTCTGAAAAAAACCGAGCTCCGACTGGGAAAACATGTTTTGAACGGTCATCCAACTTGGAATTCCAAGTCGGGAACTCTGACCTCTTTCTAGAGCTACGACCTGAAGATCATTATTCAGCGTGTTTTTTTCCAGTTCCCAGTTGTCTTGAAAGCACTATAAATCCAGAGAATGTCAAACTTCGATGACAAAGTTTTATTACATAATTTGCCTACAAGAAGAACCGCCACGCAAATTCCTGTTTAAGTGAACACAACACAACAAGGTGAGTCCAAAAGTGCATTGTATTGTATGCTGCTGCATAAATGATGCAACATACCAGGGAGATATGTATACTGTAGCTAAGAAAGTAACACTAAGTGTATGCTGTGTAGTAAGTTGTTAGTAGGCCATGTGCCTCACCCTAATAATTTGGTCCCTTTCCCCCTCATAACTTAGCCTACTGTTCTGACTTGGTGGTGGACATGTAGCCTATAGCCTGTTTTAGAGAAATGTAATCATAAAATATTGTAAGAGCTTTCATTGTCTGCTTATATGCCCCCTGTATTTATCCTACAGTTCTGACTTGGTGTACAGGGAGAATAATGTAAGAACGGACCATCTTCTGAATTTTGTCACTCTACATATCACAAGTGCTGAACAAATATTTATATTGACCAAGTCCGTCCTAGCTCGCTCAATAACGTCTAAATCAAAATTATGGATTGCCTCTTATCTGCTTGTTGTCCCCTTACTCCATAATGTGTATCTCAATTTTCAGTAGAAACCACATTTGTTTAAGCAAGTCAGCCATATCAGCTATGTTTTTTTAAAGCAGTAAATGAGGCTGAATGAACTGTTTCGCTGACAGACAAGGCTCTGCTGAAAGCCAGGCATAGCAGTGGTAAGGTGTTGGGACTCTACTGTTGGGACAGCTTTGTGTAGGCCCTAACAGTTTGTGGGCACCGTTTTGACCGTTATAGTTCAATGAATGCATTGTTTAGTGTTGTGTTGTGTAGTGGCTTTGCTGGCATACATCCCACAATTTTTGTTTGTTTGTCCAACCAAGATTTACATGCTAAAATAGCCAACGCAAACTACCATCCATGTGATTGCTGTAAAAGGTTGTATAGAAATACAGTTCAGTGTCACAGTAAATTAATTTTGTAAAGTTATAGACACATTTACAATAGGTGTGCAATAATAAATGCTGTGTACTCTGCTGCCCTGCAGATGTAAACATTTCTAAATTGAAATTGAGAAGGACGTGTGGTAACTTCGTGCAACGTGCAATGCCACAAGAGGGCTCTGATTGGTTATGAGCGCCACGAGTCTGGTGTCTACTGTGCAACACAGCACAAACCTAAACAACAGCGTAAAGCGACAGGCAGGGAATGACAAGAAGAGCATCCACCGCCTGACCAAGCTGGCACACGTAGACCATCAGAGATCAAAACATAAACAGAGCATTCGTCTGTCCTCGTAAATGTGTCATGCGCGCAACAGACAGTCATTAAATATCCGGTAAATCAGGAATATTGTTCTGTTGCTCTCTGTATTGGAGGTTGTCGTCTGACAACGACAATACAGACTACAGATAATATATGGGCTATTGAACTGAGTAATATTTATATTTCTAGATATTAATGTAGTGCAATTATGCAATTGTAAAATAGGCTACTGTTGATATAAATACTGAAATATGGGTTCTAGATTAAGCAGACAGAGTAGTCTGGACAATGAGAATTTTACGAAAAGGCGTCGCAAGCATCTTGACAGCACAGGAGAAAACGACAGAGGTGGAAGTCGAGGCAGCGGCGACTTTCTTTTTACAATGATTCTGAAATCAGACAAACTGCCGGGGATGCTGCGAAGGTCCAACCACAGTCCCTACGTGAGGCGAGTGGCATGGATCCGAGACATACAAAAGCTGCTCCGTGATCGCAGGATAGATCAGGCAACCGACGTGCTCAAACTATTGAGGAAGGTAAGGACACACTACAGTATCTACATACATTTAATTTGTAATTATTGCACACGAATCAAGCATGATTGCGCACAGTAGGCTGACGTCGCCTGCATCGATCTGCTGTCATGACAAATAGCTGTCATCACTAGTGTGCGCTGCTGATCATCATCATATGTTTGGTCAATCCCATCCTAACAATTTTGATTTTAATATTTCAAACAGATACATTGCCCCATATGTAGCGAGCATAATTTAGACTGTCGTGGATGAGTCAGAATATTACACATTTTGTAGGCGCGCTACATTATTTCACCTCCATTTTAAGTACCTGCCAACACAGTGCCACAGGTGTTCCTCCTATTGACCCGTTATGGAAGGAGGTGTTTGTAAACTATTAGGCCCGCCCACCACTCTCACTGTCAGCTCTGGCATCTGGTAATTTCCTTGGCACCGCTATAAACCATAGTATGCAGGAGCTGCTGCTATTTCAAATAACTATCACAGTTACTATTCACAATATGATATACATAGCATATTGCACAGATTTGTCTGAGTGCATGCCCCTTTTCAGATTTTCTAATAATAGCAGAAACAGGATGCCATACCAGTTTAGAGTGACTCTGCCATATATAGAGTGAATCTGGCATATATTCTCATGAATAGGCAATGCTAAGTGCAACAGCAGTGGTGTCACATGGGACTGTGTCACTGTCTGTAGAAGTATTTGTTTTATGAACAAAATGTTCCTATTTCTCTACATTATCTTGTGCCATTCCACACATGTAATGATAATGTAATATGCTTAGTATTGACATTTGTAGGAAAACCTGATTTTTACCAATTGAATTAAATCCTATTTTGTTTGTGTTTTGTCCTTAAATGACAATAAGACTGTTGATGCGCTGTAACAGTATCTGTGATAGACCTGTTTTTTATAGCTCAAGCGTAAGCCCCTCTCTCTATCAGACATTGTCCAATCTGTAGTTAATTACACTGAGGACTTGTCAGAGGAGAGCGTAGAAGATCCTTAATCAAGGCACAGAGATAACCCGGGGGGCCAAAACGGCATGACAGCCACATCACAGGGGACCCTGTTTTGATTGAATACGCCTCACATTATCAGCATTCAGGCTGTTGCAAATGGAGACGGGTCTCAAAAATTACATTCTGGTTTGTAACTTAATTAAAAGAGGTGATCCATCATCCACTGTAGAGTTAACGGGCGAGCTATGGTTAGGTTAGAGGTACTGTAACAACTGAATGAGCATGTACGTGTATAGGCAACTGACTTCATCATGTTGCATGTGCAGTAAAGTGGTAAAGTCTATTCTTCACAACATCCCATTTAAAAAGACTCCTCGTTGCTTCAGATCTGGTGTGGTTACTTCTGTATTGATCATGTTTTAATGCCTCTGAGATGATCAGATATGGACAAACAAAACAGAAGGGAATTATTTTTTAGACCTGTCTTCTCGAATAAAGAGAAGGAGAATCTCGCTCGTTTTGTGTCTCGATTGTGTTTACTGTTGCTCTTGTTAAAAGGGAAGTCAGTAATGTGTGGCTGCCGGCTTCCCACTCAAACTGTCCTTTGCAATCAAGGCCTTTTGTTGTGTGTTTGTGTGTGTGTGTGTCCATCCTCCCTGTCTCTCATATCTCGCTGTATGTGCACGTCCGTCTCTACTCCTCACATATGCAGGCTAATTAGGCCTTTGTAGAACTGAGGCTCATGACAGCTATCGTATTCAGCCTGTGAAAATGGTCCTTTTCTGTTCCATTTCTTCTCTCCTTACTTAATTCTTAATTCACGCCTTAAAAGGTGTATGCAAATCGTTTAATCCAGTGGGCTCTGATTTGTAGCTTGTTACAGGCAGCATTCTCACTCAAATGCCTTTAACTTTACCTGTCATGTAGCAACTCTTTCGTGTCAGTCTGCCCTAAAAGAAATTGCCTGCACCATTCATGGATAAGTTGTTTTTATATGAATGTTTAGAATGTATTGCACAATGGCAGGCCTAAACAAAAGGCTTCATTAAACATCAAAAGAAGAAGCAAATGCTCATCCATCATTGAATGTTTATTGAACTCTCATATACTGCAGGATTTATCATAAGGACACCAGCTAGTGCTAAAGTTAGAGATACAGGGTGTGCAATACTGTGGTACGCTAAAGCTCTTTGCAACTCCAAATCACTGAGGTGTGGGTGGATATCCCAAAAGAAATGCTTCTGCCTGGAGCAAGGCACATTAAGCACATTACAGTATTCAGGTAGAACTCTCTTCAGATGAAAGCCTTCGCCCCCTTAAATTCATATTTTTTTACAAAAACAAAAAAATGTGCTTATCTGTGTCCAATCTACAGTAGCATCAACATTATTATCTCTGGGAAGTTTCAATGTAACAGCTTTCTTCTTCCACTTCTGAGGAGGAGTAGTAGGAAGGATTGAAGGACCAAAATGCAGCGTGGTATGTATCCATAATGTAATTTAATGAGAATGAATACAGAATACAAAAAGAACAAGAGAAACAAAATGAAAACCGAAACAGTCCCTATGTCACGTTCTGACCATCGTTCTTGTGTGTTTTCCTTGTTTTTAGTGTTGGTCAGGATGTGAGCTGGGTGGGCATTCTATGTTGTGCGTCTGGTTTGTCTATTTCTATGTTTGGCCTGATATAGTTCTCAATCAGAGGCAGGTGTTAGTCATTGTCTCTGATTGGGAACCATATTTAGGTAGCCTGTTTTGTGTTGGGTTTTGTGGGTGGTTGTCTCCTGTGTCAGTGTTTGTACCACACGGGACTGTTTCGGGTTTTCATGTTTCTTGTTTTTGTTGTCTGTTCATGTATAGTTTCGTTCTTAAAAAAAACATGAATCATAACTACGCCGCGTCTTGGTCCAATCCCTGCTACACCTCTTCTTCAGAGGAAGAGGAAGAAGAGAACCGTTACACCCGAATGGTGCAAACACTGAAACGGAAAATAATCACCCACAAAACACAGGTGGGAAAAGGCTACCTAAGTATGATTCTCAATCAGAGACAATGAACGACACCTGCCTCTGATTGAGAACCATACCAGGCCAAACACAAACCCAACATAGAAAAACGAACATAGACAACCCACCAAACTCACGCCCTGACCATACTAAAAACAAAGACATAACAAAAGAACTAAGGTCAGAACGTGACAGTACCCCCCCCGGTCGCAAAACCTGAACTTATAGGGGAGGGTCTGGTTGGGTGTCTGTCCGCGGTGGCGGCTCTGGCGCGGGACGTGGACCCCACTCCATCATAGTCATTACCCGCTTCTTAACCCGCCTCCGTGGCGCCTTTCGAGTGGTGATCCTCGCCGCCAACCTCAGACGGGGGACCCTAGCAACGGGTAATGAATGGACGGGAGATTCCGGCAGCACTGGACAGGCGGGAGACTCTGGCAGCTCCGACGTGAAGGGCGACTCCGACAGCGCCGGAGTGACGGCGATTCTGGCAGCTCCTGGCTGATGGACAGCTCTGGCAGCTCCTGACTGACGGGCGGCTCTGGCAGCTCCTGACTGGCGGGCGGCTCTGGCAGCTTCTGACAGACGGGCGACTCTGGCAGCTCAGGACAGACGGGAGACTCTGGCAGCTCAGGACAGACGGGAGACTCTGGCAGCTCAGGACAGACGGGAGACTCTGGCAGCTCAGGACAGACGAGAACACCTGGAGGAAGGAGATGGAGAGACAGCCTGGTGCGTGGGGCTGCCACCGGAGGCCTGGTGCGTGGAGGAGGCACCGGATAGATCGGACCGTGGAGGCGCACTGGAGGTCTCGAGCACTGAGCCTGCACAACCCTACCTGGCTGGATACTCCCCGTCGCCAGGTCAGTGCGGCGAGGTGGAACAGACCGCACTGGGCTGTGCTGGCGAACCGGGGACACCGTGCGTAGGGCTGGTGCCATGTACCCCGGCCCAAGGAGACGCACTGGAGACCAGATGCGCTGAGCCGGCTTCATGGCACCTGGCTCGATGCCCCTCTAGCCCGGCCGATACGAGGCGCTGCGATGTAGCGCACCGGGCTATGCCTGCGCACCGGGGGCACCGTGCGCCTCACGGCATAACACGGTGCCTGCCTGGTCCACCTCTCTCCACGGTAAGCACGGGGTGTTGGCTCAGGTCTCCTACCTGACTTAGCCACACTCCCCGTATGCCTCCCCCCAAGACATTTTTGGGGCTGCCTCTCGTCCCAGCCGCGCTGCCGTGCTGCCTCCTCATACCACCGCCGCTCAGCTTTCGCTGCCTCCAGCTCTGCCTTGGGGCGGCGATATTCCCTAGCCTGTGCCCAGGGTCCTTCTCCGTCCAGAATCTCCTCCAATGAGAATCTCCCTCCTCCCTCCTCTCCTCCTCCCGACACCTGCCTCTGATTGAGAACCATACCAGGCCAAACGCAAAACCCAACATAGAAAAACGAACATAGACAACCCACCCAACTCACGCCCTGACCATACTAAAACAAAGACATAAGAACTAAGGTCAGAACGTGACACTCAATACCCACTTTATACCATATATTGTTTAATGACATTAAAGCAGATGCGTCGATTTGATCATATTTCATTTCACAATAAAGCCTACCAGTCGGGTGTATCTGTGATAATGCTGCTGTCTTTACACAATTCATTGTTTTCATGAAATACAAAAAGCAATAATTGTGGCTTTATGGCTCTTTGAGTTATACTGTCTCTTCTTGTCTGATTTGGCAGGATCTGGGCTTGGAAGGCACATCCCTCAATGACATCTTATATAAGAACGCTGCTTTTCTCAACCTGGTGGACCCCATCTCCCATGAGTTGTTGCTCAGCCTGGCTCGTGAGATGCAGTGTCCCAAGAAGGTAAGCTCTCCACAACACTCATCTCATGGCGTATTGTCTGCTTGGCTTGGAATCAAGCTCCCAGAAATCAAGACGTCAAGAGAACGAGTCATGAATAGAATGAAATGCTGTTACAATACAATCATTATGGGGGAAGGTCTTCCACATTGTCTTGCTTCTGCTTCTCCTCTGCTTCTGCTTCTCCTCTGCTTCTGCTTCTCCTCTGCTTCTGCTTCTCCTCTGCTTCTGCTTCTCCTCTGCTTCTGCTTCTCCTCTGCTTCTGCTTCTCCTCTGCTTCTGCTTCTCCTCTGCTTCTCCTCTGCTTCTGCTTCTCCTCTGCTTCTGCTTCTCCTCTGCTTCTGCTTCTCCTCTGCTTCTCCTCTGCTTCTGCTTCTCCTCTGCTTCTGCTTCTCCTCTGCTTCTCCTCTGCTTCTGCTTCTCCTCTGCTTCTGCTTCTCCTCTGCTTCTGCTTCTCCTCGTGGTTTGGCTTCACATTGATTGGTCCTATAATAATGTCTGTGTGCTATTATCAACTGGATGTTGTTGACATAAAAATATTGATAAAACAATGATAGAATAATCTCTCAGTTATGCAACATTTACACATGATGGCAAATGATGTTGAAATGGGATGGCGATGCCGAAAGTAACCGACTTTACATAACAGACAATGAATAGAAATAGCATCTTTATTTCCTCACCGTCCCTCCTGTTTTCCACACTGTTGCACACAGCCTTTGATTACTTTTACTTTGCTCCATCAAGGCACCTAAATTGTGTTTTGCTCAGGAGCAGCTCAAGGCAACAGTCTTAATGTAGCATTCAATAACAGAACCCTGTTCCAGTTGTTTTGAACGGTCTAGAATGACAGAGATTAACAATTGTTTAAGAATAAAGAAACACTGAGCTGAAAATGTCCTTTCATGATCTAAAGCTGTATTTCAATCAATAATGCTCTGGTAGAATGTTTCTCAAAGATGTAGCAGTTACATAATGTACTGTTTTTTGCTTATACTTGCTGTGTTTTGTTTATACTTGCTGTGTTTTGTTTATACTTGCTGTGTTTTGTTTATACTTGCTGTGTTTTGTTTATACTTCATGTGGTCTCAAAGAGTGACAACCATATTTGGAACTAAACTAAAAACAGGCTATTCTTTTGTTGTTGTACTTGACTTTTCATTCTGTGTTTTGGGGGATTTATCTACCCCCAGAAGGATGCTGACACCATCAAGTCGTCAGATAAGATTTGCAGACAGCTGATCTACCACCTGACCCCTCACTCCAAGTGGCTCAGACAGAGCATGTCCAGACGGAAGTCCCAGGCCTGGTGAGCCCCTCCGTCTTGCCATAAGTCTTTTACACATTGAGCCACTGCTCCATGAACCCTGACTCCCCAAACTGCCCAAATTTGAACACCGCCATTTGAAATGGTGCCAGTGCCACACCCAGACCTCTGACCACCACCCTAGACATCATCTAAGTGGGTTTTGAGTGGGTTTGGCTGACATTCACTAGGGCTGGGACACAGCGGCCTCTGGACTGGCAGGGCAGGACCATAGATGCAACTAGAAGTGTCAGTCATTCCTCTGTGTGGTGCTGCTGTCACCACAGCAATGAATTGTGCAATGGTTTCAGTCCTCTTTGACTCAGAACAGGCTGTCTCCATACAGACTACAAAAGTGGTCAGTTTGGTTGGGAGGAAATAGAGGGGTTGTATAAAAATAAAAATCCATTGGCACCTTAGATGAAAACAGGTTATTTATATCAACCAGTTTTCTTGTCATCATACTGCATTAATGTGCAAATAATTCATATGGAAATAGGTGGCAAATGAATTGACAAGTTCTTCTGTATCTAGGTATTTAGTAATTCTATACACAAAAAAAGCAGGATATGACTACACTTGTTCCAGCAATTGCTAATTTAACATTTTTAAAGATGGATTGACAGTGGAAACAATCCATTTTCTAAATGAATAGAAAATAAGCAGAAGAGAACACGATCTGATGAGTTGTTCTCATTGTGCTTCAGTCTGAGGTAACAGCATGAAAAGACAGAGAATAAGAGTAAGTATCAAAATGATAGTAACATGAGGATCAAGTGAAACAAGACATTGATTCCAATATCACCTTGTCTTGCTGCTCAACTAATGTACAGTTGAACTCAAGCAAGGCTTTTATGCACCTGCAGACATTGATGTCCCCCTGATTTAGGAGAGACATTAGATTATGTTGAGACTGACTCACTGACAGAATCTTAGAGTGTGAGAGGACGTGTTCCCATGTTGAACTTGTAGATGAGGTGGTTAGTTTCACTGATTCATTCAGCTGTCTCCATAAAACCTGCAGAGAGCGACTGTCTCACACAGTCTGAGGCAAACAGCAGGACAAACATTAGTCATCACCTCCCATTGCTTGTTATGTTCCCTCTAGGGAAACTACACTCGCCCGTATTCAACACTCAAATGGCACTTTCTGAGGTGTTCTCCTATTCAAAGTTAGTTGAGTTGTAGAAAATCACAAAATAAAGGGTTTCTGCTAAAATATTCTTGAATGTTATCTGTCGAGCTCATTTTACTTGAGTAGAACCTTTTACATTTCTCACTACTATACCAGACTGCAATTCTTCCTTGCTGATTCAACTGTTTTTAAGTTAAGAACAAATTCTTATTTTCAATGACGGCCTCAGAACAGTGGGTTATCTGCCTGCTCAGGGGCAGAACGACCTGTGATAGGAGTTACTGTACAAGCAGTCACAAATCGAATGCTATGCAATTCACACAGATAGGCAGCTATACCACCCTGCTAAACAAATGCATAATAACTACCAACTATAAAGTCTCATCACAATACATCTAACTGCTATAGCTACATCCACAGATCTTTCATGGCATATTCTGTTTAAAACTAGGTTTTTCTCTCCTGGCTAATTTGCAAATTCCTCTTCATAGGTTTAGACATACTCTTTATTTATCATATATGCATAGTCACTTTATCTATACATTCATGTACTGTACATACTACCTCAATTGGCCCAACCAACCAGTGCTCCCGCACATTGGCTAACCAGGCTATCTGCATTGTGTCCCACCACCCTCCAACCCCTCTTTTATGCTACTGCTACTCAAATCAAATCGAAATCAAATCAAATCAAATTTTATTTGTCACATACACATGGTTAGCAGATGTTAATGCGAGTGTAGCGAAATGCTTGTGCTTCTAGTTCCGACAATGCAGTGATAACCAACAAGTAATCTAACTAACAATTCCAAAACTACTGTCTTATACACAGTGTAAGGGGATAAGGAATATGTACATAAGGATATATGAATGAGTGATGGAACAGAGCAGCATACAGTAGATGGTATCGAGTACAGTATATACATATGAGATGAGTATGTAGACAAAGTAAACAAAGTGGCATAGTTAAAGTGGCTAGTGACATAAGAATGCAGTCGATGATCTAGAGTACAGTATATACATATGCATATGAGATGAATAATGTAGGGTAAGTAACATTATATAAGGTAGCATTGTTTAAAGTGGCTAGTGATATATTTACATCATTTCCCATTATTAAAGTGGCTGGAGTTGGGTCAGTGTCAATGACAGTGTGTTGGCAGCAGCCACTCAATGTTAGTGGTGGCTGTTTAACAGTCTGATGGCCTTGAGATAGAAGCTGTTTTTCAGTCTCTCGGTCCCAGCTTTGATGCACCTGTACTGACCTCGCCTTCTGGATGATAGCGGGGTGAACAGGCAGTGGTTCGGGTGGTTGATGTCCTTGATGATCTTTATGGCCTTCCTGTAACATCGGGTGGTGTAGGTGTCCTGGAGGGCAGGTAGTTTGCCCCCGGTGATGCATTGTGCAGACCTCACTACCCTCTGGAGAGCCTTACGGTTGAGGGCGGAGCAGTTGCCGTACCAGGCGGTGATACAGCCCGCCAGGATGCTCTCGATTGTGCATCTGTAGAAGTTTGTGAGTGCTTTTGGTGACAAGCCGAATTTCTTCAGCCTCCTGAGGTTGAAGAGGCGCTGCTGCGCCTTCTTCACGACGCTGTCAGTGTGAGTGGACCAATTCAGTTTGTCTGTGATGTGTATGCCGAGGAACTTAAAACTTGCTACCCTCTCCACTACTGATCCATCGATGTGGATAGGGGGGTGTTCCCTCTGCTGTTTCCTGAAGTCCACAATCATCTCCTTAGTTTTGTTGACGTTGAGTGTGAGGTTATTTTCCTGACACCACACTCCGAGGGCCCTCACCTCCTGCCTGTAGGCCGTCTCGTCGTTGTTGGTAATCAAGCCTACCACTGTTGTGTCGTCCGCAAACTTGATGATTGAGTTGGAGGCGTGCATGGCCACGCAGTCGTGGGTGAACAGGGAGTACAGGAGAGGGCTCAGAACGCACCCTTGTGGGGCTCCCGTGTTGAGGATCAGCGGGGAGGAGATGTTGTTGCCTACCCTCACCACCTGGGGGCGGCCCGTCAGGAAGTCCAGAACCCAGTTGCACAGGGCGGGGTCGAGACCCAGGGTCTCGAGCTTGATGACGAGCTTGGAGGGTACTATGGTGTTGAATGCCGAGCTGTAGTCTATGAACAGCATTCTCACATAGGTATTCCTCTTGTCCAGGTGGGTTAGGGCAGTGTGCAGTGTGGTTGAGATTGCATCGTCTGTGGACCTATTTGGGCGGTAAGCAAATTGGAGTGGGTCTAGGGTGTCAGGTAGGGTGGAGGTGATATGGTCCTTGACTAGTCTCTCAAAGCACTTCATGATGACGGAAGTGAGTGCTACGGGGCGGTAGTCGTTTAGCTCAGTTACCTTAGCTTTCTTGGGAACAGGAACAATGGTGGCCCTCTTGAAGCATGTGGGAACAGCAGACTGGTATAGGGATTGATTGAATATGTCCGTAAACACACCGGCCAGCTGGTCTGCGCATGCTCTGAGGGCGCGGCTGGGGATGCCGTCTGGGCCTGCAGCCTTGCGAGGGTTAACACGTTTAAATGTCTTACTCACCTCGGCTGCAGTGAAGGAGAGACCGCATGTTTTCGTTGCAGGCCGTGTCAGTGGCAATGTATTGTCCTCAAAGCTGGCAAAAAAGTTATTTAGTCTGCCTGGGAGCAAGACATCCTGGTCCGTGACTGGGCTGGGTTTCTTCTTGTAGTCCGTGATTGACTGTAGACCCTGCCACATGCCTCTTGTGTCTGAGCCATTGAATTGAGATTCCACTTTGTCTCTGTACTGACGCTTAGCTTGTTTAATAGCCTTGCGGAGGGAATAGCTGCATTGTTTATATTCGGACATATTACCAGACACCTTGCCCTGATTAAAAGCAGTGGTTCGCGCTTTCAGTTTCACGCGAATGCTGCCATCAATCCACGGTTTCTGGTTTGGGAATGTTTTTATCGTTGCTATGGGAACGACATCTTCGACGCACGTTCTAATGAACTCGCACACCGAATCAGCGTATTCGTCAATATTTCCATCTGACGCAATACGAAACATGTCGCAGTCCACGTGATGGAAGCAGTCTTGGAGTGTGGAGTCAGCTTGGTCTGACCAGCGTTGGACAGACCTCAGCGTGGGAGCCTCTTGTTTTAGTTTCTGCCTGTAGGCAGGGATCAGCAAAATGGAGTCGTGGTCAGCTTTTCCGAAAGGGGGCGGGGCAGGGCCTTATATGCGTCGCGGAAGTTAGAGTAACAATGATCCAAGGTTTTACCACCCCTGGTTGCGCAATCGATATGCTGGTAAAATTTAGGGAGTCTTGTTTTCAGATTAGCTTTGTTAAAATCCCCAGCTACAATGAATGCAGCCTCCGGATAAATGGTTTCCAGTTTGCAAAGAGTTAAATAAAGTTCGTTCAGAGCCATCGATGTGTCTGCTTGGGGGGGGATATATACGGCTGTGATTATAATCGAGGAGAATTCTCTTGGAAGATAATGCGGTCTACATTTGATTGTGAGGAATTCTAAATCAGGTGAACAGAAGGATTTGAGTTCCTGTATGTTTCCTTCATCACACCATGTCTCGTTAGTCATGAGGCATACGCCCCCGCCACTCTTCTTACCAGAAAGATGTTTGTTTCTGTCGGCGCGATGCGTGGAGAAACCCGTTGGCTGCACCGCGTCGGATAGCGTCTTCCCAGTAAACCATGTTTCTGTGAAGCAGAGAACGTTGCAGTCTCTGATGTCCCTCTGGAATGCTACCCTTGCTCGGATTTCGTCAACCTTGTTGTCAAGAGACTGGACATTGGCAAGAAGAATGCTGGGGAGTGGTGCGCGATGTGCTATGCATATATGATGTACTCTCTGTTCATCATATATGCATAGTCACTTTAACCATATCTACATGTACATACTACCTCAATCAGCCTGACTAACCGGTTTCTGTATGTAGCCTAGCCACTTTTATTGCCTCTCTACTGTATGTAGCCTCCCTACTATTTTTCACTGTCTTTTTACTGTTGTTTTTATTTCTTTACTTACCTATTGTTCACCTAATACCTTTTTGCACTATTGGTTAGAGCCTGTAAGTAAGCATTTCACTGTAATACCTGTTGTATTCGGCGCATGAGACAAATAAACTTTGATTTGATTTATTTGTATACTACTGTATATGAGATTAATGAGGATACAGGTTTAGTATATCTGAGGCACATCATAACATGGCGGGTCAATCCACAGGGCCCCTGTACACACAGGAGACAGCTGAGGATTATGACAGTTGGCAACCTTGCATGGCCACTTCCTCTCTGTCTGTCATGTTGAAATGTCAGACCTGCAGCCAGCCTGCAGTAGTGCAGCAGACACCTGGGGTGAAGAGGGGGCAATAAGGAGCGGTAACCTGACTGATCAGTCTGACTCGACATGACATTCTGCTCCTGTCCCACAGTTGTTCTGTGGCTGTGAAGGGAACTTTTACATTTTAGTCATGTAGCAGATGTTCTTTATCCAGAGCGACTTACAGTTAGTGCATTCAAGATAGCTAGGTGGGACAACCACATAACTCAGTCATAATAAGTACCTTTTTCCTCAATAAAGTAGCTATCAGCAAAGTCAGTGCTAGTAGGGGGAAAATACAGGTGCAAGTGTTAGTTAACGAAAGGCAAGTTGTTTTGGGGGGAGGACGGGGGTGCTGTGGGATTATTTAAGATACTCTTTGAAGATGTAGGGTTTCAGATGTTTTGGGAAAATGGGTAGGGACTCTACTGTCCTAGAATTAGGGGGAGCTCGTACAGCAGAGTCCAGGCTGAGCAGGAGTTGCCCTCTCGTAGGGTGGGAGAGACCAGAGGTGGTAGAACAGAGTACTTGGGTTGGGGTGTAGGGTTTGAGCAGTGCCTAAATGTAGGGAGGGTCAGTTCCTTTTGCTTCTCATAGGCAAGTACCATGGTCTTGTAGTGGATGTGAACTTTGACTGGAAGCCAGTGGAGTGTGCAGAGGAGCAGGGTGACATGGGAGAACTTGGAAAGGTTGAACACCAGGCGGGGAGCGCAGCCAACAGTGTCTTGCAGTAGTCCAGACAGGAGATGAACAGATGAATAATAGAGAGTGGTGCTTTAAACATGAATGACTTTGCAAAAACAAAATTATGTGAGCTGTGCAGTAGCCCAAGGGAGATATGTGGAGAAAATGGTCTCCTTGAAGAAATTATTCTCAACTATAGTGTATAGCAGAAATCTGGATTTAATGGCCACAATATTGATTCCTTTAAAAAGGCCATAAATGAGAGACACTCTTTATTCAGGGACTGAGACGTTTCTTTTCTTGTTCCCAGAGCACAGTATACTCCTCACAGTGTATGAGGAGCAGGGAATGCGCAGATTAAGTTTATGTTGCTCATCATCACACATTGCTTCCACAGTACATCATATATACACTATACTGTGCAGTATAAAGCCTGGTGTGAATAAATGTCAATACGTTATAGCATCTCTCTATATGAAAAATGCCCTTTTTCAACATTTTGTTAAGGATCGGACCCTTTTATTAATTTTCGCCTAAAATCTAACTGTCTGTATCTCTGGACCTGAAGCAAGGATATGCATATTCTTGATACCATTTGAAAGGAAATGCTTTGAAGTTTTTGGAAATGTGAAATTAATGTAGGAGAATATAACACATTAGATCTGGTAAGAGATATTCCATCATCTTTGAAATGCAAGTGAAAGGCCATAATGTATTATTCCAGCACAGGTGCAATTTAGATTTTGGCCACTAGATGGCAGCAGTGTATGTGCAAAGTTTTACGCTTCGAATACACCGACAGCGTAGTTGCATTTTGGTACACCAGAATTACATTCATTTCCAATGAAACACTGTGTTTGCCTTGCAGCATTGCGTTGCAGAGGTGTGGTGCGTACGTTCGATGTGGTCCATACGTTGGATTCAAAGCACTACACAGCTGATTAAAATGATCAACTCATCAAAAGGCTTTGATGATTTGAATCAGGTGTGTAGTGATAGGGCAAAAACGAAAATGTGCACCCCTTTGGATCCCCAGGACCATGATTGAGAATCACTGCTGTAGAGGTTTTAAATTACAGCCTTAATCTAAAATGGATTAAATAAACAAATTAAAAATAATAACATTTTTAAAAAATCCTCATCAATCCACTCACAATACCCCATAATGACAAAGCAAAAACAGCTTTTTTGAAATGTTTGCAAATGTATTAAAAATTAAAAAACAGATACTTTATTTCCATAAGTATTCAGGCCCTTTGCTATGAGACTCGAAATTGAGATGTTTCTACAACTTGATTGGAGTCCACCTGTGGTAAATTCAATTGATTGGACATGATTTGGAAAGGCACACCCTGTCTATATAAGGTCCCACAGTTGACAGTGCATGTCAGAGCAAAACAACAAGCTATGAGGTCAAAGGAATTGTCCATAGAGCTCAGAGACAGGAATATATCGAGACACAGATCTGGGCAAGGGTACCAAAACATTTTTGCAGAATTGACGGTCCCCAAGAACACAGTGGCCTCTATCATTCTTAAATGGAAGAAGTTTGGAACCACCAAGACTCTTCCTAGAGCTGGCCGCCTGGCCAAACTGAGCAATCGGGGGAGAAGTGCCTTGGTCAGGGAGGTGACCAAGAACCCAATGGTCACTCTGACAGAGCTCCATGGTGGTGGCAGCATCATTCTTTGGGGATGTTTTGCAGCGGCAGGGACTGAGAGACTAGTCAGGATCGAGGGAAAGATGAACAGAGCAAAGTACAGAGAGATACTTGATAAATAAAAGTGCTCAGAACCTCAGACTGGGGGGTGAAGGTTCACCTTCCAACAGGACAACGACCCGAAGCACACAGCCAAGACAACGCAGGAGTGGCTTCGGGACAATGTCCTTGAGTGGCCCAGGCAGAGCCCGGACTTGAACCCGATCTAAAATTTCTGGAGAGACCTGAAAATAGCTGTGCAGTGATGCTCCCGATCCAACCTGACAGAGCTTGAGAGGATCTGCAGAGAAGAATGGGAGAAACTCCCCAAATACAGGTGTGCCAAGCTTACAGCGTCATACCCAAGAAGGCTCGAGCCTGTAATCACTGCCAAAGGTGCTTCAGCAAAGTACTGAGTAAAGGGTCTGAATACTTATGTAAATATGATATTTCCATATTTTTTAAATGTTTTATACATTTGCAAAATGTTCAAAATAACGTTTTGTTGTTTTGTGATTATGGGGTATTGTGTGTAGATTTATGAGGGGAGAAAACAATGTAATACATTTAGAATAAGGCTGTAATGCAACAAAATGTGGAAAAGGTCAAGGGGTCTGAATAATTTCTGAATGCAGTGTACAATTGTATTGTGATTGTATGAAGCAGAACAGTGCATTAGATCAATGGGCTCTCTTCCTTATTGCTCAGAATAAGCCATTGCCATGCTATTCCAATTCCTGAAAGTCAGCACTAAAGCAACATCAAGGTGCAATGCCTTTAATACAAATCTAAGCGTCTGTGGACACCAACATCACACAAATGTCATCTTTCAAAGGGCATGAAGATTTTTCTCTGATAGGCTCATGATGTGAGGTCATGCACTGAAACAGATATCCAGCCTTAAGGTTTTGCTTCTCAGTCACATGTTGAATGTATTTAATTTCCACATCACATCATATGGAACCCACACCTGCCTTTCACAGAGAAGTTGTTCTGTCCACTGAAGCAACACAACTTACATGCTGACCAGACCGGACACGTTGCTTGCGCGAACGTTGCAAAATAAATGTACACATACATGTTATTCAATCATTGCACACACACTGCTCGCGAGCGTCTGCGTGGCCAGGCGCTGAAATAGAATCTGGGTCTATTTGTGATGCTCAACACGCTGCAAGTCCGTCCTCTCCCATCTTCTCATTGGTTTTTAGTAGCATACACTACCGTTCAAAAGTTTGGGGTCACTTAGAAATGTCCTTGTTTTTGAAAGAAAAGCAACAAATTTTGTCCATTAAAATAAAATATATCTGGAGCGTCAGCATTTGTGGATTCGATTACAGGCTCAAAATGGCCAGAAACAAATAACTTTCTTCTGAAACTCGTCAGTCTATTCTTGTTCTGAGAAATGAAGACTGGGGTCACTTAGAAGTTGATTGCCAACCACCATATAAAGTCCAAAGAAGAAAAGCCATATGAAGTCCAAAGAAGCCTGAAGGAAGGAGAGATGAGGAGAAACAAATTCGGTTTACCGTTTCATCTGTGGATTAATTGTCAGAGTAGAGGACCTTGTGCATTTCAGGTAAAATAACAACCCAATGCTGTCATGTGTGCTCCCTCTCCGGCCTCTAGGTCACCAGATTGCTCGTTCTGGCGCACACCTGTCACCATCATTACGCGCATCAGCGCATTATGACACTCACCTGATCTCCATCACCTCCTTGATTACCTGCCCTATATATGTCACTCTTGTTGGTTCCTTCCCCAGGCGTCATTGTTTCTGTTTCTGTGTCATGTCTGTGCATTGTTTGTGTTTTCTTGTTTTGTATTATGTTACGTTTATTTATTAAAACACTCACTCCCTGAACTTGCTTCCTGACTCTCAGCGCACTCGTTAAAAATGTTTATATACCAGGACAAATTAGCTAACTAAATTGCCATAAATGTTTAATGCTTTTTGACATGTCCCCAAATTAATATGATTGGTTCAGAGTTTGTTTTTATATTTCAAACTGCTTGTCCTGATCGCTTCTGGTGTGGGTGGACAAAATCAATGTGCGCGCGATAGTGGATGCACGCGCTTGTCTGGTTTGGTCAGCATGTTACGCTATCAAATGCATTTTCTACCCTGGTAAAATCTGTTAAATCCATGTTTTCTCTTTGATGGCTTAAAGTGTTAAATATTTTTATCAATCAAATATTTCTGCCACCCTCTCCTGTTGCCACAATCCCAAATCTATAACTAATTTTTCTGCCGTTTGTCTGTCTAGATATTTTCTTGTTTCAGTCATTAAAACAGGTTGGTTTGGCTTTCAAATGAAGTGTCATATAATCAGATGGTGAGTGTTTTTGGCTCTTGGTGATAAGGAAGTCAATGCTTTTCATTCTCTGAATGAGGAGCTTGGATGTTTCGGATGTTTTGGCCCATCACTGTGTACACTGCTAAATCCTCATGCTGCAGAATCTATATCAGCCTTCCGCTCCAAGCGTGCCCAACCCCCCTCCTTTACACATCACAGGAAACACAATATGACACAAGGGCCATGTTCCCTGCTTACACACTTAGATGATACAGTTAAGACCAAAATGTCAGTACTCAGCCCCTCTATTTCCCTCATTCATTAAAAAAAGGTGCTATCTAAAACCTCAAAGGGTTCTTCGGCTGTCCCCGTAGGAGAACCCTTTGAACAAACCTTTTTGGTTCCAGGTAGAGCCCTTTGGGTTCCATGTAGAACCATTTCCACAGAGGCTTACACCTGGAACCAAAAATGGTTATCCTATGGGGACAGCCAAAGAACCCTTTTGGAACCCTTTTTTCTAAGAGTGTAAGCTCTGAGATATCTTAACTGAGCGTTTGTACTTTCATATCCAAGAATGTCTCAAATAATGGTCAATATCCAACACTTTTTTTCTTTACAGTCTCAAGACAACCCTGCAGAGAAAAGTATCCACTGACACAGTTGACTTGTCTGGCATACCTCTCTCCAGTCGAGATGTTCGCCACGTGGCCTTCTACTTTCAGAACAGTGGGGATGCAGTGGTGGCTGTGGATATCAGTTTCACTGAGCTCCAAGATGAGAACCTCCGTGTCCTGCTACCGGTCCTGGGGTCTCTGCCCAAACTCAACACCCTGGCCCTCAACGGCAACCGGCTGACCCTGGCCATAGTCAAAGACTTGACTGAGATCCTGAAAGACCCAAAGAAGTTCTCCAGCCTGGCTTGGATTGATCTGGGCAACAACTTTGACATTTTCACCATGCCCCAGCCCCTGTTAGTGGCCCTGCGACGCCGCTGCAGCCTGAAGAGCAGCTTGCCCACCATCTATGAGTACACAGAGGGCCAACCCTACTGCTACCACATGGAGACCTCCATTGAGGAACCCAGCCACTACGAGGAGGAGGAGGCAGGGGAAGAGGAGGGGGAGGAAGATGAAGACGAGCTGGAGCCATGGGCTATAGGGGGGAAGAAGATTTCAAAGGACTTCACACTACACTACTGTGAGAGGTGATGAGTTGAAGTCCCCCTGGCTCGGTTCAGCTGTGTTTGAAAGGCCTTCCCACAGCTTCAAGTTCCTACCTTTCCCATGTTGCCCTTTACACCATGAGCCCAGTCACCCATTGTGGCACGAGGGATGTTTAGCGCCACACATTCCAGAGACCATCGTTCCAACACAGCCACCAATTAATCTCTCACCATCTATGAGTTCACCCACACAAGACCACTGCAGTAATTGATTATGTTGGTGACTTACTGTGTTGGTGGATGGTGCTCCTGGGAACGAGGTGCGGTTTCATTGGAGGTGGGCTAGAAGAATTTAGGAAAAGGTGCTCTCTCTCTCTCGCCCTCTTAAAGTAGCAGCTGTGGAGCAAATCCCAAGGACTTCGGATCAGACGGCTTGACGGAGGAGCGGCATAACGCTGGTGGTCTAATGAGCTGCTGTTGGTTTGGAAGCAGTAGGTTCTCTACCAGGACTGTCACTGAGACTATCCCTGGCAGGCAGGGCCTAGCTCCACATTGTGTGTTCTCTGTTAATCTCTCAACAAAGGCTATGAAACAAGTTCAACAGACTATACAGCCGATGAACCGTCACGTGATTCTGGCAAAACTGCTAAGTCAAGACTTTTGCCCCCCCATTTCCAAATGTCCACTTGTGAATACCTACGTAGATGTAAATGATGACACAAAACAGGGCTCTGTTGTGTTTCCACAGTCTATTTTAGTGCACTGCTGGTGAATAAAGCCATCTTAGAAGACAACAGGTAGGACTCAACAATAGACTGATTGTTTGCTGTTGTCCAAAACTCTGAGATTCACCACTGTATTTGGCTGTTTTAGTCATTATCATTTTAGAACACATGTGGGATGAATGACAGTGCAGACAAGACCCAAGGGTGGACTCATTCATCTGTTTGTAGTGAGGAACGTACCAAATGGAATCTCATACTGACACCCTTTGTACTAATATGTCGTTATTAACATGTATATGTGTGTTTGTTTATTGTGGGAGAAACATGACTGTTACATATCAGTTGTAGGCTATTACCAGGGCTGATAATCAGCAGGGGGGGCTGAGTGTAGTGCTGGATAGTGGTGGTCTATGAAATAGCACATAATAGTTCAGTTGGGTTTACCAACTACAGCTGAGCTCCATGCTGTATTGCACTTTAAGAAATGTGAGAAATGGATTTGACTTCAGATCCATTTCATTCTCTCATTGATGCATAAAGCTTTTTACCAATTCATCCTAATATCAATATTGATTTTTCACAATGATATTTCAGAAGCTTAACCACACTGACACCATAATATACATAAAGGTCATTCAGCAAACTGCTATTAATAGAGTCAATGCATTAACAATAATTGAATAACTGGATGTAATATACTGGTATCATCTGATTGAATATGTGTGAGGGTGTTTAATGTGTGTTTGCTGTTGTATAATGTCTGATTACTGTTGTAACTGTTTGTATTATTAATCGTAGTTATTTCATTGTGAAAATGAGCACTCTAACCTCTGCTGGAACAATTAGGGGACACACAAGGGCAAGGTATTAATAAACTAATGACATACCGCTAGCAACAAATGTTCCCCATTTCACTGACATTAAATGTACACTGAAATGTAGCACAGGATATCACTTTTCATGTACAATATGTGTATGTTTAAAAAATATCAAAGGTGTTGTAATGTTTTATGGGACTATGGTAGGAAAATACTTTGCTCACACTGTATATGTTAGCATTGTGTGTCATTGTTATACTATTTGTCAACTCTGGGTCATTGTATCTGTATGTGGTGCCATACTTAGAATAACATTTTACTGCCAATAAAAACAGTGACTCTAAGCAACTGTTTGCAGGATGAAGTGTAACAGAAAGAGAAGAGTAAAGATTGGCATAAGGTTGGCATAAGAGCCCGAGTTAAGTTTCATTTCTATGTTAAAGTCATGATTGAGTGTTTGAGTGGGGGTGCAGGTGATTTAATAATGACACTGCTAGCAACAAATGTGATGAGATAATTGTTTGTCTCTTTGGGTTGTTTTGACTCGTCTGTCGCTGTCATTGGCACAAACAGCAGGAGGAAGTGTAGAAGTGTCTGTAAACAACAAAGCAGCTATGCAATCACTTGAGAGGAGATTGATGTGGGTGGCTAGGCTAGAGTTTTTGGGGTTGAGGGTGTACTGTGTGTCTGTGTGCCAGTGGAGTGGTTTGTCTGCATTGTTGCATCCCATTAGTAAAAACCTTAAGCTCCCATCATGCACCAGGGCAACACAGGGGCAGGGATAGGGTGGCAGTCACAAGGTCTTGTCCCTGGTCCTCTCCTCCCCGGCCTTTTGTTCCTGCCGCCACAGATGGTAATGTGGCATTTCCACCAGGTGGCTCCCATAAGGTCACAGCACAGTGTGACTGTCACACCTCCCAGGTCGCAAATGCCATGTTCTATCTAGGTCAGACATATACACTGTAACAGTCAAGGATTGCCCACACCACATCTTGTAGATTGGGTCTTGCTTACAGAGCAACTCAAACATCATACATGTGAAAGTCTTAGTTCGCTTGTTTGCGAATATTTTAAGACATGAGCAGATTTGCTGTATCTACTATGTTCACAGAGCTCATGACTAAAGGCTTCCTGGGGTATTCTTTTAAAAGGGAATCACAAAATGTATTTAAAGGTCGTAAAATACATCGCAAAATGTATTTAAAGGTCATAAAATACGGTGTGGTCAGCATCATCCTTGCTGTATCCCCTTGCTCATGACTAAAGGCTTCCTGGGTATCTTTTGAAAAGGGAATCACAAAATTTATTTAAAGGTCATAAAATACATTGTGCTGTATCCCCTTCCTTTGTCCAGTGAATAGTTAGCACTGATCTGAAATTCAAAGATGATCGTTACCATCCTTCTTGTCTGATAGAGCAATACTGTTTGCATAATGACTTAGGAGGAAGCACACTTGAAGCACACTTGAATAGGTTGTAGAATTAAGCCTGCTTCTGCTAAATCAAGGGAAGTATGTGGACACAGCTCATCGAACATCTCCTTCCAAAATCATGGGCATTAATATGGGGTTGATTCATCTCAAATGTGTTTGATGGGGTTGAGGTCAGGACTCTGTGCAGGCCAGTCGAGTTCTTCCACACCATCTCGACAAATCCTTTCTGTATGGACCTCGTTTTAAGCACGGGGGCATTGTCATGCTGAAACAGGAAAGGGCCTTCCCCAAACTATTACCACAAAGTTGGAAGCACAGAATCATCTAAAATGTCACTGTATGCTGTAGTGTTAAGATTTCCCTTCACTGGAACTAAGGGGCCTAGCCGGACCAGGACAGAAGATTTTTGCACGATACACGATTCAGCACTCGCCGGTCCTGTTCTGTGAGCTTGTGTGGCCTACCACTTCGCGGCTGAGCCATTCTTGCTCCTAGACATTTCCACTTCACAATAACAGCACTTAGAGTTGACCGGGGCAGCTCTAGCAGGGCAGAAATTTGACAAACTGACCTGTTGGAAAGTTGGCATCCTTTCACTGAGCTCTTCAGTACGGGCCATTCTACTGCCTATGTTTGTCTATGGGGATTGCATGGCGGTGTGCTCAATTTTATACACCTGTCAGCAATGGCTGTGACTGAAATAGCCAAATCCACTAATTTGGAGGGGTGTTCACATACTATATAGTGTATATTCACAATGATGGCTTCTACAATTGCCATCGAAGTCCCTTCAATCTTACAGCGATGCCATTTATCTATTTTTTACTTCAATTACTACTCTAATGACTTCCGGACCAGCAATGATAATCATACCAAAAGATTTATTAGAATGAATTCTGATTAATTTACAGTATTAAAGTAAATATATTTTGTATCAACAGCACTTGCTCTAATCAAACACTCAAAACAGAAACAAAAGAGGAGTCTCATCTTCAGAAAACTTGATACAGGAAAGAGCATTGTATCTGCAATGAGCCATTTACTGATCCCATTATCTTGCTCCATCCCCTGTATACTCCAGCACCCTGGAAAAAAGGAAAAACGCAAAAAGCCAAACAGATAGACAGCTCCTAATACAATCTGGTACAGAGCAGCGGAAATACCCAGCAGATCTCAATAGGGATGAGCTATGCTTATGAAACATGCCCAGCTGACTCACTAGCCCTGTTTATACCTGGTTCTACATGCGTCTTTTGTCCTGATCATTCGGATTGTGCCCACATTTTTAGACAGGTGTAGACAATTAAAAATGCATTGTGAACTGATTTTGATCAGATATTATAACTGTAAACGGGCAAGATCAGGACAAGATCAGTACAAAGGATGCATGTTAGCGGCAGGTATAAACGGGGCTACTGATTCCTCACAGAGTGTTTCATTTGTAAAAAATTAAGGCCCAATAACAACACAACAGCTCTCTGTTTCTAACAACTGGAGCAGACCAGCTCTTCCCTCTGCACCCTCAGGCATACAGAGGACCAGGTCGATGCTTTCAGGACTGTTCTGTTCAGGGCTTCAACAGTAGGATGCTCTTATAATATGTGACAAACAGTAGGATGCTCTTATAATATTAACATTCTGTGTAACCTCAACATCTGTCCATCATTTACAACGTGATAGACTGCAGCTAATATAATACCACTCCCATGACAAATCAGATATTACATACAGTATGCCTATCCAACAGTGGTCTGAATTTAAGGGTCAGTGAATGTTTTCATAAGGTGTGAGGAAAATTTTCTGTTAAGCCCTACTAATACTTGTGTACTAAAATATCCTTATTTAAGCCTAGGCATTGGGCTAGAGATAGTTAAAGAAACTAACTCATATAAGCTAAGTAACAAAGGTAAAGATAATTAAGATATCTTATCTGCGGAATATGCTTTTATGATTGAACTGTTGAAACTCTTGTTATTAGAATATCTCCTTTTGGGCTCTGGTGTTGGCAGCTGTACTTCCTCCCTCAAATGGGCCTCAGTCCCATTGGGTCCAGAAAGGGGAGAAGTCATGCTTATCTATCACATGTCGCTGTTGCTATGCAGAATATCAGCAGGGAGTATGGCAAAGAAAGTCAGAAGGAAACATGGTTTCCATATGTGACCTGTGTGTCTTCATTGCAAACCATGTGAAGGGATGGCGTGAATAATGGGGAACCAATCACTTGTCTCCACAGTGTTTGTGCGTCAGTCACCTCCTCCTAGAGGGAGATTGTTCTCTCCCCTAGTTCAAGGTGGAAACTAAGTGACAACAAAATGTCCTAAGTTCTTAGTACTGAACAAAACAAGTTATTTGTATTTGGGGCCCAAGGTCTGGCACGGGATGTGTGGGGTTAGTGTTTGGAACCATTGTACATCATATCTGAAGTTGCACCTATCCTGACCTATCCTGAGTTAGTATATATCCCAGAAGTTAACTCAGGGGGCTCTCACGCCACCACCTGCGGGGGTGCGGTGACCAGCCTCCTTGTTATAACAAATCTTTTAATAAAAGTAATACCTTGATTAATTTTGCCTTTCCTCATTATTGACCAAGGTTAGAATTTCCATCACAAAGGTGTCACACAGTGTATGAATAAAAGATAAGGACCATTTGGCTATGGGCCTGTTAAGTTTGTAACCACCAAATATATGAAACTTTCATTAGGTCAGAACATATGTAAAATAAACAGACCTATGTTTCAATACAGATATGAAAAGTATAACTAAAGTATCAAACTGACGAAACCATCAACAGAAATAAATTCAGCATCAATTCTAAAATAGAATATAAAAAAATATTACATAGACAACATATTTGAACATTTCAGGTATTAAAGGTTCCTTCCATATACACTGAACAAAAATATAAATGCAACATGTAAAGTTTTGGTCCCATGTTTCATGAGCTGAAATAAAAGATCCTAGAAATGTGCCATATGCACAAAAAGCTTATTTCTCTCAAATTTTGTGCACAAATTTGTTTACATCGCTATTAGTGAGCATTTTCCCTTGACAGAATAATCCATCCACGTGACAGGTGTGGCATATCAAGAAGCTGATTAAACAGCATGCTCCTTACAAAGTTGCACCTTGTGCTGGGGACAATAAAAGGCCACTAAAATATGTGGTTTTGTCACACAAAATGCCACAGATGTCTCAAGTTTTTAGGGAGCGTGTAATTGGCATGCTGACACCAGGAATGTCCACCAGAGCTGTTGCCAGATCATTTAATGTTAATTTCTCTGACATAAGCTTAGTTTTAGAGAATTTGGCAGTACGTCCAACCGGCCTCACAACCGCAGACCACGTGTAACCATGCCAGCCCAGGACCTCTACACCTGGCTTCTTCCCCTGTGGGATCGTCTAAGACCAGCCATCCGGACAGCTGATGAAACTGGGTTTGCACAACTGAAGAATTTCTGCACAAATTGTCAGAGTCTCAGGGAAGCTCATCTGTGTGCTCATCGTCCTCACCAGATCTTTGCCTGACTGCAGTTCGGCATCATAACCGACTTCAGTGGGCATATGCTCACCTTAGATGGCCACTGGCACACTGGAGAAGTGTGCTCCTCACAAATTAATCCTGGTTTCAACTGTACCGGGCAGATAGCAAAGGATCTGTATTGTGTCGTGTTGACGAGCGGTTTGCTGATGTCAACGATGTGAACAGAGTGCCCTGTGGTGGTGGGGTTATGCTATGGGCAGGCATAAGCTATGGACAACAAACATAGCATTTTATTGATTGCAATTTGAATGCACAGAGATACCGTGCCGAGATCCTGAGGCCCATTGTTGTGCCATTAATCCATTGCCATCACCTCATGTTTCAGCAAGATAATGTAAGGCTCCATGTCGCAAGGATCTGTACACAATTCCTGTAAGTTGAAAATGTCCCAGTTCTTTCATGGCCTGCATTCTCACCAAACACGTCACCCATTGAGCATGTTTGAGATGCTCTGGATCCATGTGTACGACAGCATGTTCCAGTTCCTGCCAATATCCAGCAACTTCGCACAGCCATTGAAGAAGAGCGGGACAATATTCCACAGGCCACAATCAACAGCCTGATCAACTCTACGCAAAGGAAATATGTCACACTGGCTGCATGAGGCAAATGGTGGTTTTCTGCCCTTCTTCTTTTTAAGGTATCTGTGACCAACAGATGCATCTGTATTCCCATCTTCCGGCGCCGACAGAGATGGCCGCCTCGCTTCGCGTTCCTAGGAAACTATGCATTTTTTTTTTTTTTTTACGTGTTATTTCTTACATTAGTACCCCAGGTCATCTTAGGTTTCATTACATACAGTCGAGAAGAACTACTGAATATAAGATCAGCGTCAACTCACCATCAGTACGACCAAGAATATGTTTTTCGCGACGCGGATCCTGTGTTCTGCCTTACAAACAGGACAACGGAATGGATCCCTTGCAGCGACCCAAAAAAACGACTCCGAAAAAGCGGGAAACGAGGCGGTCTTCTGGTCAGACTCCGGAGACGGGCACACCGTGCACCACTCCCTAGCATTCTTCTTGCCAATGTCCAGTCTCTTGACAACAAGGTTGATGAAATCCGAGCAAGGGTAGCATTCCAGAGGGACATCAGAGACTGTAACGTTCTTTGCTTCACTGAAACATGGCTCACTGGAGAGACGCTATCCGAGGCGGTGCAGCCAACGGGTTTCTCCACGCATCGCGCCGACAGAAACAAACATCTTTCTGGTAAGAAGAGGGGCGGGGGCGTATGCCTTATGGTTAACGAGACATGGTGTGATGAAAGAAACATACAGGAACTCAAATCCTTCTATTCACCTGATTTAGAATTCCTCACAATCAAATGTAGACCGCATTACCTACCAAGAGAATTCTCTTCGATTATAATCACAGCCGCATATATCCCCCCCAAGCAGACACATCGATGGCTCTGAACAAACTTTATTTAACTCTTTGCAAACTGGAAACTATTTATCCGGAGGCTAATCTGAAAACAAGACTCCATTTTGTTGATCCCTGCCTACAGGCAGAAACTTAAACAAGAGGCTCCCACGCTGAGGTCTGTCCAACGCTGGTCCGACCAAGCTGACTCCACACTCCAAGACTGCTTCCATCACGTGGACTGGGATATGTTTCGTATTGCGTCAGATAACAATATTGACGAATACGCTGATTCGGTGTGCGAGTTCATTAGAACGTGCGTTGAAGATGTCGTTCCCATAGCAACGATTAAAACATTCCCTAACCAGAAACCGTGGATTGATGGCAGCATTCGCGTGAAACTGAAAGCGCGAACCACTGCTTTTAATCAGGGCAAGGTGTCTGGTAACATGACCGAATACAAACAGTGCAGCTATTCCCTCCGCAAGGCTATCAAACAAGCTAAGCGTCAATACAGACAAAGTAGAATCTCAATTCAACGGCTCAGACACAAGAGGCATGTGGCAGGGTCTACAGTCAATCACGGACTACAGGAAGAAATCCAGCCCAGTCACGGACCAGGATGTCTTGCTCCCTGGCAGACTAAATAACTTTTTTGCAACGGAAACATGCGGTCTCTCCTTCACTGCAGCCGAGGTGAGTAAGACATTTAAACGTGTTAACCCTCGCAAGGCTGCAGGCCCAGACGGCATCCCCAGCCGCGCCCTCAGAGCATGCGCAGACCAGCTGGCCGGTGTGTTTACGGACATATTCAATCAATCCCTATACCAGTCTGCTGTTCCCACGTGCTTCAAGAGGGCCACCATTGTTCCTGTTCCCAAGAAAGCTAAGGTAACTGAGCTAAACGACTACCGCCCCATAGCACTCACTTCCGTCATCATGAAGTGCTTTGAGAGACTAGTCAAGGACCATATCACCTCCACCCTACCTGACACCCTAGACCCACTCCAATTTGCTTACCGCCCAAATAGGTCCACAGACGATGCAATCTCAACCACACTGCACACTGCCCTAACCCATCTGGACAAGAGGAATACCTATGTGAGAATGCTGTTCATCGACTACAGCTCGGCATTCAACACCATAGTACCCTCCAAGCTCGTCATCAAGTTCGAGACCCTGGGTCTCGACCCCGCCCTGTGCAACTGGGTACTGGACTTCCTGACGGGCCGCCCCCAGGTGGTGAGGGTAGGCAACAACATCTCCTCCCCACTGATCCTCAACACTGGGGCCCCACAAGGGTGCGTTCTGAGCCCTCTCCTGTACTCCCTGTTCACCCACGACTGCGTGGCCACGCACGCCTCCAACTCAATCATCAAGTTTGCGGACGACACAACAGTGGTAGGCTTGATTACCAACAACGACGAGACGGCCTACAGGGAGGAGGTGAGGGCCCTCGGAGTGTGGTGTCAGGAAAATAACCTCACACTCAACGTCAACAAAACTAAGGAGATGATTGTGGACTTCAGGAAACAGCAGAGGGAACACCCCCCTATCTACATCAATGGAACAGTAGTGGAGAGGGTAGCAAGTTAAGTTCCTCGGCATACACATCACAGACAAACTGAATTGGTCCACTCACACAGACAGCATCGTGAAGAAGGCGCAGCAGCGCCTCTTCAACCTCAGGAGGCTGAAGAAATTCAGCTTGTCACCAAAAGCACTCACAAACTTCTACAGATGCACAATCGAGAGCATCCTGGCGGGCTGTATCACCGCCTGGTACGGCAACTGCTCCGCCCTCAACCGTAAGGCTCTCCAGAGGGTAGTGAGGTCTGCACACCGCATCACCAGGGGCAAACTACCTGCCCTCCAGGACACCTACACCACCCGATGTTACAGGAAGGCCATAAAGATCATCAAGGACATCAACCACCCGAGCCACTGCCTGTTCACCCCGCTATCATCCAGAAGGCGAGGTCAGTACAGGTGCATCAAAGCTGGGACCGAGAGACTGAAGAACAGCTTCTATCTCAAGGCCATCAGACTGTTAAACAGCCACCACTAACATTGAGTGGCTGCTGCCAACACACTGACTCAACTCCAGCCACTTTAATAATGGGAATTGATGGGAAATGATGTAAATATATCACTAGCCACTTTAAACAATGCTACCTTATATAATGTTACTTACCCTACATTATTCATCTCATATGCATACGTATATACTGTACTCTATATCATCGACTGCATCCTTATGTAATACATGTATCACTAGCCACTTTAACTATGCCACTTTGTTTACATACTCATCTCATATGTATATACTGTACTCGATACCATCTACTGTATCTTGCCTATGCTGCTCTGTACCATCACTCATTCATATATCCTTATGTACATATTCTTTATCCCCTTACACTGTGTATAAGACAGTAGTTTTGGAATTGTTAGTTAGATTACTTGTTGGTTATTACTGCATTGTCGGAACTAGAAGCACAAGCATTTCGCTACACTCGCATTAACATCTGCTAACCATGTGTATGTGACAAATACAATTTGATTTGATATTCATAGATTAGGGCCTAATGAAATCATTTCAATTTACTGATTTCCATGTAAGAACTATAACACCGTAAAATCTTTGAAATTGTTGTGTTTATATTTTTGTTCAGTGTACATTATTAAGTACATACATTCCAGTACTGGAATAATATCCAGTAAGTTCTAGAAAAAAGGATGGGGAAGAGAAGATAGGACAGATCTAGCATTCAATCATCCTCTACATTACAATGAAATACAGTATGCTCCTATTTGTGACTTAATATCAGAGGTTGCTGTTCAACACGTTGCCTGTTGATACTGTAGTAAATGGGATGAGAAGCATATACTGTCTGCACAATCACATTTTGTCTGAGGCATAACTAGAACCATGTTTTTGATATAGCTACAGTAGCTCTATATTGACAGTTGGAATACTATCTACATATATCCAGAGTCAGTGACCAACAGTCTGGAAGACTAATAACCAGCGGCCTTGCCCATCTTTCTGGAATCTGAAACGGCTTGGATGCAACCGATGTCCTTCTCTACAGCATTGACCACGTTGTAGAAGTACTTTTGATCTTCCACTGTGTGCCCAAAATTCTTCAGATCCTCCACCACAGCCTTAGGGAGAGAAGAAGAAAGTGCTAGGAACAGGAGTACAGACACACTGAAGTATGAGAACACTGTATATGGAAACCTGTGAATACTACCTTCTCCGATGTGTAAATCTGTGAAAGACCAACAATATTCTTCAGAAACATAACTGAATACTTCTTTAATCGTTGAGTGCCCTTGTGGTGTTACCTTGTCAAAGTCAGGTTCAAACTTCAGTGCGTTTTTGGAATCCACAAACACAACGGGGGCAGCGATGGCCTCCTCCAGACTCTTCCCAAACCACAGGTGGTTCATGAGGGTCTGGGAGAGAGACAGACATACGAGACCATGAGGAGGGAGACTGCTAATACTGTGACTGTATGTGGACTTAAAGTGAATGTTACCATGGCGGTGTGTTTAAGGTACAGAGTGTTTTAGAAACCATACAGTAAAATATTGGTCACACAGTAGATGTATAAACATTAGGTGAGTTTTGGGGTTATTCAGGTATTTGTTATTTGATTACACAAAGTATATGTTGATCAAATATTGTTGTTACCATGGTGACTTACCAAGGCCATCCCTGTGGTGATCATGCTGCCACCTGACCCGCCAATCACCAGAGTCTTATACTTGGACTGCAGGACAACAGGTGACATGGAGGAGGGAGGCTGCTCACCTGCAAGCCAAACCAGAAAACAAATCATCAAGGAGAGGCTACAAAAGCTCATTAAATGTCCAAGAAACTATCAGTTTATTTTACAGCCACCCTTACAAACACTCAGGAAATATTTTGGGGGGGGGTCACATTACCTGCAACAATGTGATCTGCCTTCCCACAGAAATCTGCCAACTCATTATTGAGGATGACACCAGTTTTAGGGGAGAACACTCTGGATCCAAACCTGAGTGAAGGGAAAGATATTTGACAAGTCATTGTGTGTATTGTGAATGTTACATGTTTATACATAGCTAATGACAATTATACATTGCTGACATAGCCCTAATGATGATTATTGTTATGATTCTACACAGTGTATAACATTAGACTTACATGTGATTGATAGTGCTGGTAACAGAGACGGCAGTTCCATCCTCAGCTATCACAGACACATGTGTGGTGCCCATGGTGTCCAGGTATGGAGCGATGTTGTAGTACTGAGCATCATGGGTCTCATTACTGCTGATCATGGCCCTGAAGTGGTCAGCAAACTGCTGCTCAGTGAACTTCAATGCTCTCTGGACAAAGTAAGTAAATAGACCTTGATCAGGCAGGTTGGAGTTACAGTATACTGTATATTGCATTACAGTAGCAACTCTCTACTTAGCCAATTCCCATTTCACCCTCCTATCTTATCATGCAGAATGCATGGTTTGCTGTTTTGTGTGTGAGTGATTTGAAAAGCAGGTGTTTGCCCTGAGGCATGGCTGCAGACTCATGTGACCCCATGGAGTTAGACACCTATGTGTATACAGCCATGTCTCAGGTCTAGCAGGTTTGCAGAGATGAGACATCTTTTGAACAATTTGTGAAAGAAGCACATGAATATCTGATCATGGTAGGGATGGAGAGTCATTTCAGACTGGAGCACAGCTAAGCTGGCATCAGTAATAGCTTATGCTGCACCCTCCATAATTATCCCTTGGCTCAACATGACCCTGAGAGTACTCTGTTGGGATAAAACAGCACTTAGATCATTAAATATTTACGAGCACCCAGGTCTTGACCTATACTATGTCATGATTTCCTATACGCCTGGAGTCTTGTGGAACTTACTGGTTCTGAGTTGAAGTGTGGATCACGGATGTACTTCCTCAGTCCGTTAGAAAATTTACATGCTTCGATGTAGCGTTGGTAGGTGAGAGTCTTTTGTTTTCCCATCAGAGAAGCTGAGTTTAGGGTGTATTCTATAGACAAAGACATAAGGAAAATGTAATGAGGTGGGTTTTCTGCCAGTTTTCTGGTCTCAGGATGCTTTCAATCTTAAACGTTTTATAATCAATTTCAGTTAACCCAAATACTGTATCAATACGCTAACAATTACTTATATGCTCTAAATAAGAGCATGTCAGTGTTATATGGGTCCATCTTAAAATGAAAAGATGTTATTCAATTCCAACCTTTCATGATGTTGAGGATGAAGCTGAGGATAGCGCCTCCTGATGGGGGCGGGGGGAAGTGCATCTGGTACTCTCCTAGAGGAATGGTCCATGCATCTGTCACAGTCACTTTAAACAATTCCAGGTCCTTCATGGATAGTGTTCCACCTAAAATACAGTTACAAGACGGCAAAAACATACATTTAAATATATTGCTGAGTTAATCAGCACTCCAAATGCCTATACATACCACAGGCACATTATAATTTGGGTGTGATCAATGTGAATGCATTAGAGACATGCGGCTTCCTTGTAATTAAATATATTTGCTGTAAAGCAATGCCACAATAAGGAAGAGGTGATTATCAATAATGGAATTTGGTGTACCTGCTTCTTTTATGTCGCCGATTAAATCCTCTGCTACTTTTCCAGTGTAAAAAGCATCTGCCCCTTGGTTTGCAATGATCTCCAATGTGTCAGCCAATTTTTCAAACTTCACAGTGTCTCCAACCTTCAGCAGGTTTCCATTCTTATCTAGAAACAACTGACTACAGCTCAAATATTATTTTCTTGCAATGTGGTGACAGAATGATGGCTTGACATTTGCTCTCTTGAAATACTTTTTATGTTATACATCCACACATCTGGGACTCATCATACTGTTTTATTGTCTCACTCTAGGGTGGGCTTTATGAGTTGGATTCCTCCAGTCATTTAGGGTCAATGTGGCTCTTACCATAATGTTAAGTCTTTAAGATCAGGGTGGTTCTTACCGTACTGGTAGGGTCTCATCCGTGTTGATCAGTGGGATAAAGCGGCCCAGGACCTGGGGTACAGGGAAACCCTCTCTGGCCAGCTTGATGGTGGGATGGAAGAGGCTTGCCCATGGGAGTTTCCCAAACAACCTGTGGGCCTGCTCATACCCACGGATCTCTCCAGGGACACCAATCCATTGGCTGCCTGGAACCAGGAGTGGGGGTGGGGGAAATCAGACTTTTTTCCTAGACACTTTTTTCTCTCTCGAAACTGTCTTCGGTCACAGTCACGGTATATTTTATATCCCTGAGATTGCTATCACTTACTGATTATAGCTTGTTTGTCCACTTTCATAAGTGTAAGTAAATCTGGTGATGTTTGCCTTTTAACATTAACAACATTTCTGAAAAACAAACTTTGAATGGAGTAAACATTGTTTAAGCCTTTCATGAGTTGATTTTCTTTAGGGATTTTGCTAAGCCATTACATTTCGACTGGCATGGTAATACATATCATCTTTTGCGGAAGATTTCTCTTTTTGTGTTTACAAATGAAGATGAACATTTTCAATAAAGTTGATGTTAATTCATAGTGTATATATAACAACCTGATTAGTGGTATTAAAAACAAAGCCAACTGACTGGCTGTTCACTGTGTGTGCTCTTAGCTTACAGCACACAGCAACATGCTGCTTAAAGGTCCACAGGACCCTTTTGTCTTGCTCAGTGCATTTATAAATCACATTTTATTGAAAAGGGGAGAAATCAAAAGGAAGCAGCAAAACCATCTGCCTCACAGTGAGAGGCAGGCTTTATGAATGAAACAGGCCAATGGAGGAGGGTACCAGGGGCGTTTCACATGTCTGAACAGGTCTGAACAGGAGTCTGGGGTCTGGATGTGACTGTACTAGCTCTCAATGTCATCATTAAATAAGGACTTTATACCAAAGAATGAAAATCCTTGCTTATAAACCAGCATAGTCGGCTTGTCGCTTGACAGACAGCTTTAATCAGCAAGATCAAGTTGCCCCAGGATTACTGGAGTTCAACAGAATTCCCACCTTGATGCCAACAGGAAAGAAAGCTCGAACAACAAGAAAAACAGCTCCCACCGTAAAGCGGAAGGACATGCTTTTTGACTACAAAAACAAGTCAAGAAAGACAACATTCATGTTCACTCATTTTCACTACAAATACCTGTCATCATTTGGAAGGTGTGTGGGCATCCACTCAGTAGATCAGGGTTAAACTCCTGAGGGACAGTCTCTCTTGAATTGATGATTTTAACCTTGCCTTTGAAATAAACAAATGTACATGACATGAAAGTTTTTATCCCCCCTCTGTGACTTTAACATTTGGATATGTGTGTGGTATCTCATAGTAGCGGGATGAAGTGTCCTTACCGCTACTGTCCATCACCGTGAATATGGACCCCCCGCCAATGCCCATACTTTGCGGGTTTATGACAGAGGTGCACAGTAATGCAGCAATGGCTCCATCTACTGCTGATCCTCCTCTCTGCAGGATATCTCTGGATGGGGGTTTACATAGCATGTAGTGAGCCTGGCTATTTGTCTGTCTCGATAATACTAAGAACCATTAGGCTATAATTAAATTAATCTGATAGCTTCAAACATCACTGTAGATGTATAGCCTCAGTAAAATCTGCTAAGTACTGGATATATACTGTAGCTATGAATGCAAATGCATGTTCATTTCATTTCTTAAAGGTCAGACAATACATAGATACACAAAAAGGTAGTTGCATAGCTGGAGTTGTGTCAGCGATTATATAGTTGATAACTGAATTGTTTCAATGAGCCCTTTGTATCATTTGGTAGGCTGTTTGATTCAGTGTCCTCTGTCTCTGTACAACCCTGTGTGGATGAACCAGCGAGAGCTGGTCAAACCTTTAGCTTTTTGCCATTCTCAGTGCAGGAGGTACATAAAGCCCTGAAATCCTTAGATCAGAGAAAGCCTGCAGGTCCTGATCTTCTTGATCCCTGCTTTTTAAATCTGGCAGCTGATTTCATAGCTGAACCACTTACATATCTGTTCAATCTAACCCTGGAATGTAATGAAATTCCAAAGATCTGGAAATCAGCATTTGTCCTACCACTTTAAAAAAGAAAAGGGGGAGATCCAACTCTTTTAAATAATTATAGGGCAGTCGCAAAGCTGTCACCCCTGGTGAAAATACTTGAAACCCTTGAGAGTGAACAGCTAAAATAGTTTTTATATACTAACTTTATTTGATCAATGTACCAATCGGGCTTCAGGAAGAAGCATAGCACAATTACAGCAGCCATGAAGGTTTTAAATGATATCACTGAAGCCCTTGACAAAAAACAGCACTATGTCTCACTTTTTATTGATCTCTCTAAGGCTTTTGATACAGTTGATCATGCTATACTGAGGCAGAGATTGTCGAGTGTAGGTCTTTCGGAGCATGCAGTTGCATGATTTGCTAACTATCTGTCTAATAGAACTCAGTGCACTCAATTTGATGGGCTCATGTCTGTTAAATTGTCTGTCTGTAATGATGTGCCCCAGGGCTCTGTACCTGGTCCGCTCTTATTCACTATTTACATTTACATTACAACAATTTAGACAAAAATGTGGAAAATGCTCAACTTCACTTTTATGCTAATGATACTGTTATTTATTGTTGTGCCTCATCTCTCACAAAAGCTTTCCAGAACTTGCAAACTGCTTTTCAACATACCTTGTGTCAATTGAAGCTTATCCTCAATACTGACAAAACACCATTTGTTTAGTTTTCTAAAGCAAGAAATATATCTCTGATATATATTTAACCTATTACTGTCGGGGCAATGAGATTGAGACTAACCTCATATAAATATATTTGAATTTTAATTGATGATGGCCTCTCTTTTAAATTGCATAATCAACAACTTTCAAAAAAGATTGAAGCTGAAGTTGGGATTTTATTTTAGGAATAAGGCTTCTTTTGAAGCCAGAAGGAGGCTAGTATCAGCTACATTTATGGCTTTACTAGACTATGGGGTTATTTTATATATGAATGCTTCCGCTCAGTGTTTGAGATCAATTGACACCCTTTACCATGGCACATTAAGATTGATTTCAAACTGCAAAACACTTACGCACCACTGCACTTTGTATACCAGGGTTGGCTGGCCTTCTCTAGCCATTTTGGGTTTACTACCATTTTATTTGGGCATTTTTATTGTTCAGAAATGTGGTGGGTACTCTCTTCGTTCGCAGGACATTATCCTGATAACTGTTCCAAATGTCCAAACTGAATTTGGTAAAAAGGGCTTTTGTGTACTCTGCGCCATCGGCTTGGAACGTCTTACAAAATACTTTTAAACTGGATGAACTTGTCCCGATTGGTGCTTTTAAATCACTGATGAACGATGTTGAGACTGATTCCCTGACCTGGCAATGTTTTTAATTTGCTTTTTTATGATTTTGTTATACTCTTGTGAATTCCATGGTTTTTACTAGATAACATGAAAAGCTACAAGTAGTCTGTCTGTAATTGTGTAATTTTTTATTTCACCTTTATTTAACCAGGTAGTTGAGGACAAGTTCTCATTTGCAACTGCGACCTGGCCAAGATAAAGCATAGCAGTGTGAACAGACAACAACACAGAGTAAACAATGACTTGGTGCTGCCTATCTTGGCCAGGACGCTCTTGAAAAAAAGAGATTTCAAATCTCAATGAGCCCTTCCTGGTTAAATAAAGGTTCAATATAACAAAAAACGGCCTATTTACGTTTCTCAACAATGGGGTACTATCTAATAGGCTACTGACCAGTGCAGATGAGAGGGTAGAAGGAGGCCACATTTTTCATTAAACTGGTAGGCAAGATATGCAGTAAATCCTAACGTATGACTAACCAAAGTTAGTGATTAGGGTTCAACTTTATCTACTCAAGACTAAATGTGGCCCTGCGCGGCTCTGCGCTTGACGAACGCACATACATATCCGCACCGGACAGCTCCTTTTATCGGCTATTTAACAGTGAGTGACATTGCCTGTGTTAGAGTCTGAGGAACTGTTTTGACTTTAAGGATTGTCCATTCCTAACATTTGATTAAGTCTAAATTGTACGCTCTATGCGACTGTGCCATTTTTGTTTTTGGAAAACTTGACCATAATACATTTGTCAAATAAATTAATACCAGTTACACCATCTCTACAATACTATAATCCACTGTAGCCTACCTAGGGGTAAACGGATAAGCAGTAAGCACTTACCGTCCAATCTTTGAGCATGTTTCCGAGTCTGCGGCTACAGCTGCGCTTCTAAAGACCCCTTCCGTACAAGTTTGCTTGGCGAATGCAGTGCATAAAATAATTATCCCAATCGCGCTCACTAGCGTTAAAGCGATACACGTGTATATTCTTGCTTTAGATCTGGCCATTGCTTGTTTTTTCAGTCCACTCTTATAATTGCGACGGCGTCCAAAACTTTTGTCACCATGTCCTTACTCCGAACGCAGATGGACAGGCAAACTCCTCCTCTTTGACATTGTTCATAGGAGTCACAGGAGAAGATGTTTAAGATAAAAATTCGTAGGTTGTTAAATCATACCCATGTCAGCAATGCTCTGGTCCAATGTAGGTAGGGTCATAGCATAATGCGTGGGCGGAGCCCAGAGGAATTATGGAACAGTGGCTCATGTTATCATACCTGGGGGAACTGAGCACCTCCTTGCAATGATGGGCAGTTAGGCTATACAGTAACTGTCTTAAACATAGCCTAACTGGCCAACATTACTCGTAAGTATAGTTCAGACAGTAGGAAAAACAATAACTATGGGCTTATACTGCTAACCACCTTTGCACAGATTACCACCAGCGATTCCACCTAGTATTAGCCCAGAGCCGGTCCTAGCTTTTTGGGGGCTCTAAGTGAAATTTAGTTGGGGGCCCTGTCATGCCAAATAATGTCCCCTGGCCAAATAGTGTCCCCTTGTATTTCACAATGGGATTCGATAAACTATTAGCGTCCGTTGCCATATCAACGCTGTGATAACCTAATGATTAGAATTTTGGAGATCATTATGGCCTAAATGAAGTTCGTTTCATCATCACTATGCAAAAAAGGCTCTTTTCCACGAGAATTTCGCTGTTTAAAAACCTCTTAAAGGATACAAACCTTTTTTTCAATTTTTGCCTAAAACCACATACCCAAATCTAACTGCCTGTAGCTCAGGATCTGAAGCAAGGATATGCATATTCTTGATACCATTTGAAAGGAAACACTTTGAAGCTTGTGGAAATGTGAAATTAATGTAGGAAAATATAACACAGAACTGGTAAAAGATAATACAAAGAAAAAAACATGCAGTTTTTTTTTTGTACCATCATCTTTGAAATGCTATAGAAAGGCCATAATGTATTATTCCAGCCCAGGCACCGTTTTGATTTTGGCCACTAGATGGCAGCAGTGTATGTGCAAAGTTTTAGACGGATCCAATGAACCATTGCATATCTGTTCAAAATGATGTATAAAGGCTGCCCAAATGTGCCAAATTGATTTATTAATACATTTTCAAGTTCATAATTGTGCACTCTCCTCAAACAATAGCATGGCCTTCTTTCACTGTAATAGCTACTGTAAATTGGACAGTGCAGTTACATTCTTGTTAATCTAAGCTTTCTTGTAAGCTTTCCATGTATTAAACATTGCTATGTTTCGGAAATGGCAAAGAATGTGTAATTTGTTTGACACATTAAAGTTACATACCTTACAGATCACAAAGTCAGCTAATTTCCACTCCATTCATATGCAAATCCATTTGATTCATACACTGGCTTGTCTGGCTGTCATGTTTTTATTTTAACCTGCCTTTCACTTATCTACACTGAAATAATATAATTTCAAGTAGTCTTCTGTTATGATAAAAAAAACATCTTGCATAGCTCATTAGTACACCCTTGTGGTTGAATATATATGTATCTATTGTAGATCCTAGGAAACAACAATGAATAATGTGGAGCAACTAAATACAATACAATAACTTACAATAATGAACACCTTGTAAAACAGCTGTGAAAACCTACCAGGAAATATTTAAGATTTTAACACAAACTTTGATCGTTTTTGGTACAATTGTCATTCATTTATTTTCACAGATTTTTTGAGCACTCAGATGGCAATCATAGACAAAAATACTGAATTCTGGTGTTTGGAATATAGAGGAGGTGGTTGCGAGATTCTGCCGGTCACTTGTTCTCAACAGGCACCCAGTCTCAGAAGGGGGACTTGAAGAGGGAGACTGCAAAGTCCAGGCACTGCTGCTCTCTTTGTTTTGAGTGTTTGCAGTGCTAGTGTTTTAATTCTTCTGTGTATCTCACATATTATGTGCTCGGTATGATAGAGCAGATTATTTTAGCAGATAATGGCAACATGTCAACAACTGTAGCTGTAGATGATGCAATGAAAAGTTGGAGGGTGGTTGGTAATGGAGGACATCAGGTAGATCCACGTCTGGGTGTTTGGCAGAACCCCTAGGTCATGGAGAATAGGAGCAGAGTTAAAGGGAAAAGGGTAGGAGACAGAGACTCAAACAAGCAAACACACAGGTTACACTTTACTGTGAGAAAATTGTAGCTGGGGATTTTAACAAGACGAATCTGAAAACAAGGCTCCCTAAATTCTATCAGCATATCGATTGTGCAACCATGGCTGGCAAAACCCTAGATCATTGTTATTCTAACTTCAGCGATGCATATAAGGCCCTCCCCCGCCCTCCTTTCGGAAAAGCTGACCACGACTCCATTTTGTTGCTTCCAGCCTATAGACAGAAACTAAAACAGGAAGCTCCCGTGCTCAGGTCTGTTCAACGCTGGTCCGACCAATCGGATTGCACGCTTCAAGATTGCTTCGATCACGTGTACTGGGATATGTTCTGCATTGCGGCGAACAACAACATTGATGAATACGCTGATTCGGTGAGTGGGCTTATTAGCAAGTGCATCGGCGATGTTGTACCCACAGCATCTATTAAAACATTCCCAAACCAGAAACCGTGGATGGATGGCAGCATTCGCGCAAAACTGAAAGCGCGAACCACTGCTTTTAATCAGGGCAAGGTGACCGGTAACATGACCGAATACAAACAGTGTAGCTATTCCTTCCATAAGGCAATCAAACAAGCTAAGCGTCAGTATAGAGACGAAGTAGAGTCGCAATTCAACAGCTCAGACACGAGAGGTATGTGACAGGGTCTACAGTCAATCACGGACTATAAAAGGAAAACCAGCCCCGTCGAGGACCAGGATGTCTAGCTCCCAGACAGACTAAACAACTTCTTTGCTCGCATTTAGGACAATACAGTGCCACTGACACGGCCTGCTACCAAAACCTGCGGGCTCTCCTTCACTGCAGCCGACGTGAGCAAAATATTTAAACGTGTCAACCCTCGCAAGGATGCAGGCCCAGACGGCATCCCCAGCCGCGTCCTCAGAGCATGCGCAGACCAGCTGGCTGGTGTGTTTACGGACATATTCAATCAATCCTTATCCCAGTCTGCTGTCCCCACATGTTTCAAGAGGGCCACCATTGTTCCTGTTCCCAAGAAAGTTAAGGTAACTGACTTAAATGTCTACCGCCCCGTAGCACTCACTTCCGTCATCATGAAGTGCTTTGAGAGACTAGTCAAGGACCATATCACCTCCACCCTACCTACCACCCTTGACCCACTCCAATTTGCTTACCGCCCCAATAGGTCCACAAACAACGCAATTGCAATCACACTGCACACTGCCCTAACGCATCTGGACACTATGTGAGAATGCTGTTCATCGACTACAGCTCAGCATTTAACACCATAGTACCCTCCAAACTCTTCATCAAGCTTGAGACCCTGGGTCTCGACCCCGCCCTGTGCAACTGGGTGCTGGACTTCCTGACGTGCCGCCCCCAGGTAACAACATCTCCACCCCGCTGATCCTCAACACTGGGGCCCCACAAGGGTGTGTTCTCAGCCCTCTCCTGTACTCCCTGTTCACCCACGACTGCGTGGCCATGCACGCATCCAACTCAATCATCAAGTTTTCAGATGACACTACAGTGGTAGGCTTGAATACCAACAATGACGAGACGGCCTACAGGGGTGAGGGCCCTCTGAGTGTTGTGTCAGGAAAGTAACCTCACACTCAATTTCAACAAAACAAAGGAGATGATCGTGGACTTCAGGAAACAGCAGAGGGAGCACCCCCCTATCCACATCGACGGGACAGTAGTGGAGAGGGTAGTTAGTTTTAAGTTCCTCGGCGTACACATTACGGACAAACTGAAATGGTCCATCCACACAGACAGCGTGGTTAGGAAGGCGCAGCAGTGCCTCATCAACCTCAGTAGGCTGAAGAAATCCGGCTTGTCACCAAAAACACTCAAACCTTTACAGATGCAGAATCGAGAGCATTCTGTCTGGCTTTATCACCGCCTGGTACGTTAACTGCTCCGCCCATAACCGTAAGGCTCTCCAGAGGGTAGTGAGGTCTGCACAATGCATCACCAGGGGCAAACTACCTGCCCTCCAGGACACCTACACCACCCGATGTCACAGCAAGACCAAAAAGATCATCAAGGACAACAACCACCCGAGTCACAGCCTGTTCACCCCGCTATCATCCAGAAGGCGAGGTCAGTACAGGTGCATCAAAGCAGGGACCGAGAGACTGAAAAATAGCTTCTATCTCAAGGCCATCAGACTGTTAAACAGCCATCACTAACATTGAGTGGCTGCTGCCAAGATACTGACTCAACTCCAGCCACTTTAATAATGGAAAATTGATGTAATAAATGTATCACTAGCCACTTTAAACAATGCCAATTTATATCATGTTTACATACCCTACATTACTCATCTCATATGTATATACTGTACTCTATACATTCTACTGCATCTTGCCTATGCCGTTCTATACCATCACATATTTTTTTATGTACATATTCTTATTCATTCCTTTACACTTGTGTGTATAAGGTAGTTGTGAAATTGTTAGGTTAGATTACTCGTTGGATATTACTGCATTGTTGGAACTAGAAGCACAAACATTTCGCTACACTCGCATTAACAACTGCTAACCATGTGTATGTGACAAATAAAATGTGATTTGATGTTCTGGATTAGTGCAGTGTTATAAGTGGGAGATATGTACTTTTCAACACTACCTCATGCTGCTTCCCCTCCGACTCAGAGCACAGAGAATCAGACTGATCCGAACTCACTGGTTCTGGTGGACAGGATTCCTCCTGGGGGTCAGATGTTGAAAATGTCCACCATCGCCTTGGAGGTGTTCCCGCAAGTCTCGTCCTTGATAGGTATCATACAAAACGAAATTCATAATATAACAGATATAATAGAATGTGATTGAAAAACAAAAGGTTATTTCACTTGCCCAGCTGTCCACCTCCTTGACAATTCCCTGTCAGAAGAAACGTAGGTTGGTTTTGCCAATCATGCGCTTCACTCTGAAATGGCCAGCATGCATCTCGGTCAGCACATCCTCCTTAGTAAAATCACTCTCCTGTGTAGCTTTCCATCCTTCTTCGGTAGGTATATATGATTGCCTAACAAGTTGGAAGAGAAGAGTTGTTGAAATAAGTCTAAGTACATTTGCACTGCTGTCTTTCTCTCTGTCACCCTCCCCATCATTCTCTCTGTCTGTCTTCTACTCTCTTCCCACCTCTCTCTCTTTCTCACCTCCCCCAGCGAAGACACCTAGTTGGGTGCATTTGGAATTACCATAATTGCTGACACCTATCCTTTTGATTGATCAGGTTTAACTTATAGCTATAAATATGAGAAATATAACTATTACAGTGGAGGCTGCTGAGGGGAGGACGGCTCATAATAATGACTGGAATGGAGTCAATTGAATGGTAACAACCACATGGAAACAACGTGATTATTATGTTATGAACCATCCTCCCCTCAGCAGCAACCACTGAACTATATGTATAGCTAGCAAATAGCTAACATTAGATGGAAAATGGTTGTTGAAAATGGTTGTACATAGCTAAATCCGTCCAGTTATCTGCTTAACATTAGCCTAAATTGTGAATTTCTCTGAATGTTGCACCTCTTGTCGAGATCAGTGTATCCCTTTGCAGGTAAGACCCAGATGCAGACAATGTCGAAGTAACAACAGTTTATTAATCAAACAGGGGCAGGCAAAAGGCAGGTCAAGGGCAGATAGAGGTCAGTAAATCCAGATAGGTGGGGCAAAGGTACAGGATGACAGGCAGGCTCAAGGCAGGCAGAATGGTCATCACTGGTAAAACTAGGAAACAGAAACAATCGAGAGACATGAGCAGAGGGAAAAACGCTGGTAGGCTTGACGAAACAAAACGACCTGGCAACAGGCAAACAGAGAACACATGTATAAATACACAGGGGATAATGGGGAAAATGGGCAACACCTGGAGGGATGTGGAGACAATCACAAAAACAGGTGAAACAGATCAGGGTGTGACAGTACCCCCTCCCTCTAGGTGCGCCCTGGTGTCCTACCTGGGCGCATACCTGCTTGACTGCGGTCCCGGCGGTGGAAATCCATGATGAGGCCTGGGTCCAGGATGTCCCTGGCGGGGACCCAGCACCTCTCCTCCCAGTCAACCAGGTACTGGAACTCCCTGCCCCGAGGTTGAACATTCAGGAGACGCCTGACAGTGTACACCAGTTGGCAGTCGATGAGACAGGGGAGAGGGGTGTGCCAGGAAACAGGAGACAAAGGGCTGTAAGACATGGGTTTAACTCTGTATACATCCTACCTTTCATGTGTCCAAAGGGTACAGGGCAACAGAAGACACACAGCAGAGGGGTTAATGACTTTGGAGATGGGAAATGGGCCGATAAACCGGGGGGGGAAGAGTTTGCAGGATTCCACCTGGAGGGGCAGATCCCAGGTAGACAGCCATACCTTCTGCCCTAGCCGATACCGGGGAGCCGGGTCCGGTGGCGATCTGCTTGTCGTCGATACCTGGAGGTGGTCTTGAGGGCCGACCAGGCTCTCCTCCAGGTACGACGACAGCGGTGGACAAACATTTGGGAAGAAGGTATGCAGACCTCTTATTCCTACTCAGGAAAGAGTGGGGGATGATACTCCAGGGAACACTCAAAACGTGATAGGCCCGTGGCAGAACAGGGAAGGGTTGTAGGCGTATTTGACCCACGCAAGCTGCTGGCTCCAGGTGGTGGGGTTGACAGAGACCAGGCAGTGCAGAGTAGTCTCTAGGTCCTATTTGGCTTGCTCTGACTGGCCGTTGGACTGGGGGTGGAACCCGGAGAACAGGCTGGCTGACAAACCAATGAGGGTGCAGAACGCCTTCCAGACCTGGGACGAGAACTGAGGACCCCGGTCGGAGACCATGTCATGTATCTGGAAGACATGCTGCACCATGAGCTGGGCCGTGTCTTTGGCAGAGGGTAATTTGGGGAGAGGAATGAAGTGGTCGGTTTTGGAATACCGATCCACCATGGTCAGGATGGCGGTGTTTCCATCAGACGGGTGAAGACCAATGACAAAGTCCAGGGAGATGTGAGACCAGGGGTGGTGAGGGACAGACAGAGGTTGGAGGAGACCAACCGGAGCTTTCCGAGTAGTCTTGTTCTGTGCACAAACTGTGTAAGCGGCGATGAATGCTGACACGTCAAGGACCAAGGTAGGCCACCAAAGGTTTTGTCACACAAAAGCCAGGGTCCGACGGGAGCCCGGGTAGCAGGCAAGCCTGGAGGAGTGGGCCCACTCCAGGACTGAGGAGCGGATGGCGTCAGGAATGAACATCTGGTTATCAGGACCCCCCCCGGGTTCGGCTGGGAACACTGCGCCTCACTGACCTGCTTCCCTATTCAAAATCAAATCAAATTTTATTTGTCACATACACATGGTTAGCAGATGTTAATGCGAGTGTAGCGAAATGCTTGTGCTTCTAGTTCCGACAATGCAGTAATAACCAACAAGTAATCTAGCTAACAATTCCAAAACTACTACCTTATAGACACAAGTGTAAGGGGATAAAGAATATGTACATAAAGATATATGAATGAGTGATGGTACAGAGCGGCATAGGCAAGATACAGTAGATGGTATTGAGTGCAGTATATACATATGAGATGAGTATGTAAACAAAGTGGCATAGTTAAAGTGGCTAGTGATACATGTATTACATAAAGATGCAGTAGATGATATAGAGTACAGTATATACGTATACATATGAGATGAATAATGTAGGGTATGTAAACATTATATTAGGTAGCATTGTTTAAAGTGGCTAGTGATATATTTTGCATAATTTCCCATCAATTCCCATTATTACAATGGCTGGAGTTGAGTCAGTGTGTTGGCAGCAGCCACTCAATGTTAGTGGTGGCTGTTTAACAGTCTGATGGCCTTGAGATAGAAGCTGTATTTCAGTCTCTAGGTCCCAGCTTTGATGCACCTGTACTGACCTCGCCTTCTGGATGATAGCGGGGTGAACAGGCAGTGGCTCGGGTGGTTGTTGTCCTTGATGATCTTTATGGCCTTCCTGTGACAACGGGTGGTGTAGGTGTCCTGGAGGGCAGGTAGTTTGCCCCCGGTGATGGGTTGTGCGGACCTCACTACCCTCTGGAGAGCCTTACGGTTGTGGGCGGAGCAGTTGCCGTACCAGGCGGTGATACAGCCCGACAGGATGCTCTCGATTGTGCATCTGTAGAAGTTTGTGAGTGCTTTTGGTGACAAGCCGAATTTCTTCAGCCTCCTGAGGTTGAAGAGGCGCTACTGCGCCTTCTTCACGATGCTGTCTGTGTGGGTGGACCAATTCAGTTTGTCTGATGTGTACGCCGAGGAACTTAAAACTTACTACCCTCTCCACTACTGTTCCATCAATGTGGATAGGGGATATTCCCCAGCTGAGTGCCGTCACCAGGCACAAAGTGGGAAGGACGGTCTCGAGTTCTGGGGTAGTAGTCGTGTGGCTATAGCCGCGTGACAGTGCAACCGGCTTGACATTCTTGGATCCCGGCCAGTACGAGAGGGAGAAGTTGAAAAGTGTGAACAGCAGAGCCCATCTAGCTTGCCTGGGATTGAGCCCCTTGGTGGTGCGGAAATACTCCAGGTTCTTGTGGTCGGTCCACACGATGAACGAATGTTCCGCCCCCTCCAGCCAGTGCCTCCATTCCTCCAATGCCATCCTTACCGTGAGAAGCTAGCGAATCCCCACATCGTAGTTCTTCTCTGTGGCGTTGAGGCGATGGGAGAATAAGGCGCAGGGATGTAGCTTGAGGTCCAGGGCAGAACACTGGGACAGGACAGCCCCCACTCCGACATCCGAAGCATCGGCCTCCACCACAAACTGACGGGATGGGTCAGATGAACCAAGATGGGAGGTGTTTGAGCGATGTTTGAGTTCCCGGAATTCCCGGTCAGTAGCTGGAGACCACATGAACGGAACCTTGGGCGAGGTGAGTGCTGACAGGGGGGAAGCCAGGGTGTTGTAACCCCGAATAAAGCAGCGATAGAAGTTGGCGAACCACAGGAAACGTTGCAGCTGCACCCTGGATCTAGGCTGGGGCCAATCCACCACCGCTCTCACCTTCCCGGGATCCATTTGTACACTCCCTGAAGCGATGATGTAACCCAGAAAAGAGATGGTGGCGCGATGGAACTCGCACTTCTCTGCTTTTATAAACATCTGGTTTTCCAGGAGGCTATGGAGATCATGTCGGACGTGAAACACATGTGCTTGGGTGGAGCGGGAGAAGACGAGGATGTCATCGAGGTATACAAAGACAAACCGGTTCAACATGTCGCAGAGAACATCCTTAACCAGAGCCTGGACTACAGCAGGGACATTGGTAAGGCCAAAGGGCATGACCATATACTTGTAGTGACCGCTGGGGCTTCCACCCATCCCGTTCCTGTATCCGCACCAGGTGGTAGGCATTCCGTAGATCCAGCTTGGAAAACACAGTGGCCCCCTGGAGCGGCTCGAAGGCTGAGGAGATGAGGGGTAGCGGGTAGCGTTTTTTCACCATTATGTCATTGAGACCCTGGCAGTCGATGCACGAGCACAAGGTCTTGCCCTTCTTCTCCATTGAACCCTGCTCCAGCAGAAGGGGAAGAAGGACGGATGAATACTGCAGCTAGGGAGTCCCCAATGTAAGTCTCCATCGCCTTGGTCTCTGGTCCCGACAGAGATACAGTCGTCTCCGGGGCGGAGTAGTGCTAGGGAGAAGGTCAATCCCGCAGTCATATGGTCGGTGGGGCAGAAGCGAAGTGGCCTGTAGGTCCTGGTGCCCCGTGGGAATGACGGAGAGGTCCGGGGCAACTTCCGAGGCCCCAGGAAGACGTCCCGGGGAAGGTTGTGCTGACTTCAGGCAACGGGTGTGGCAGAATGGGCTCCAGCTCATGATGGCACCAGTAGACCAGTTAATGAGGGGATTGTATCGCTGGACCTAGGAGAATCCCAATACCACGGGAATCTGAGGAGACTTAATGAGCAGGAACTGGATAGCCTCGCTGTGGTTGCCTGACACACGTAGGTTGATGGGAGTGTTGTGGGTGACCCGGCCTATAGAGCGCCCATCCAGCACCCAGAGAGGGGCTGAGTGGGGTTGCCCAGCTCGGAAGCCAGTGTAGAGTCCAAAAAGCTCTCATGAGCCCCAGAGTCGATGAGGACCCGGAGAGATTTTGACTGGTTTCCCCACAGCAGACTGGCATGAAACGGAGTGCGAGTAAGGGAAGCAGAAAAATTCTCCATATGGCCCACCAGAGTACTCACTCCTACTGGTAAGCCTGGTCTTTTAATGGACAAGAGGACACAACAGACCATGAGTCCCAAAATACAGGCAACTCTTAGTGTTGAACCCTGTATAGCCGTTCCGCTGGTGACAACCCAGCTCTGCCTAGTTGCATAGGCTTGGGAAATGGTAACTTGGCAGTCTTCGGCGACTCTCAGGGAACCTCGGGTAGCCTCGGGTTCTCTCTGCAATGGGACCGTCGGGGACCTCCAGAATGCCTCGGAGGCGAGGTGGAATCCTTGGACCGATGAGCAAAATCTAATTTCCTCTCCCGCCGTCAATCCCGTAGTTGCCCATCAATCCTGATTGTCAAGGCGATGAGGGAGTCGAGATACATTGGTAATTCCAGGGCTGAAAGCTCGTGCTTGACCTCTTCAGAGACTCCGTGTAGGGACATGTCGAACAGTGCTTCCTGGTTCCAGGCACTCTCAGCTGTTGACGTGCAGAAATCCACCGCGTAGTCTGCCACTCTGTGGGAGTCCTGCCGAAGCTGGAATAGCTTCCGGGCAGCCTCTCTCCCGGAGAATGGGGCATCAAACACCTCTTTGACCTCTCCCACGAACTCCTCCAGACTTACGCATATGGCCGGCTGTTGCTCCCATACAGCTGTAGCCCAGGCGAGCATCCTCCCGGACATCAGCGTGATAAGGTACACTATCTTAGAGCGGTCCGAGGGGAAGGAGGAGGGCTGAAGCTCGAAGATGAGGCCACACTGAGCTAGAAACGCCCGACAGGTGCCCGGCTCTCCATTGAAGTGTTCCGGGGGAGGTAAGTGACGCTCCCGGGAAGGTGGAGTGACCGGTGAGATCACATACACATATATATATATACACACATATACATATATATATATACACACACACACACACACATATATATACATATATACATATACATATATACATATACATATATACACACACATATATATACACATATACATATATATACACACACATATATATATATACACACACACACACATATACACATACATATACATATATACACATACATATATATATATACACACACTGTATATAAAAAAATGTTTTACCCCTTTTTCTCTCCAATTTCGTGGTCTCCAATTGGGAGTTAGTCTTGTCCCATTGCTTCAACTCCCGTATAGACTCGGGAGAGGCGAAGATTGAGAGCTGTACGTCCTCCGAAACACGACCCAGCCAAGCCGCACTGCTTCTTGACACAATGCCCACTTAACACACCAATGTGTCGAAGGAAACACCGTACACCTGCCGACCTTGTCAGCAAAACATGCGCCCGGCCCGCCACAGGAGTCACTAGAGGGACAACAACATCTCAGCCGGGCCAAACCCTCCCCTAACCCGTACGACGCTGGGCCAATTGTGCACCGCCCCATGGGTCTCCCGGTCGCGGCCGGCTGCGACAGAGCCTGGACTCAAACCAGGATCTCTAGTGGCACAGCTAGCACTGCGATGTAGTGCCTTAGACCACCACCAACTCTGATCTAACAAAGTGGATATTTGTCAAATTCATCATTATTCAGGTTTTGTAACAGGCCTACAATGTGGTTACTTAAGTCAAATGTTGATATGATATTTTTGTCTGTATTTGCTGCATAACATGTAGACGTTGTCCCTTTTCAGGTTTAGAAAAAGTAACTGCTAAATGCTAACTACAGTTTGTATAAACTGGTTAGCATAGCTAGCATACAGAAATCAGTGGTTTTAGTCAAAGTCATTTTTAACTGTAATGCATTTGAGTGGTAACGATGACATGAACATGTGCTGGGGTTGAGATCCGTACAAGCATTATACTCCGATTGTTACCTCAACATAGTGTGAAATAGATATATAAACGATAGCCTAAATATAGGCTAATTTAGCTGGGGAGCAATGAGGAGACTCGGGATCTTTCCCCGACAGGCCTTTCCCCCAAGCATTTCCATTGCAATTCAATGAAGCAAATGTATTTATAAAGCCCTTTTTACATCAGCAGATGTCACAAAGTACTTATACAGAAACCCAGCCTAAAACCGCAAAGAGCAAACAATGCAGATGTAGAAGCACAGTGGCTAGGAAAAACTCTCTAGAAAGGCCTAGGAAAAAACCCAGAGAGGAACCAGGCTCGGAGGGGTAGCCAGTCCTCTTCTGTTGACTAGCAGGGTCAAATAATAATCACGGGGGGTTAGGGTTACCAGTTGTCTTGAACTTACTGAAGTCTGAGATTTCCCAGTTCCAAGTTTCCAGTTATTTTGAACGCGGCAAAAGTCATGCTGGATTGACAGCGTGGCCAATGTAGCCAACCTTTTCTGGCCCAGGGTGAAAATACCTTTTGAAAGGTCATCCAACTCGGAATTCCAAGTCGGGAACTCTGGCCTCTTTCTAGAGCACCAACCTGAAGATCAATGACGTCATTGTTGGTTATTACTGCATTTGTTGGTTATTACTGCATTGTCGGAACTAGAAGCACAAGCATTTCGCTACACTCGCATTAACATCTGCTAACCATGTGTATGTGACAAATAAAATTTGATTTGATTTGATTATTCAACCTTTGATGACAAAGTTTGATGACAAAATTTGCTCACAAGAAGGACCGCTGCGCCACCTTCCTGTTCAAGTGAGTACAGCACAACAAGGTGAGTCCAAAAATGTTTTGTATGCTGCTGCATAAATGATGTAATATACCAGGGAGATATGTATACTGTAGCTAAGAAAGTAACATTAATTGTATGATGTGTAGTAAGTTGTTAGTAGGCAATGTGCCTAACCCTAATAATTTGGTCCCTTTCCCCCTCATAACTTAGTCTACTGTTCTGACTTGGTGGTGGACATGTAGCCTATAGCCTGTTTAAGAGAAATGTAATCATCTTAAAATATATGACACTTTCATTGTTTGCTTATATGCCCCCTTTATTTATCCTACCGTTGTCACAAACGTGTGTATAGGTGGCAGGGAAGTCAGGCGCAGGAGAATAAACTCGGTAAATGGAGTAATTTAATAAAACAAAACATAACTCCAAAACCATAAACACAAATGAAACAAATTGGGTACGAGGACCCGTCGCACACCAAATACAAACAACACGAAACTGAAACAAGAAACAATGTCTGACAAAGACATGTTGGGAAACAGAGGGTTAAATACACTACAGGTAATGAATGGGATTGAAACCAGGTGTGTAGGAAGACAAGACAAAACCAATGGAAAATGGATCAATGATGGCTAGAAGACCGGTGACGTCGACCGCCGAGCACCACCCGAACAAGGAGAAGCATCGACTTCGGCAGAAGTTGTGACAACAGTTCTGACTTAGTGTACAGGGAGAATACTGTAAGAACGGCCCGTGTTCTGAATTCTGTCACTGTACATTTCAAAAGTGCTGAACAAATAGTTATATTGACTACATTCATCCTAGCTTGCTTATTAATGTCTTAATCGGAATTACCGATTGCCTCTTAACCGCTCGTCGTCCCCCTATGCCAGGGGTGTCAAAGTCAAATGGACGGAGGGCCAAATAAAAAAATCAGCTACAAGACGAGGGCCGGACTGTTCGAATGTTCATTGAAAATTTTTTAAATGACGCATATAGTCTAGTGAACCTAATTGAACCTACTGAAAACCTAACAAATATATTACAATATGATCAGATAAATAAAGCAATATTTTCTTATGGCTCTGTCAGTAATCTTTAATTTTCAACAGACACAAAAGACAAATTTCCTTTATATAAATATCCCCATAACATGAACATTAAATGAAAGAAACCGGTATTCAAGGCACCATCAGTAGACTATATTTTCTATTTTAGCAAAAGTGGGCTAAATTTACTTCAAAGAAAAAACAATAATAGCAATTTTCTATCATCCACTCAACTGAAATATTTTTAAAATATAATTGGATTGAAATACAAAAAAATAAAGTGCAAAAATCTATTAATCAAAAACAACACTTTGTTTAAGGAGAAGTAACAAACAAATAAACAAATATTACATTTTAACTTTTAAACTTGAACTGAGTAAAAACTCTAAATATGTGATTGCACAGTAATGTTCACTTGTTTGAGGTTGAGGGTGATACTTGGTGGTGTCCCATCTTTTCCACAAGTTCATCAATGTTCGGGGTAAGGCTCTGAGCTGAAGAAATCCTCAGAATTGAGTGGAGGTGTTCAGCAGTAAGTCGACTTCTGTGTGATGTTTTGTTCAGGTTCATCAAAGAAAACAGTTGTTCACACAGGTATGTGCTGCCAAACATAGACAACGTTTGAGCAGCCTGGATGCGCAGCTGGGGCATTGTGCCGGGGAGGAAACGGGCGAACTCCGCAGCACCCACTGCCGCATATTTTGCCCTCAGTGCATCATTGCATTGAGGTCAATCAACTCCATTTGGAGGTTTGGTGGTGAGCTTTCCACGTCAACAGCAAATGGGTTACCGAGCAGTTCCAACCTGCTTTTTGTGCTTCAAAGTCAGCAAATCGGCGTCGAAAGTCAGCGGCAAGCATACCTATTTTATCAGCCAACTGTGTGCTCGGGAACGCACTGGTAGAGAGCTTCTCTTTCATGGTCTGGCAGCTGGGAAAGTGGCTCAAATTTTCTTTCCGCATCTGCGTCTCCCACAGAGTCAGTTTGGTTTTAAATGCCTTCACTGTACTGTACATATCAGAGATGACACGATCCCGACCCTGCAGCTGCAAGTTTATTGCATTCAGATGACTCGTAATGTCACACAGAAAAGCCATTTCACACAGAAACATTTCGTCTCGGAGTTGTGTTGTGTCTTTCCCTTTGCTGTCCAAGAACAGACAAATCTCCTCACGAAGCTAAAACATCTTTGAAGCACCTTTCCCTGGATTAGCCATCGCACCTCTGTGTGATAAGGCAAATCACCATGCTCCGTTTCTAACTCCGTCAGAAATGCCTTGAACTGGCGGTGATTCAAACCTTTGGCTCTGATAAAGTTAACTGTGCGCGTGATGATGCTCATTACATGCTCCATTTTCAAGGCTTTACCGCACAACGCTTCCTGGTGTATGATACAATGATAAGCTGTCAGCTCACCTGTCGCGTTTTCTCTTGCATCTTTTCCCGTATCTTCGCCACCAGTCCGCTCCTGTGTCCACACATCGCAGGTGCTCCGTCGGTTGTCAAACCCACGAGTTTTTCCCAAGGCAGCTCCATCTCATTTACACATCTTGACACCTCTTCATACAAATCATGCCCCGTAGTTGTGCCATGCATAGGACGTAAAGCCAAAAACTCCTCTGTCACGCTTAGGTTGGAGTCCACTCCGCGGATGAAAATTGACAACTGGGCAATGTCAGAAATGTCGGTGCTCTCATCCACAGCCAAGGAATATGCAATAAAATCTTTTCCCTTTTTCACAAGCTGCTCTTTTAGATTGATGGACAACTGGTCTACTCTCTCGGCAATGGTGTTTCTGCTCAGACTCACATTTAAAAAGAGTTGCCTTTTTCTGGGCAAACTTCGTCACAAACTTTAATCATGCAGTTTTTGATGAAATCCCCTCCGTAAATGGCCGGGCTGATTTAGCGATCTCTTCTGCCAAAATAAAACTGGCCTTGACAGCAGCCTGGCCTTGTGATTTGGCTTTTTTGAACAGAGCCTGTCGAGATTTGAGGCCTCGTTTTAATTCCTCTGCCTTTTGTAGCCTTTGTTCCATGTCCATATTCTTGTTTTTGTCCGCGTGTTTCGTTTCATAATGTCGTCTCAGATTATACTCTTTCAGTACCGCCACACTTTCTCCACACAGAAGACACACAGGTTTTCCAGCTACCTTCGTGAACATATACTCCGACTCCCACCTTGTTTGAAACCCCCGGTTCTCAGTATCCACCTTCCGTTTTGCCATTTTTGATGGGTATCTGAAAGTTAATTTTACTGTGATGCTGACGACTGCTGTGCCAATAAATATTGAAATGAAGCAGCCTACTGCTCGGTGCGTCACCTTTGCATTGTGGGAAATGTAGTATTGGTGCGTGTAAAAGATCTGCGGGCTGCCGGCTTGCTGCGGGCCGGTTCTAATAATAAATCAAGATCATCCCAGGGGCCGTAAAAAACCTTCTTGCGGGCCGGATGTGGCCCGCGGGCCTTGACTCTGACATATGTGCCCTATGCCATAGTTTGTACATCTCAATTGTCAGTAGAAACCACATTTGTTTAAGCAAGTCAGCCATATCAACAGTGGCGACCTGTTTTGAGCCCCACATTTCTAGCAAAAAAACATGTTTTTGGGGCTTGCCTGTTTTGTATGTTGTTTTGGCATTAGTATGTGTCTAATATCAGTTTGCAAACAATGTTAAAAAATATATATATATATATCATAGAGATAATAAACCTGCCTACAAAATATGGTCTCTTTTTTTCTTCTTGAGTAAGGCAGCTCTAAAATGCAGTTGTTTCAGCCTAGCTCAGTGCTTCTGTGGTGGTGGGGCAAACCAGCAGAAAATAGGTGCGCTGCACCGTGATTGGCTCAGTGTTCTTTCACTCATGGGGACACTACGTCACCGCCAAGTCTAAGGGTAGACATCGAAAATTCAAGCCCTTTAGGTCCGGCCATAGTGAAATTAGAAGTGCCCTTCCAAGAAGGCTCAAGGTCATTGACCACAGATAAAATTAGGTCAAATTATGTTATCAAATCAAATCCAATCAAATGTATTTATATAGCCCTTCGTACATCAGCTGATATCTCAAAGTGCTGTACAGAAACCCAGCCTAAAACCCCAAACAGCAAGCAATGCAGGTGTAGAAGCACAGTGGCTAGGAAAAACTCCCTAGAAAGGCCAAAACCTAGGAAGAAACCTAGAGAGGAACCAGGCTATGTGGGGTGGCCAGTCCTCTTCTGGCTGTGCCGGGTGGAGATTATAACAGAACATGGCCAAGATGTTCAAATGTTCATAAATGACCAGCATGGTCGAATAATAATAAGGCAGAACAGTTGAAATTGGAGCAGCAGCACGGCCAGGTGGACTGGGGACAGCAAGGAGTCATCATGTCAGGTAGTCCTGCTGCATGGTCCTAGGGCTCAGGTCCTCCGAGAGAGAGAAAGAAAGAGAGAAGGAGAGAATTAGAGAACGCACACTTAGATTCACACAGGACACCAAATAGGACAGGAGAAGTACTCCAGATATAACAAACTGACCCTAGCCCCCCGACACATAAACTACTGCAGCATAAATACTGGAGGCTGAGACAGGAGGGGTCAGGAGACACTGTGGCCCCATCCGAGGACACCCCCGGACAGGGCCAAACGGGAAGGATATAACCCCACCCACTTTGCCAAAGCACAGCCCCCACACCGCTAGAGGGATATCTTCAACCCTCAACCACCGATTTGATTTGATTTGATTTAGATAAAAAAGTATCGGTGCTCATCGGCCATTAGACATAAAAATTACACAACAAGTAGGAAATCGCAAATTCAACAATGACTGGTTTGTAAGGAATTGGTGACCGTGGCTAACTGCAAGCATTGCAACTGGGAAGTTGGAAATAAATTAGCTCAGACTGGGAAAATACATTTTGAACGGTCATCCATCTCGGAATTGTGAATCCATCCTCTTTCTATTTCTTTGGTGACAAAATTTGCAAACGAAGGACTGCCGCCTTTATTTTATGCTGCTGCATAAATTATGTAATACGCCAGGCAGATATGTATACTGTAGCTAATAAAGTAATGCTAAGTGTATGTTGTGTAATAAGCTGTTAGTAGCCCATTTGCCTCACTCTAATAATTTAGTCTACTTTCACCTCTTACTTTTCACCCATAACCTGTTTTCGAGAAATGTAATCATTGAATATTGTAAGAGCTTTCATTGTCTGCTTACATGCCCCCTTTATTTATCCTACGGTTTTGACTTTGTGTACAGGGAGACCACTGTAAGAACGGCCCATGTTCTGAATTCTGTTGCTGTACATTTTGTACATTTCAAAAGTGCTGAACAAATAGTTATATTGACTACATACGTCCCAGCTTGCTCATTAATGTCAATCGAAATTACAGATTGCCTCTTATCCGCTTGTCGTCCCTTATGCCATAGTTTGTACATCTCAATTGTCAGTAAACACCACATTTGTGGTACACATCAAGTCAGCTGTTTTTTAAAAAGGCAGTAAATGAGGCTGAATGAACTGTTTCCCTGCAAGACAAGGCTCTGCTGATAGCCAGGTGTAGCAGTGGTAAGGATTCACTCCATGGTGCTGAAAAGAAGGCTCTGCTGTTGGGACAATTTTATGTAGACCCTAACAGTTAGTGGGCACGTTTGTCACCGTTATAGTGCAATACATATATTGTTTAGTATTGTGTTGTGTTGTGTAGTGGCTTTGCTGGCATGCATATTATTATTTTTTTAAAGTTTGCCTCAAGATATATATGCTAAAATCGCCACTGGTGATTTATGATGATCAGTGGGACGTCGGCGTATCGCGTCTCAGCGTTTGTGGACTATTGCCGCGTTCATATACTATTTGGAACTAGAAAACTCAGAAATGTTCGACTTGCTAACTACAACCAGTTAGCGAGTCGGACATATCTGAGTTTCATAGTTCCGACTAATATGTGAACGTGGCATAAAATGTACGTTCCTGTCATAGTTCACAAAAGCATGTTGGGAACTGTAGTTTAAATAGTAAAGGGATTGGATGAGTTGCCCAAGTCTTTTGTCCTGTAGAGTTTTATAGGCTACTGGCTACATTATTACAAGGCGATTTAAGGTTATTTTTACGGACACATATAGCTTATAAGTATTTAGCATTTACATTCTTATTTGCGAAGGCCTATGTTTAATTTTAAATCTAAAGATTAGCTTGTACGCCTATACCGGGGTAGATTGATCGGACTTCCTGTTGCACTGCGGTGCTTTGTACGTGCTTTGCCTGCTGTTAGTTTACTAGATATCGCGGTGAATGTCATGCAACAACACAAGTTAAGTAGGGACCTAGTTATGATTGACAGGTAATTATAGGCTTATAGCCTAGATAAAGAGGACACTAGCTGCTTGGTAACATGGTAAACCTGTAGGCGAGATATCATCCACAACCATGGCAATTGGGTGAGTTATTATTATTATTGCGCAGGCCTATCATGTTGCATTCGTTCCGAGTTGTTTCTATGGGCTACAAGTCTAGCTTTTACAGATCTTTACACAAGATTCTGTCTGAGATTCTGTGGTGATTTTATGCGATTGAATGATGACACGTATGAGGGCATTAGAGGCAGGAATATTGGTGAAATTGAGAAAGGGGAAACGAGTGTGTTATGGATGATTGTCCCCATTCCTGTAGGGTTTTTAAATATGACAGTTCCTCAAGGCAGCAGACAACGAGCGTATATAGGCTATAGCTCAGTGGAGTGAACTATGTAGTTGTGCCAGAGCGGTTCTGTGGGAGCGTGCGTCTCGGTGGACTGTGATCGGGGCTGTGTTCACTTGAGGAGATGGCTGTTCTGGCTGCCCAAGCAGGTTTGCCGGACCATTCTTGGTGCAATGGTTTTGCAGGAGAAGCATAGGAAGTTATGTACATTGTGAGCTCTGCTTATACGTGTTTATGTTTACTGCATGCAGTGCATAGTATTCTTGTGACAGTGTATCTTTTCGTCTGTGTCGTGACTCGTGATTGTGGGTGCTTCATACTGCAGTTACTGTTCATGTATATATGCTGGTGCTAATCCTTTGTTCTCTTCATGCACATCATGGTTGTTTACATACCTGTTTCACTTTCCTAAGGGACAGTTCGAAATGTACAGTAGGGGGGATGTCAACAAAAAAAAAATCCTTTGGGGAGTGTTTTTTTTGTGTACAGGGGAGGGTAGTGCGTTTTTTCCCCCTGATTTACATTTGCCATTCTGCAGGTGTTACTATATATTGTCTTCCATATTGGCAGATTTCCTATTCTGCTTGCATGCGCCTCCCCTATCAAGGTGTTTTGGTACTTCCCTTATGCCCTATGCTTTTTCCACATGCTTACTATACCACACATAGGTCAATATAGTCTACCACTCAACTGTCTATCCTGCCCTGTATTAATAGTGACAATAGTGGTAGGTGGATTGTTTGTCCAGATCTGCAGTAGGTTAAGTAGAAATCATACCACACAAAATAATTAAAATCTGCATTTTTCAAAATAAGTCCACAAAATAGAGGAATCGCTGACAAGCAGAGGAGAGGCCAGGTGCATCATTGCATGAAAGAACAGTGAAGACATGCAATTCAAAAAGCTCTCTTATTGATCTTGTTTAAGAACAATCAAATTATCCTACCTTGTAAGTCGCTCTGGATAAGAGCGTCTGCTAAATGACTTAAATGTAAATGTAAATGTAGCCTACAACACCACAATCCAATTAATAATTGCATTATTGTTTTCAAGTGATTATAATTCTACTCTAGGCTTTGCACTGCAGTGGAAAAGGTCATTTGAATAATGGTGCAAAAGCCCTGAATGTTTCATTCCATTTGGATCAGTTGTGGGTCTACTCTTGACAGATTATAGAAAGGCACAGTACCAGACCAGTCTGTCTGTATTTTTACTTCAAATCAAATCAAATCAAATTTTTATTTGTCACATACACATGGTTAGCAGATGTTAATGCGAGTGTAGCGAAATGCTTGTGCTTCTAGTTCCGACAATGCAGTGATAACCAACAAGTAATCTAACTAACAATTCCAAAACTACTGTCTTGTACACAGTGTAAGGGGATAAGGAATATGTACATAAGGATATATGAATGAGTGATGGTACAGAGCAGCATACAGTAGATGGTATCGAGTACAGTATATACATATGAGATGAGTATGTAGACAAAGTAAACAAAGTGGCATAGTTAAAGTGGCTAGTGACATAAGAATGCAGTCGATGATCTAGAGTACAGTATATACATATGCATATGAGATGAATAATGTAGGTTAAGTAACACTATATAAGGTAGCATTGTTTAAAGTGGCTAGTGATATATTTACATCATTTCCCATCAATTCCCATTATTAAAGTGGCTGGAGTTGGGTCAGTGTCAATGACAGTGTGTTGGCAGCAGCCACTCAATGTTAGTGGTGGCTGTTTAACAGTCTGATGGCCTTGAGATAGAAGCTGTTTTTCAGTCTCTCGGTCCCAGCTTTGATGCACCTGTACTGACCTCGCCTTCTGGATGATAGCGGGGTGAACAGGCAGTGGTTCGGGTGGTTGATGTCCTTGATGATCTTTATGGCCTTCCTGTAACATCGGGTGGTGTAGGTGTCCTGGAGGGCAGGTAGTTTGCCCCCGGTGATGCGTTGTGCAGACCTCACTACCCTCTGGAGAGCCTTACGGTTGAGGGCGGAGCAGTTGCCGTACCAGGCGGTGATACAGCCCGCCAGGATGCTCTCGATTGTGCATCTGTAGAAGTTTGTGAGTGCTTTTGGTGACAAGCCGAATTTCTTCAGCCTCCTGAGGTTGAAGAGGCGCTGCTGCGCCTTCTTCACGACGCTGTCAGTGTGAGTGGACCAATTCAGTTTGTCTGTGATGTGTATGCCGAGGAACTTAAAACTTGCTACCCTCTCCACTACTGATCCATCGATGTGGATAGGGGGGTGTTCCCCCTGCTGTTTCCTGAAGTCCACAATCATCTCCTTAGTTTTGTTGACGTTGAGTGTGAGGTTATTTTCCTGACACCACACTCCGAGGGCCCTCACCTCCTCCCTGTAGGCCGTCTCGTCGTTGTTGGTAATCAAGCCTACCACTGTTGTGTCGTCCGCAAACTTCTGATGCGTTGTCTGTTGCTGAACCATTCTCCCAAGTTATCGTATGCTCCCAGCAGGCCCAGTTAGAGGTGTGGACTCGAGTCACATGACTTGGACTTGAGTGACTCGATAAAATAAAATAACTTGACTTCACCTTGGAGCCTTAAGACTTGGGACCCGACTGATTACTTGAAATTATCTGGCCAGGATTTGTAATGTTTTGTCACTTATTTTGTGGCACGGAGTATCCATGGTTTAGGCTACTCTCCACACAGCCAGAGACAGTATCGCACTTGCAAATAAACAGATTAGCTAGTGAAACCCACACTCTGCCCTCTGATCGGACCAGCAAACTGTCAATTAACACAGGTTGGGTGAGCTACAGTAGCGCAGTGAGAAGGTTTTGAGGGGATGCTGGCAAAAACAGAGTAGCCTACCTACGTTAATATGTCCATATACAAATCAGTCTAGCAATCTGCTCCGGAGGCATCTTTGCCAGAAAAAATAGGCTACCTGGTGAATTCATTGATTATTTTCATATTTCAGGTAGACCTAGTTTGGGTGGGTTATAAGTAGGCCTGTGGGGTCACGAAATTTAGTCCGCTGGTGATTGTCAAGCAAGTAACTGTCGGTCTCACGGTAATTGACCATTAATTAACAAACACATTAAGGAGCTCCTGGCCTCCACACACAGCCTACAAGCCATTTTAAAAACTTGAATAAATCCATGTAATAATCAATGAATTCACCTTAACAATAAATCCATCATTTATTTTAGACATGTCTAAAGAAGCATGATATGAAGAAAATGTAGTCTATTTCAGAAAAGAATAAAAGCATACTCTGACTTGTCCTGATGTGGCTATGACTGTGGGCTACACTAGTTTAACAGACAAGATTTACTTATAATTCCGTGGCATTATTTTATAGTATGAATAATACAATTGAACAAAGCTGAATAAAATATACATATTTTCTCCAAATGATTTGAGGGAGAGCGCACATGCGGCCATTCTGTGTTGAGCGGTTAACAAAGAAATAGGTACTCCAATATGCAAAAGTTATTAATGTAACTTTAGTTCTACAAATGTTGGGCTATATGTTTTGATTTTTAATACATTGTAAGGCTGCATGGTGAGACTAATGATTATTTTTTTTAAAGTTGCTTGAAAGGCATGAGCTCTGCTTTGTTTTTTTTTGCGCAGGCTGTACACACTTCATCAGTCTCTCATTCACAATTTGACGAGCACTTGATAATGCCTCGAGTTTCATGGCGGCATCGCCTTTGTGGCCATAATGCACCCCAAAAAATCCATGCCTTTTGCGGCCGGGAGTGCTGCGTTGTGCCATATCCAATTACGAGGTGCATATTGAAGATATTGGATGAACTGTCCACATTTACTTTTCGTCAGCCAACAAGATGAGTAGGCCTAATGAACAGCAAAAACTATAGCCGATGTCAATGTACTATCCCCCGTAGTACAAAAGTCGACCTATTCTGTGCGAGAAATAAATATTCCTAACAGTGGGACAGTTGTGGGATGCGATAGATCCCAAATTAATACAACAACTAGCATCAAAAAACCTTGTTTATGCAATGTGGGTGACAAAACTGATCAGAACGTTTTAGCTTAAAATGTTGATAAACTATTAGGCTATTTCTTCACATTATAGGCGCAGCCATGCGCACATGGTAGAAGGCTATAAGCGCAAATGTTCCATTAGCGGAAAACACCATTATCAAAAGTGACCGCAAATGCAATTATGCATGTCATGCTTTTATTATAAAGGTGCATTTTTATGTTGAAAATTATCTTACCCAAACTTGAAACTCACGAGGAAAGCGGATTAATGTGCTTAATTTTAACAAATGATTTGGCCACTTTAGTTGTGATGCAAACCTTATTAAAACATATAAGCCTACATGAGGTGTGTGACTATGATTTGAACAAGTCACAAAAACAGGAATTGTTTCTTATGCGGGGCATCATTCACAAGTGATGATATATAATTAATCAGACTATTCTTGATTTAATCTGGTCTTTACATATACTAAACAATATATGTGTGACATTTATGATTTAGAATGGACCATTATCATGCACCTGTATCGAAACAGGGGCAGCGGAAAAAAATACATGTCATCTATGCACTTAAATAGCAAATGGACGCATTTCCTGTGGTTTATTTTCATACCAGGAAAGGTTGGCTATACTCCTGTTGTATGCAATGTGCTTAATATTAGGAAAGATTAATAAATATAGTAGGCCTAGTCTATAGAAAGCTCATGGGATCCCCCTCTTTTTATTAGCAGCCATCACTCTCTTTTCTCCCGCAATTGCATAGCCTATAGAAATGTTGCGCAACATTATGTGTTTGATTAGATGTTCAAATACATTTGCATTGATGTCAGAGGGAGTAGAGAGACAATATTGTGCTGAGTACCAGACAGTTAACAAGTTTGGTAGGCTACTAATGACCAGCAGCAGCATCAGAGCTTCGACAAGCCTAAATACCGTAAGTAAATGGTCATGTGGAATTTGACTGCCTTCATGACTTGTGACCGCTGGTAATACGGTCACTGCAACAACCCTAGTTATAATTATATACCGCAGGGGTGGTACTGGTTATATATCTAACATCGCACTAGCTTCAGGACTTATGCGATGAAGATGTAACATATTCTGGTGAATTACAGTGCCTTCAGAACCCTTTACATTTTGTTAGGTTACAGACTTATTCTAAAATTGATTGTTTAACCTCAATCTACACACTACCCCATAATGACAAAGCAAAAACAGGTTTTAAGAAATGTTTGCAAATTTATAAAATAATAAACTAAAATAGCACATTTACATAAGTATTCAGAACCTTTACTCAGTACTTTGTTGAAGCACCTTTGCCAGCGATTACAGCCTCGGGTCTTCTTGGGTGTGGCGCTACAAGCTTGTCACACCTGTATTTGGAGAGATTCTCCCATTCTACTCTGCAGATCCTCTCAAGCTCTGTCAGGTTGGATGGGGAGCATCGCTGCACAGCGATTTTCAGGTCTCTTCAGAGATGTTCGATCGGGTTCAATTCTGGGCTCTGGCTGGGCCACTCAAGGACATTCGAGACTTGTTTCGAAGCCATTATTGTATTGTGTGTGTTCTAGGGGTTGTTGTCCTGTTGGAAGGTGAACCTTCGTCACAATCTGAGGTCCTGAATGCTCTGGAGCATCAGGGATCTCTCTGTACTTTGCTCTGTTCATCTTTGCCTCAATCCTGATTAGTCTCCCAGTCCCTGCCACTGTAAAACATCCCCACAGCATGATGCCACCACCACCATGCTTCACCGCAGGGATGGTGCCAGGTTTCCTCCAGATGTGACGCTGGACATTCAGGCAAAGTGTCCAATCTTTGTTTCACCAGACCAGATAATCTTATTTCTTATGGTCTGAGAGTCTTTAAGTGCCTTTTTGGCAAACTCCAAGTGGGCTGTCATGTGTCTTTTACTGAGGAGTGGCTTCCGTTTGGCCACTCTACCATAAAGGCCTGATTGGTGGAGTGCTGCAGAGATGGTTGTTCTTCTGGAAGGTTCTCCCATCTCCACAGAGGAACTCTGGAGCTCTGTCAGAGTGACCAGCTCTAGGACGAGTCTTGGTTGTTCCAAACTTCTTCTATTTAAGAATGATGGAGGCCACTGTGCTTTTGGGGACCTGTAATGCTGCAGAAATGTTTTGGTACCCTTCCCCATATTTGTGCCTTGACAAAATCCTGTCTCGGAGCTCTACAGACAATTCCTTCGACCTCATGTCATGGTTTTTGCTCTGACATTTACTGTCAACTGTGGGACCTTATATAGACGAATGTGTGCCTTTCCAAATCATGTCCAATCAATTGAATTTACCACAGGTGGACTTCAATCAAGTTTTAGAAACATCTCAAGGACGATCAATGAAAACAGGATGCACCTGACCTCAATTTAATTTCTCATATCAAAGGGTCTGAATACATATGTAAATAAGGCATTTCTGTTTTTTAAAATGTCAAAACTGTTTTTGCTTAGACATTATGGGGTATTATGTGTAGATTGCTGCATATTTGTATTTATTTAATCAATTTTAGAATGAGGCTGTAACGTAACAAAATGTGTAAAAAAGTTCATACCCTTCATTTTTGTCGTACGCAGGTCAAACAGTTTGAGATCCACTGTGCTAGTGAACAGGTTGCTGATATGTGGTACAGCTATAGGATCGGGTGCAGCGCAAATGTAGGGAGAGAGGATTAACATAAATAAATATGCAGCTACAAAAAATGGTTTGCTGATCAAGAATATTAACTGTTTTGTGGTGAATTCTTCTTTCTTAACCCATTATTTTATTTATTTTTTCACCTTTATTTAACCAGGTAGGCTAGTTGAGAACAAGTTCTCATTTACAACTACCTGGCCAAGATAAAGCAAAGCAGTGCGACACAAACAACAACACAGAGTTACACATGGAATAAACACAGCAAATACAGTCAATAATACAATAGAGAAAGTCTATATACAGTGTGTGCAAATGAGGTAGGATAAGGGGGGCGAGGCAATAAATAGGCCATGGTGGCTAAATTATTACAGTATGGCAAATTAATCACTAGGGTGATCGATGTGCAAGTAGTGGTACTGGGGTGCAAAGGAGCAAAATAAATAACAATATGGTGATGAGGTAGTTGAATGGGCTATTTACAGATTGGCTATGTGCAGTGATCTGTGAGCTGTTCTGACAGCTGATGCTTAAAGCTAGTGAGGGAGATATGAGTCTCCAGCTTCAGTGATTTTTTTTGCAGTTCGTTCCAGTCATTGGCAGCAGAGAACTGGAAGGAAAGGCGGCCGAAGTAGGAATTGGTTTTGGGGGTGACCAGTAAAATATACCTGCTGGAGCACGTGCTGCGGGTGGGTGCTGCTATGGTGACCAGTGAGCTGAGATAACGGCGGGGCGTTACCTAGCATCGACTTCTAGATGACCTGGAGCCAGTGGGTTTGGCGACGGATATGAAGCGAGGGCCAGCCAACGAGAGCGTACAGGTCGCAGTGGTGGGTAGTATATGTGGCTTTGGTGACAAAACGGATGGCACTGTGATAGACTGCATCCAATTTGAGTAGAGTGTTGGAGGATATTTTGTAAATGACATCGCCAAAGTCAAGGATCGGTAGGATAGACAGTTTTACTAGGGTATGTTTGGCAGCATGAGGGAAGGATGCTTTGTTGCGAAATAGGAAGCCGATTCTAGATTACATTTTGGATTGGAGATGCTTAATGTGAGTCTGGAAGGAGAGTTTAGTCTAACCAGACACCTAGGTATTTGTAGTTGTCCACATATTCTAAGTCAGCACCGTCCAGAGTAGTGATGCTGGGCGGATGGTTTTGCTTGCATTTAAGAGCAGTTGGAGGCCACGGAAGGAGAGTTGTATGGCATTGAAGCTTGTCTGGAGGTTAGTTAACACAGTGTCCAAAGAAGGGCCAGAAGTATACAAAATGGTGTCGTCTGCATAGAGGTGGATCAGAGAGTCACCAGCAGCAAGAGCAACATCACTGATGTATACAGAGAAGAAAGTCGGCCTGAGGACTGAAGGTACGGTGGGATTCGAAATGGTCGGTGATCTGTTTGTTAACTTGGCTTTCGAAGACCTTAGAAAGGCAGGGTAGGATAGATATAGGTCTGTAGCAGTTTGGCTCTAGAGTGTCTCCCCCTTTGAAGAGGGGGATGACCGATGCAGCTTTCTAATCTTTGGGGATCTCAGACAATACGAAAGAGAGGTTGAACAGGCTACTTTTTTTATTTTTTATTTATCCGTTATTTTACCAGGTAAATTGACTGAGAACACATTCTCATTTGCAGCAACGACCTGGGGAATAGTTACAAGGGAGAGGAGGGGGATGAATGAGCCAATTGTAAACGGGGGATTATTAGGTGACAGTGATGGTTTGTGGGTCGGATTGGGAATTTAGCCAGGACACCGGGGTTAACACCCCTACTCTTACGATAAGTGCCATGGGATCTTTAATGACCTCAGAGAGTCAGGACACCCGTTTAACGTCCCATCCGAAAGACGGCACCCTACACAGGGCAGAGTCACTGGGATATTTGGGATATTTTTTTTTAGACCAGAGGAAAGAGTGCCTCCTACTGGCCCTCCAACACCACTTCCAGCAGCATCTGGCCTCCCATCCGGGAACTGACCAGGACCAACCCAGCTTAGCTTCAGAAGTAAGCCAGCAGGGGTATGCAGGGTGGTATGCTGCCAGCATAGTAATAGGGGTTGCAACAATTTCGTCAGATAATTTTAGGAGAGCAGGTCCAGATTGTCTAGCCCTGCTGATTTGTAGGGGTCCAGATTTTGCAGCGCTTTCAGAACATCAGCTATCTGGATTTGGGTGAAGGGGAAATGGGGGAGGCTTGGGCAAGTTGCAGTGAGGGGTGCAGGGCTGTTGACCAGGGTAGGGGTAGCCAGGTGGAAAGCATGGCCAGCCGTAGAAAAATGCTTGTTGAAATTGTCAATTATCGTAGATTTATTGGTGGTGACAGTGTTTCCTAGCCTCAGTGCAGTAGGCAGCTGGGAGGAGGTGCTCTTATTCTCCATGGACTTTAGTGTCCCATAACTTTTTGGAGTTAGTGCTACAGGATGCAAATTTCTGTTTGAAAAAGCTAGCCTTTGCTTTCTTAACTGCCTGTGTATATTGGTTCCTAACTTCCCTGAAAAGTTGCATATCGCGGGGGCTATTCGATGGTAATGCAGTATGCCACAGGATGTTTTTGTGCTGGTCAAGGGCAGTCAGGTCTGGAGTGAACCAAGGGCTATATCTGTTCCTGGTTCTCCATTTTTTGAATGGGGCATGCTTATTTAAGATGATGAGGAAAGCACTTTTAAAGAATAACCAGGCATCCTCTACTGACGGAATGAGGTCAAAATCATTCCAGGATACCCGGCCCAGGTCGATCAGAAAGGCCTGCTCGCTGAAGTATTTTAGGGAGCATTTGACAGGGACATCGTGACGGGAAAAGTGTGTTGTGGCCCCCTCGTGCTGTGACGTCGGCAGATGGATCAGTAGGGCTCCGTGTGGTAAACGAGGCCAATTGTTAGAATGGGTATAGTGGCCAAATAATTTGTCCGATTTGGCCTCTTAAGCTAACAGTCCAATGTGCTCTAGACAGTTAGCGGGCCGCGGCTAACAGGCTAGAAGATGGGCCTAGCAAGGCTATCTCCAGGCTAATTGGTTCTTGCTTCGGGACAGAAACGTTAGCCAGGAGTGGCCACTCGGATAGCAGCTGGCTGGCTGCGGTGATCCAGGCGAGGAAAAAAAAAAGTTAGAGTTTGCGGTAGGGATACGGAGAAAAATAAGTCAGATTTGCTGTGTTTGAGTCGCTCTGTGCAAACTGGCGAGAGTTGTCCGGGCTAAAGGTAGCTGATGACCGCTAGCAGTGCCTAGCTGACTACTAGCTAGTAGCTAGTTCGTTGGCTAGCTTCTTTTGGGGGGTTCCGTTTCAGAGGACGGATCAGCAGGGCTCCGTGTGATGAACCAGGCCAATTGGCAAAATAGGTATAGTGGCCAAAGAATTTGTCTGATGGGCCTCTTAAGCTAACAGTTCGATATGCTATAGACAGCTAGCGGGCCGCGGCTAGCAGGCTAGCCGGTGGGCATACAGGGGACGTCGCGACGGAGGAGTCCGTTGAAAAAAAACTTCGGGTGGAATTACGTCGGTAGTCCAGTCCTGATGGGTCGGCGGGGGTCCAGGTATTGTAGCCCAAGGAGTGGCTGATGGGCCTCTACTGCTAGCCGGGAGATGGGCCTAGCAGATGGGCCTAGCAATGGCTAACTGACTACTATTTAGTAGCCAGTTACCTGGCTAGCTTTTGATGGGGGTTCCGGTTCTTAAGTATATAAAAATAGCAGATATGTACCACATTAGGTGAGGCGGGTTGCAGGAGAGTATATTCAGTCCGTAGATGGAAAGTGATAATAAAATATTTACAAAATATATACGAACAAAAACAAGGAAAAACAATATTTACACGTGACAAGACAAAACACACGTCTGACTGCTACACCATCTTGGATGTAGACCCTCACCTTAAGGTCCTCACCTAAAGTGCAGAGTATCAAAATCCTGAGGCATGTGTAAATCTGTTTTTTCAGGAGGGTGCAATTGCAAAGGTTCTATCTGACACTTCTGAATTAGACTTGTTCAGTTTTTAAGAATGTAGCTATTTGAATACATACATTATATAATATCACTATTGTACCCAAACCAGAAACCGTGGATTGATGGCAGCATTCGCGCGAAACTGAAAGCGCAATCCACTGCTTTTAACCAGGGCAAGGTGACTGGAAACATGACATAATACAAACAGTGTAGCTATTCCCTCCACACGGCAATCAAACAAGCTAAGCGTCAGTATAGAGACAAAGTAGAGTTGCAATTCAACGGCTCAGACACAAGAGGTATGTGGCAGGGTCTACAGTCAATCACGGATTACAAAAAGAAAACCAGCCCCGTCGCGGACCAGGATGTCTTGCTCCCAGACAGACTGAATAACTTCTTTGCTCGCTTTGAGGACAATACAGTGCCACTGACACGGCCCGCTACCAAAACCTGCGGGCTCTCCTTCAGTGCAGCCGACGTGAGTAAAACATTTAAACGTGTTAACCCTCGCAAGGTTGCAGGTCCAGATGGCATCCCCAGCCGCGTCCTCAGAGCATGCGCAGACCAGCTGGCTGGTGTGTTTACGGACATATTCAATCAATCCTTATCCCAGTCTGCTGTTCCCACATGCTTCAAGAGGGCAACCATTGTTCCTGTTCCCAAGAAAGCTAAGGTAACTGAGCTAAACGACTACCGCCCCATAGCACTCACTGCCGTCATCATGCTTTGAGAGACGGGTCAAGGACCATATCACCTCCACCCTACCTGACACCCTAGACCCACTCCAATTTGCTTACAGCCCCAATAGGTCCACAGACGATGCAATCGCAACCACAATGCCCTAACCCATCTGGACAAGAGGAATACCTATGTGAGAATGCTGTTCATCGACTACAGCTCAGCATTTAACACCATAGTACCCTCCAAACTCGTCATCAAGCTCGAGACCCTGGGTCTCGACCCCGCCCTGTGCAACTGGGTACTGGACTTCCTGACGGGCCACCCTCAGGGGGTGAGGGTAGGTAACAACATCTCCACCCCGCTGATCCTCAACACTGGGGCCCCACAAGGGTGCGCTCTGAGCCCTCTCCTGTCACCCACGACTGCGTGGCCATGCACGCATCCAACTCAATCATCAAGTTTTCGGACGACACTACAGTGGTAGGCTTGATTACCAACAACGACGAGATGGCCTACAGGGAGGAGGTGAGGGCCCTCAGTGTGGTGTCAGGAAAGTAACCTCACACTCAACGTCAACAAAACAAAGGAGGTGATTGTGGACTTCAGGAAACAGCAGAGGGAGCACGCCCCTATCCACATCGACGGGACAACCTCAGGAGGCTGAAGAAATTTGGCTTGGCACCAAAAGCACTCACAAACTTTTACAGATGCGCAATCGAGAGCATCCTGTCGGGCTGTATCATCGCCTGGTACGGCAACTGCTCCGTCCACAACCGTAAGGCTCTCCAGAGGGTAGTGAGGTCTGCATAACGCATCACCGGGTGCAAACTACCTGCCCTCCAGGACACCTATACCACCCGATGTCACAGGAAGGCCATAAAGATCATCAAGGACAGCAACCACCCGAGCCACTGCCTGTTCACCCCGCTTTCATCCAGAAGGCGAGGTCAGTACAGGTGCATCAAAACAGGGACCGAGAGACTGAAAAACAGCTTCTATCTCAAGGCCATCAGACTGTTAAGCAGCCACCACGAACATTGAGTGGCTGCTGACAACATACTGACTCAACTCCAGCTCACTTTAATAATGGAAATTGATGTAAAAAATGTTTCACTAGCAACTATAAACAATGCCACTTAATATAATGTTTACATACCCTACATTACTCATCTCATATGTATATGTATATACTGTACTCTATCATCTACTGTAGTTTTTCACTTAAAATGTACTTTATCAAAAATCTAACTTCACAAACATATGAATAACCATCTAAAGATCTATTATCCTCTTATGGATGTTCAGAATTCATGCAGATTTTCGCAGCTTTTTGTTAAAAATCGCGCAACATTTCAGCGCCCTGCTATTCATGCCAGGAATATAGTACATTCATATGGTTAGTGTGTGTGGATAGAAAACACTCAGACGTTTCCAAAACTGTTTAAATCACGCCTGTGGCATTTACAGAACGGGTGTTTCATCGAAAAGTGCATGAAAATCTGTTCTCTGAAAATGGAAAAATATATCCTTCCGCCACTTCAGGCAATTTGTTCAAAGTGAATCGAATTAAATAGAGCCGAGTTTACACTGCCTCCAGCTGCCACAGGTTGTCTAGAGTCATGTGATTTGATTCGCAATTGATTCTTGGTATAGCCCAAACAAGGGAACATCTTCCCTGATGACTCCGCCCGGATTTTTGGTCGACCTCTGGTCAGACATGTTTTTCTACACCGACAAGATAAAGATTTTAACATCGTTTCCTGATCCATTTATCGCTTATTAACGTGTACTAATACCTAAAGTTGCATTAGAAAAGTATTTCAAGTGTTTTGTGAAAGTTTATCGTCGACTTTTGATTTTTAAAAACGACGTTACGTTATGAAATGCTAATTTTTCTCTCTTTACTCGCAGTATTCCGAGTTCGATATCTAGGCTATATATGGACCGATTTAATCGAAAAAAGACCCTAAATGATGTTTATGGGACATCTAGGAGTGCCAAGAAAGAAGCTCGTCAAAGGTAATGAATGCTTTATATTTTATTTCAGCCTTTTCGTTTGCGACGCTAACGCAAAATCTGTCGTTGGGTGACGTTGCAGTATTTTTGTAGGGTGGATGGTATCAGATAATAGCTTCTCATGCTTTCCCCGAAAAGCATTTTACAAATCTGACTTGGTGAATAGATTCACAACGAGTGTAGCTTTAATTCAGTATATTGTATGTCAATTTTAATTAAAGTTTGAGTTTTATCAAAAACTATACGTGGTACACTTGAAATTACCGCTGATTTGATCCCCAAAGCGGGACCACTTCTCTAACAAGATTTATATGTGACTAACTCATTTTTGACAAAAATGTCAGATCCAACCTTATTGTCTCAGCATCTCAATTTGTACTTGAACAAGTCATTGAACAAGATTGTTTTTTTTTCCTTTACTTGACTTGTGACTCGACTTCACTTGCTCTTAGAATGCACAACTTGGACTTGACTCGACCCGTTCTACTTGGGACTCGACTTGAGACTCTGGCCTTGTGACTTGAGACTTGCTTGTGACTCGAATAATAGTGACTTGGTCCCACCTCTGCCAGTTATTCAGGAAAGCTTAACGTGTGTTCTGCCTGCTTTCCGGATCAGACCGGCTATTCCTCGACCTAGAAACTAATGTGCTAATATAGCCTAAATATTTGTCATTTAACTTTTAAAATGTATTACCTTTTTATGGGGCAGCAGGTAGCCTAGTGGTTAAGAGCGTTGGACCAGTAACTGAAAGGCCTCTGGTTTGAATCCCAGAGCTAGGTGAAAACTCTGTCAATGTGCTCTTGAGCAAGGCACTTAACCCTACTTGTTCCTGTAAGTTGCTCTGGATGAGAGCGTCTACTAAATTACTAAAATGTAATACACACTGCTCAAAAAAATAAAGGGAACACTAAAATAACATCCTAGATCTGAATGAATGAAATATTCTTATTAAATACTTTTTTCTTTACATAGTTGAATGTGCTGACAACAAAATCAGACAAATTATCAATGGAAATCAAATGTATCAACCCATGGAGGTCTGGATTTGGAGTCACACTCAAAATTAAAGTGGAAAACCACACTACAGACTGATCCAGCTTTGATGTAATGTCCTTAAAACAAGTCAAAATGAGGTTCAGTAGTGTGTGTGTGGCCTCCACGTGCCTGTATGACCTCCCTACAACGCCTGGGCATGCTCCTGATGAGGTGGCGGACGGTCTCCTGAGGGATCTCCTCCCAGACCTGGACTAAAGCATCTGCCAACTCCTGGACAGTCTGTGGTGCAACGTGGCGTTGGTGGATGGAGCGAGACATGATGTCCCAGATGTGCTCAATTGGATTCAGGTCTGGGGAACGGGCGGGCCAGTCCATAGCATCAATGCCTTCCTCTTGCAGGAACTGCTGACACACTCCAGCCACATGAGGTCTAGCATTGTCTTGCATTAGGAGGAACCCAGGGCCAACCGCACAAGCATATGGTCTCACAAGGGGTCTGAGGATCTCATCTCGGTACCTAATAGCAGTAAGGCTACCTCTGGCAAGCACATGGAGGGCTGTGCGGCCCCCCAAAGAAATGCCACACCTCACCATGACTGACCCACCGCCAAACCGGTCATGCTGGAGGATGTTGGAGGCAGCAGAACGTTCTCCACGGCGTCTCCAGACTGTCACGTCTGTCACATGTGCTCAGTGTGAACCTGCTTTCATCTGTGAAGAACACAGGGCGCCAGTGGCGAATTTGCCAATCTTGGTGTTCTCTGGCAAATGCCAAACGTCCTGCACAGTGTTGGGCTGTAAGCACAACCCCCACCTGTGGACGTCGGGCCCTCATGGAGTCTGTTTCTGACCGTTTGAGCAGACACATGCACATTTGTGGCCTGCTGGAGGTAATTTTTTCAGGGCTCTGGCAGTGCTCCTCCTTGCACAAATGCGGAGGTAGCGGTCCTGCTGCTGGGTTGTTTCCCTCCTACGGCCTCCTCCACGTCTCTTGATGTACTGGCCTGTCTCCTGGTAGCGCCTCCATGCTCTGGACACTACGCTGACAGACACAGCAAACCTTCTTGCCACAGCTCGCATTGATGTGCCATCCTGGATGTGCTGCACTACCTGAGCCACTTGTGTGGGTTGTAGACTCCGTCTCATGCTACCACTAGAGTGAAAGCACCGCCAGCTTTCAAAAGTGACCAAAACATCAGCCAGGAAGCATAGGAACTGAGAAGTGGTCTGTGGTCACCACCTGCAGAACCACTCCTTTATTGGGGGTGTCTTGCTAATTGCCTATAATTTCCACCTGTTGTCTATTCCATTTGCACAACAGCATGTGAAATGTATTGTCAATCAGTGTTGCTTCCTAAGTGGACAGTTTGATTTCACAGAACTGTGATTGACTTGGAGTTACATTGTGTTGTTTAAGTGTTCCCTTTATTTTTTTGGGCAGTGTACATTTAAAAAAAATCATTCTTTATGGGGAAAAAATAAGGTATTATCTTATAAATAGGGAAGGTGGAGTTATGTCATGTGCCGTTAACAAAAATATAGAAATGTTTGCTCTAACCCAAATTACAACTGACTGATTTCAGCGTTAACTCAAATATGGAGGAGGCAAGTGGAAAGGGGAGAAGGTAGGGAACTTGTCTGCCCTTTATTAAAGACTCAAATTGGCCTCCAGAAATGGTCATAAATACAAAAATATACACGTTTTAATTTGAGGATCAAAATCTTTTACAGGTCGCAAAATAGTTTAGATTTTCGATGTGTCTACCCTATGTAAGACATCACAGCACAGTTGAAAATACAGTGAACTCAAAATATTGGGACAGTGACAATTTGTATTTTGTTTAGGCTCTGTACTCTAGCACTTTCGATTTGAAATGGTACAATGACTATTGGGTTAACGTGCAGACTGTCCGCTTTAATTTTAGGGTATTTTCATACATATCGGGTGAACCGTTTAAAAGTTACAGCACTTTTTGTACATAGTTACGGATAATCTTGAATAATGATGAGTGAGAAAGTTACAGAGGCATAAATATCATACCCCCAAAAAATGCTAACCTCCCCTGTTATTGTAATGAGGTTAGCATGTCTTGGGGATATGATATTTGTGCTTTTAACTTTCTCACTCATCATTATTCACAATTGATTCATGAGTAACCGTAATCATGGTAGCATCCACATTTAATGTAGAAGTGTTTAGAAACATTCTATTCTTGTTTACAATAAAAGTGACTGGAGTACAGAGCCAAAACAACAACAAATTTGTCACTGTCCCAATACTTTTGGAGGTCACTGTATATGGCACAAGGAAATCAAGAGAGGGTGGTCTATGGAGATAGGTGGGATGGGTTGAGAGAAGCTGAGGGGTGGATTTAATCTGTAATAGTTATTCATCTGTAATAGACGGGAAAATAAAATATATAATGTGTACTGGTCACTATGAATCCAAATTTCCCAAAAATCCAAATGTGTATATAAAATCCAAATATGTTATGTACAGATGTATTTGTAACAAAGTTACTTTTGTCCTCCGAAGAGAGGGGGGTGTTCTAATCTTATTTAAGCTACTTCAAAAGTCTCCTTGTCGGCTAACTGCTCACATTCATCCACTCCACTCTAATATAATTCCAGCATCCAAACTGCGCAACGGCCATTCAATTAATGGAAAAAGAGACATCTGTTACAAAACACAAAAGTTTCAATACTGAGTAAGGAGGGATGTCGAGATTGACATACTCTTCTTGATTGTGTTGTTGATAAGCACTTGAAGTCTGTAATCGTTGTGCGGTTATGCGTTGCTTATTGGTTCTGTGTGGTGCATTGGCACAGGAACCTGTTGATGGAAAATGTGTTGTGTATATTTTAAATGATTATAAATAAAGCATCAAAATGTAGAACCTGATTTTCCCCCTAGCTGATCATTGTCTGCAGACGGATCTGATCGTGGTATAATGATACTGGCGTGGAGAGTGATGTGGTGGTCGGCAAACCCTTAACCTCCAGGCCCGTTAGCTGAAGTGGTATAATGATACAGGCGTGGAGAGTGATGTGGTGGTCGGCAAACCCTTAACCTCCAGGCCCGTTAGCTGAAGTGGTATAATGATACAGGCGTGGAGAGTGATGTGGTGGTCGGCAAACCCTTAACCTCCAGGCCCGTTAGCTGAAGTGGTATAATGATACAGGCGTGGAGAGTGATATGGTGGTCGGCAAACCCTTAACCTCCAGGCCCGTTAGCTGAAGTGGTATAATGATACAGGCGTGGAGAGTGATGTGGTGGTCGGCAAACCCTTAACCTCCAGGCCCGTTAGCTGAAGTGGTAAAGTCGAAAACCATGTTTATAAACACAGGGTTGCTACAGTTATTGTTAGTTATGGTGGTAATAATTATTTTTGAGTTAATTTTATGAGGGGGCGGGGTGTGTAAAAACACTTTACAGTACAAGGGGAGGGTCATGTGAAAATATTTTTTTATGTTTGGGAGGGTGGTGCATTTTTCTTAGAATTGGACCAGCACACCCCCAGTAAATTTTCTAACTGTCCCTAATGTATAACAAGCCAGTACAGTAGTGCTATTCTAGAACACCGTAGAGGCTCTCGTTTAGTATACATGGCCTTAGAGCTGCTCTCACTATTGATTCATGTAGGCAGATGTCAACACTGTCTATTTATGTTTAATGCATAATGTTATACGAATACGTGCTCTCTCTTTCGGTCACACACTCTATCTCTCTGCAGTGTTTCCCCTAGGATTTTTTCCAGCAGCAGTGGCAAAGTTAGTGTGGGGGGTAGTGGGCGTGGCCAATGGGGCAGTTCTAAAGGCCATAGAGACATTTTAGTTTTAAAGCTAATTTCCTGCAATTCTACACATTTTGTCATGGCGCTGAGAGAGAAATTGCAGTTTCATGGGTAATTTCCTGCAGCTCTACACATTTTGCCATGGGGCTGATAGAATTTGTAGTTTTAAAGCTGGTTTCCTGAAATTGCCTCGCCTGGTTCACCAACTACTTCTCTGATAGAGTTCAGTGTGTCAAATCGGAGGGTCTGCTGTCCGGAACTCTGGCAGTCTCTATGGGGGTGCCACAGGGTTCAATTCTTGGACCGACTCTCTTCTCTGTATACATCAATGAGGTCGCTCTTGCTGCTGGTGAGTCTCTGATCCACCTCTACGCAGACGACACCATTCTGTATACTTCCGGCCCTTCTTTGGACACTGTGTTAACAACCCTCCAGGCAAGCTTCAATGCCATACAACTCTCCTTCCGTGGCCTCCAATTGCTCTTAAATACAAGTAAAACTAAATGCATGCTCTTCAACCGATCGCTACCTGCACCTACCCTACTGTCCAACATCACTACTCTGGACGGCTCTGACTTAGAATAATGGACAACTACAAATACTTAGGTGTCTGGTTAGACTGTAAACTCTCCTTCCAGACCCATATCAAACATCTCCAATCCAAAGTTAAATCTAGAATTGGCTTCCTATTTCGCAACAAAGCATCCTTCACTCATGCTGCCAAACATACCCTTGTAAAATTGACCATCCTACCAATCCTCGACTTTGGCGATGTCATTTACAAAATAGCCTCCAATACCCTACTCAACAAATTGGATGCAGTCTATCACAGTGCAATCCGTTTTGTCACCAAAGCCCCATATACTACCCACCATTGGACCTGTACGCTCTCGTTGGCTGGCCCTCGCTTCATACTGGGGCAAACCCACTGGCTCCATGTCATCTACAAGACCCTGCTAGGTAAAGTCCCCCTTATCTCAGCTCGCTGGTCACCATAGCATCTCCCACCTGTTTTAGCACACGCTCCAGCAGGTATATCTCTCTAGTCACCCCCAAAACCAATTCTTTCTTTGGCCGCCTCTCCTTCCAGTTCTCTGCTGCCAATGACTGGAGAGAACTACAAAAATCTCTTAAATTGGAAACACTTATCTCCCTCACTAGCTTTAAGCACCAACTGTCAGAGCATCTTACAGATTACTGCACCTGTACATAGCCCACCTATAATTTAGCCCAAACAACTACCTCTTTCCCAACTGTATTTTATTTATTTTGCTCCTTTGCACCCCATTATTTTTATTTCTACTTTGCACATTCTTCCATTGCAAAACTACCATTCCAGTGTTTTACTTGCTATATTGTATTTACTTTGCCACCATGGCCTTTTTTGCCTTTACCTCCCTTCTCACCTAATTTGCTCACATTGTATATAGACTTGTTTTTTTTACTGTATTATTGACTGTATGTTTGTTTTACTCCATGTGTAACTCTGTGTCGTTGTATGTGTCGAACTGCTTTGCAAGTTTTTATTTTGGTGATTGTTAGTTCTCAAAGATGATCTTATTTAAAATATATATTGCTCCATGGTATGTTCTACATACATACATACTTTTATATCTGGTTTTAGTCGTTTAAGTTTATACTGAAAACATTTTACCATCCCGAAAAAATGATCCATGAAGCCATGAGTCATATGCATGAAATGTGACTCATGGCTTTGTACAATGCAGTGCGGAGGTGTGTGGAGACCTGAATTTGAAATGCCATCCGTATGGGTGTGTGCATGGTGCACTGTGTGTGTCCAGAGCTGAGTGTGGGAGTGGGAGTTAGTTCCATATTAAACCAGCTAAGTGGGGGAAGTCATGTGGAAAACTGAACTTGAAATGACATCTGCATGTTGGTACTCTACTTCTGTATTAGATGCTGCCTAAAGTCTTGAGTGTATTTGTTTGTGCAATGCTTATGCCTAATGACATTTTCCCTATCTTTCCTTCCCTCTCTTTCTGATGCAGAGGCCAGACACTCTGAGGTATGTTGTCTGTCTGCATTTGTCTAAAATGAAAAAGGGAGGGAGCAGCACAAATACCGCACAGCCAGACGCCATGCAGGGGGAGCCCTCCCCTCTTCCCTGAGTGCTGAAATGTCCGGACTGGAGCCTGAATGTGTCATCAGATAGTGTCAGACTGCATCCAGCAGGGGGGATGATAAGAGTTTATAGAAAGTAGCCTTTCAGACACCCTGTGGAAGATTTTCCTCTAAAATACTATTTTGAATCAGTCAGACAGATTTGGTCATTGACCTTCTCAACAGTAGTTTCTCCAGACCAGACTGCCAGGGGTTTTAGCGAGGAGCCAGTATGGAGTGGTCACTAGAAAGGGTGAGGGAGATGGTGGCTGGAGGGATGCAGTCTATGAGGGACTGTGAGTCCAGTGCCTTTGGCACAGCCATGTGCCTGCTGCTGCTCTTTGTGTGGTACTGTTACAGGGTAGGTCGTGAGCACAGCTCCTCTCCCCTGCGTGGGGGGTACAGCACTGAGCCTAGTCGAGTAGGAGGGGTTGGGGGGCCTTGATCAGCACAGATGGGGATGGTAGGGCTAAAGGCAGGCCGGTATCAGGGGTGGAGGAGCAGAACGGCTTTGCTTACTGCCAGTCCACCGAGTGTTTTCGCTGCACCAACACAGGGGAGGGTCTTAATCAGAGGCTGTACCACAGCTTGCAGGATTACGCCAAACGCTACACCTGGTCAGGCATGGGCAGGGTACACAAAGGGGTACGAGACCAGGGCCGCTACCTCACCAGCCGGCCCACCATCCAGAGGCCAGAGGTGTTCTTCCTTCCTGACCTGCCCTCAGCACCCTTCTTCTCCCGGGACGCACAGAAACACGACGTGGAGCTGCTGGAGAGGAGCTTCCCTGCTCTGCTGGCTGAGTTTGAGAACATCTACCACGCCCCCCCAGCGCGGGCTGGCTCCTCCCTGCCTCCAGGCTGGAAGGCCAACAGCACCCCCCATGGCCAGTGGTGGACCTTCTACCTGGTGAACCAGGGAACTCCGCTGGCCCTGAATGCCAGGAGGTGCCCCCGGGCCTGGAGGGTGCTGGGCCAGCTGCGCACCTTCATTGCCAACAACGTGTTTGGAAATGCCTGCTTCTCTGTGCTGACCCCCGGAGCCCTGATAACTGAGCATTACGGCCCAACCAACGTCAGGCTGCGCTGCCACCTGGGTAAGAAATGGAGGGAGCTCCCTGGAGGGCTACAACACTGTTAAATATAGGGATGCACCTGGCCCCCAAAATGCACCTGGCTCCCATATGTATGTGTTCACCTATGTCTTTGTGAAAGTATTACAATTGATAATAATGATTTTCACTATAGTATGGTTGGTTTTAAAACTTGCTTTGCTTGCAGCATATACAGCTGACATTTTAGAATATATTCATATGTGTTTGTGTCATACAATATTTCCCTTGGTTTCTTTAGTAATTATATAGACTGACTTGCTGTCTGTCCTCTGTAGGTCTTAGAGTGCCCTCTTCCTGTGAGCTGGTAGTTGGAGGGGAGCCGCAGTGCTGGTCTGAGGGGAGCTGTCTGCTGTTTGATGACTCCTTCCTCCACAGGGCCTTCCATGAGGGTGAGAGAGGGACAGCTGTTTGTGAGGAGGGATGAAAAGGGTCGCCTTTTTCTACCCTGGGTTGCGTGTGTGTGTGTTTGTAATATCCTGACAAAGTGTTATTAATCTGTTATAAAGGGTTGATTGGAGGAAAACATGAATCTGTGTTTTCTCTATGTTCAGGCAGCCCAGAGGACGGCCCCAGGGTGGTCTTCATGGTGGACCTCTGGCACCCTAATGTGGCAGCTGCTGAGAGGCAGGCTCTGGACTACATCTTCACCCCTGGACGCTGAGCAGACGGTGGGGTGGGGTGGGGGGGAGAGGAAGAGAGACAGAGCTAAAGAGAGAAACACAGAGAGGTAAAGAGAGACAGAGAATGTGTCAGAATTGAAGAGAGAGTTGGTGAGAAAAGTAGAGAAGAACAGTGTGAGTGAGGTGAGACATCTTCTTTGTCTCTTGTTCCGTTCCCACACTCACTGTGTACATATTCTCTGTTTTGTTCGAATTGGCTCTCTCCCTGTAACTCTCCCTTAGCACCTACCGACTTTGACCAAACAGACGTAATGTAAAATGTTACATTTGAATGTTTACAGCCCCAATCCTTATATCTGTGATTATTCCTGCCCATGTGTGATAGTTTACTGTGCTCTCCTTTAGAAATCAATACAGCTTTCACAAAAACAGTTGGATAAGCACATGGAAAATGTTTTTTTAGAGATCAAATGATTTGCTAGAGACTGCCTGTGTTGCTACACAGGAGAAATGGTTGTATTTGCAGTAGTGGGGAAATCACTGAGGAAGCCAGAACAAAAGCCATATTACAACCTATGTGTTGTGATAACTGCGTTGTTTGCTCTATAACCTTGCGACTGTGATATATAGGTCTAAAGACCGAGACAATAAGAAGACAGTGGCAGAATCAATTCAACCACCTTTGTTTTATCACAAAACCCGGATAGCAACCTCTGTCCGGTTTAGTCCACAAAGCATATTGCATGTAACAGACATGACCTACAGCATGGTCAAATAAGTTAATGTTTCTGACTATTCCAGCACCATTTCAACTTCAACATTTCAACATCATCAAATCACCTCTGCTTAGTCTAATTCGCTGAACTAAAAGATACCAAAAACAATTTAGTCTAATCAACGTAAGCTAAACATGATGTGGCTGTCCATGGATCTAATTTATTTGTGCGTGTGCGCATTTGTTCAAGTAGAATAATATGTTGACTCACCCTACTTGTAGAGAAATGCCAATTCCATCCCCCTCTTTCATTTTGACGAAACGGTCTATCATACAGTACACGGTTTTATTTTTTGTTGTCCTAGGCTAGCTGTCTAAAATGCATGCTGGCCTAACTTCCATTCATGGGCAATGTTAGCTAGATAACATTAGCCTTCTACATCTAGCTACATGTTGAACTAACATTCTCAGGCCAGGGTCACAATGTATGAATGAATGGTCAGAATGCCGTTATAATCATTGGCCAGTACAGAGAATTAAGTAAAACAACAAGTCCAAATCCCTATCGCCAATCATGGCTAATTTAGGAAACGGAAAACTTTAGCTAGCTAGCTAGTCACTGGAAGACAACGAGATGCAACAATTCAACTTGTTTCTATCAATGATGTATGCTCTCAATGCGATTTGATAGTAGTGACGCCAAAATCCAAGCTGGCTTCAATTGACACTTTTTTTTTTTTTGGTGCGCCAAGACAGTTTAGCTCAACGATGAGCAACTTGTTTTATTGCATTTTTTATCAAGGGAGGCCAAAGGGAGGCCAAATGCTCTCAGGCATTCCTTGCTTTCCATTCAATGCTAGGGGCGGCAACAATGTCATACATCTATCTGATGCTGGCTGTCGTTGGGACCAGACAGAATCAGATAGATGGCATACATGTAGAGCGACAGAGGGGGCGCTGTTTCGCTTGTTCGGATGCTTTCTCCTCTGAGATATATTTAGACTCTTGCGAATTGAAGGAAAATTATGAAACTGAGAGATGAATGCTATATGATTTTATGTTATTTTCTTGATACATTTTTTTGGGGAGCTTGGCCCTCCCTTGACATCCATGAATACACGCCACTGTGTATTTAGTAAATTATCTAATTAATGGTTGTAATATTGTTGGTTGTATTTGATATCAACTTTGTATTTATGTAAATAGAGTTGGAGTACAAAACATATCTGAGAGGTTTTGAAATATAATTGTCTTACAATCGGTAGGTATTGTGTGGTCTTAATTTACTGGTACTGCATTGTCATCTTCTCTCCCGAGTATTTGTCATTTTGAGACATTAATTTTGAGATATTTGAAATGTTTATCAAGTGGTTTGGCTATTGTTCAGTAACATTTTATACCATTCTGTGATTTTTCAGCTGCATATCAAATGTTTGGTGATATTCTTCCCCAATAGTCATATTTGTGGCATTTGTATTCATTTTGAACAGTATTTAATAAATGGCAAATTATCTGAATCAGACAACTTCTGTCTTGAATTCATAATCTGTTTTGTGCATGGTAACACTGTTGTAACCGCTTATGTATTCAGTGTGTGTGTCTGCATATCAGTACCCTTGGGTAGAATGTTGTCCTGCAGTTTTCATATTAGTGGCACCAGGAGGCGTAGGTGTGCCATATTCAGTATGAGCAGATGGAGAGGTGAATATAGAGATTCCACTGAAGCAAAGCAAGGCCAGTACACTAACACATCTACGCTACTCAACCTTAGCAGCAGAGGAATTATAATGCACTGTAAAAATAAAAATAAAAAGGTGTGAAGTCAATAAAAAAAATGGGGCTAATACTCTTCTACATATGACTACACTGTACAAAAATGTAAACGCAACATGTAAAGTGTTGGTCCCATGTTTCGTGAGCTGAAATAAAACATCTCAGAAATGTTCCATATGCACAAAAAGCTTATTTCTCTCAAATTGTGCATAAATTTGTTTACATCCCTGTCGGTGAACATTTCCATCCACCTGACAGGTGTGGCATATCAAGAAGCTGATTAACCAGCATGACCATTACACAGGTGCACCTTTGCTGAGGACAATAAAAGTCCACTTTAAAATGTGCAGTTTTGTCACACAACACAATACCACGTATTTCTGCTGATCAGTATTTCTGTCTGTTATAAAGCTATTTTGTGGGGGGAAACTAATTTCTGATTCACTGGGCCTGGCTCCCTATTGGGTGGCCCTGTGCCCTCCAAGGCCCAGCCATAGCTGCACCCATGTCCAGTCATGTGAAATCCATAGATTAGGGCCACATTTATATATTTAAATGGACTTATTTCCTTTTATGAACTGTAACTCAGAAAAAATCTTTGAAATTGTTGAATTTATATATTTGTTCAGCATAGTTTGAGTAGTTTATCAGGCTGTTTTGTCATTTGGTCCATCTGCATAAAGCTGCAATTTGTTCATTTGTGAAAATGGGTCATATTTTATCCTGCACCTCAGAGTTCAGTGATGATTCAAGTGAATCAGTAGTGGGACTATTCAATTATTCAGAGGTGCAATTTTGGATTTAGAAGTGGGGGGGCATAACTTGGTGGGGGTTCTTGGGGTCCTCCCATTTTTGGGGGTGTCTAAAGCACATTTCCTTAATTTCTACACAATCAAAATATGGCCCATGACCCTTCTATCAGTCTCTATTTAGAACAACAAAAAGTCAACAAAAATGCCCACAGTCAACAAGCTAGGTAAGAGATTATTCAATTTGTTAAGTGATTTATAAGACTGAACCAGATCAATGATAATTCAATCATCAATATTGTGTTGCACCTTTAACCAATAGCCTAACATATTAACAACTGTTACAAATAAAGTACAAAGACTTAACTTTTGATTGTCTTTATTAAGACATCCTCTATATTCAATTTCAGCCAGACCACCCAGCCAGCCAGCCCGAGCTACCTGCACACCCGGACTGAGCAGGCCAGCAGCTAGGGATTGCCTAAATAGGTAACTTTGAAATGTTTTCAATAAAGACTCCTTTTGTCGTATAGTATTCCATATAAGGCATCCAGACCTTATGATAGTTGCACAGTATAAACACTAGCACATGCACTCTATACATTGTTATATGGCGGTGTTATGCATTTTGTATTGTAGATATGTAGTGGTGTAATAATATTACATTGTTTTATGTGTAATGTAAGTGCCTTAATGTGTTTGGACCCCAGAAAGAGTAGCTGCTGCCTTGGCAGCACCTAATGGGGATTCGTACTGAATACAAATACAAATCTTGTAATAAAACAAATCTAGTGTACATAACTTGACATTTCTTCCATACACTGTGAGAGGATAACCAACCTTCCAATTAATAGCAATCCATTTCTTAGCCACTATAAATGCTATGTTACAGTTTCTTCTGATAACAGTCTCCAGTATCAACATTTCCAAGCAAACAAAAACAGGAAGAAGGCAAAACCTGTAGACATGCTGAGATAAAATAACATATTATTTGCCAGAATTCAGTTGGCCTTCACAAGACCATAACATACAGTATGCAAATCTTTCCCTGTTTGTGCTTTACACATCCAGCAGAATAATAACATTTCTGGTAAGACGAGGGGCGGGGATGTGTGTCTATTTGTCAATAACTGCTGGTGCACGATGTCTAATATTAAAGAAATGTCAAGGTATTGCTCGCCTGAGGTAGAATACCTCATGATTATCTGTAGACCACACTATCTACCAAGAGAGTTCACATCTATATTATTCGTAGCCATCTATTAACCACCACAAACCGATGCTGCCACTAAGACTGCACTCAACGATCTGTATAAGGCCATAAGCAAAGAAGAAAATGCTCATCCAGAAGTGGCGCTCCTAGTGGCCGGGGACTTTAATGCAGGCAAACTTAAATCCGTTTTCCTAATTTATTCCAGCATGTCACATGCGCAATCACAGGTTTGAAAAAAACTAGACCACCTTTTCTCCACACACAGAGACGCATACAAAGCTCTCCCTCGCCCTCCATTTGGCAAATCTGACCATAATTCTATCCTCCTGATTCCTGCTTACAAGCAAAAACTAAAGGAGGAAGTACCAGTGACTCGCTCAATACGGAAGTGGTCAGATGACACGGATGCTACGCTACAGGACTGTTTTGTTAGCACAGACTGGAATATGTTCCGTGATTTATCCACATTGAGGAGTATACCACCTCAGTCACCAGCTTCATCAATAAGTGCATCGACAACATCGTCCCCACAGTGACCGTACTGACATTTCCCAACCAGAAGCCATGGATTACAGGCAACATCTGCACTGAGCTGCCACTTTCAAGGGGTCGGACACTAATCCGGATGCTTATAAGAAATCCCGCTATGCCCTCAGACGAACCCTCAAACAGGCAAAGCACCAATTCAGGACTAAGATTGAATCCTACTACACCAGCTCTGACACTCGTTGGATGTGGCAGGGCTTGAAAACTATTGCGGACTACAAAGGGAAACCCAGCCACGAGCTGCCCAGTGACGCGAGCCGACCAGACGAGCTAAATGCCTTTTATGCTCGCTTTGAGGCAAGCAACACTAAAGCATGCATGAGCTCACCAGCTGTTCCGGACAACTGTGTGATCACGCTCTCCGTAGCCAATGTGAGCAATACCTTTAAACAGGTCAACATTCACAAAGCCGCGGGGCCAGACATATTACCAGGATGTGTACTCAAAGCATGCGCGGACCAACTGGCAAGTGTCTTCACTGCCATTTTCAACCTCTCCCTGGCCGAATCTGTAATACCTACAGTACATGTTTCAAACAGACCATAGTCTCCCTGTGCCCAAGAAAGCGAAGGTAACCTGCCTAAATGATTACCGCCCTGTAGCACTCACGTCGGTAGTCATGAAGTACTTTGAAAGTCTGGTCATGGCTCACATCAACCCAACCATGCCAGAAACCCTAGACCCACTCCAATGGTCCATAAATGCAGTTGATAATGTGTAACGTAGTTAAGAACATATCGTAAGATCACTACACAGCTAGCTTGAAATGTTGAGGATGGAGCCTTCCAATCTGTAGTTTTTGGGTTGTCAAGAAAGGCAGTCACGTGTGCTGCGAAGCAGGGGATCGCTGGTTCAAGCCCCGTATGGGACAGTCAGACATTGGGGGAAGCTATTAGCAACAAACTGACTCCCGTTACACGAGCATAGAGGAAGCTTTTGGCAAGAATCAATATGTGCATAGCAACATCAATATTCATGCAAGTAGGAGGTAGTTGACAGTTAATATGTATGGAAGCCCATTCCTGTTGATACTATTTAAAGATTTTGAGATTTGTCAGTCAAAATCTCAAGATAGTATCTCGACATTTTTAGATAGTATCTCGAAATGTTTAGATACTATCTATCAGCTGTAGCCTACTGTAGTCTGGTCAACTGTAGCCTACTGATAACAACCACAGCTGCAGTAGCCTAGAGAAGCCTATGCACTCTTCTCTACAGGTGCATCAAAGCTGGGTCATCAGACTGTTAAATAGCCATCACTAGCCAGACTCCACCCAGTACCTTGCTCTGAACTTAGTCACTGTCCCTAGCAGGCTACCACCCGGTTAGTCAACCCTGCACCTTAGAGGTTGCTGCCCTATGTACATAGACAGGGAATCACTGATCATTTTAATAATGGAACACTGGTCACTTTAATAATGTTTACATACTGTTTTACTAATTTCATATGTATATCACAGGAGGTTGGTGGCACCTTAATTTGGGAGAAGGGGCTTGTGTTAATGACGGGAGTGGAATTAGTGGAATGGTATCAAATACAGCAAACACATGGATTCAAGGGGATTGATGCCATTCCATTTTCTCTGTTCTGGACATTATGATGAGCCGTTCTGCCCTCAGCAGCCTCCTGTGATGTATATACTGTATTCTACTGTAGTGTAGTCAATGCCACTCCGACATTGCTGATCCTTATATTTATATATTTCTTAATTCCATTCTTTTACTTTGAGATTTGTGTGTATTGTTGTGAATTGTTAGATATTACTGCACTGTTGGAGCTAGGAACACAAGCATGTCGCTACACAAGCATCTCGCTACACTCGCAATAACATCTGCTAAATATGTGTATGTGACCAATAACATTTGATTTTAACATCCTTAATATATAGACTAAGCCATGTACTGTATTTATAGCATAAAATATGCCAATTTATTTGTGTTAAAAGAAAATGCGAATGTGATCAAATGTTGTTAATATTCAAATTTCAGGTGGCTAGGTTACCTAGTACTTTTCAATACAAAATGATTGACTGGAATTAATCAATCAACATTAGTGATTAAATACTGTGTGAGTAACTTTTCAATTACAGATTTAAAGGCCTACGTGATGCAACCCTGCATAAAGCAAGCTTAGCCCTGTTGGCTCTATTGTACAAACGCAGTTGTCTCTTTGGCTCTTTGGCTGGGGGGCCCAGGACCGAGTTTGGGAAACCCTGCTCTAGGCTACCTGCAACTGTGGTTGTTATCAGTAGGCTACAGTTGATCAGACTGAAGCACAGATTAATTGTACACGATTTGACAAATCATGAGGCAAATCAGTCTAAACAACATTACTTTGTCCATATTTAATGGCTTTGTGTCAATATGTTTTATTACATCAAATCAAAACTGCTGGGGAAAATGCCAGCTCACCACACACTTGATAGCGGTCCCACTGTGCTGATCTCTGCAATGTCAACGTGGATAGATGGAAATCGCCACACAATGTTACAAATTAAGAAACATATCCTCTATGATCTACTATCTCAACATTTTGAGGTAGGTTAGTATCTAAAAAATGTTACTTGGGTATCTCAATGTTTACATTGGCTACTATCTCAACTTTTAGATAGTATTGACATTTAAAGGCCCAGTGCAGTCAAAAAACGTGATCGTCTTGTGCTTTATATATATTTCCACACTATGAGGTTGGAATAATATGTGAAATTGTGAGAATTATGATAATGACCTTTTAGTGTAAGAGCTGTTTGAAAAGACCACCTGAAATTTCTCCCTGTTTTGGTGGGATGGAGTTTTGGCCTGCCTGTTGACATCACCAGGTGGTAAATTAACAGACCAATAAGAAAGAGAGTTCCAAATCTCTCTGCCAATAACAGCTTGTTTTCAGTTTCCCCCTCCCCACTCAGACCCCTTCCAGAAAGTGATCTTTGCTAAGAAGCTATTTTTGTTTATTTTTGACCATTTTAATTGTAAACAATTACAGTAAGGTACTTAATTGTTATCCAAAAAATATTTGATTAATTGAGATATAAACTACTGCCTTGGAACTTTCAAAAAATGGTGGAGGAAATGGGTTTCCATATCCATATTATCTGCATTCATTTTGGAGTTTTGCCCTCTCTGTTTAAATCAATAGAGATGTAGCCTACCATAGCTGGCAACCGAGAGATGGGCATTGACATTTACTGCTGAATTATGACCCATTCCAATTGAAGACAGCATAGCCTACCGCAATCATTTATGAGCACGGTGTTTGGTCCTCCCACAATAGAACACGCACGGTAAATTCAGGGTTCCAGGGACGTTCACATTAGTGACAGGATGACGCGACGTGAACATCGTGCTCTCTCTCATCACTATGATTTTGGTTACGCGTCTGCGCGCGCCCTACATCAGCGGCCGGGCCACATAGCAATCAGGTTGGTAAAATGCAACTTTTAAGGATAGCTTTTGAAGGCAGCTATGGTGTTGTTGTTACCTTACGAGGGCCGACAATATGAGAAAATGACATATTTGATGGGTAACTAAACGGCAATGAGTAGGTTAACCGGGTGAAACGAGACTAGAAGCAAGACAATCATGAGCTCCTCTTTTCCCAAATCCGAATCCAAGACCTCATTGCTGAAATCTTCATCGGCAAGCGGAAGATCGACACACTTCCCTGAACGTACGACAGGAACCGACCGAAATCATCATCATCATCACCACCGTCCAGCTGCAAGTCAAGTGAGCAGCAATGCCGCAGAGGAGTCTTTCTGGTCGGCAGAGTGCGACGTTACTGCGAGGAGACCCCTGTGCCACCCCTCGCTCCTCGGTACCCGGAATAGGGCGACGACCCGAGCTAGTAAGAGCCAGCCCCACGCCCCACATGGCAACGTTCCCGCCGCCCACTCCCAGGATGACCCATCTGAGCAACATGGTGTGGTTCGAGGTGTGAGAGAACGCTGCAAGTCATCCAAGCATCACCGACACCACCGGAAAACGACCCGGGACGACCAGCCAGCTGCACAACACCACAGCCACACTCACCCTACCCGTTTAGACCCCAGAATAGGCATGCAGCCTCACTCAGACTGCAAAGACGACACCGCGCTCTTGTTTGAATCGAGGGACCATACAAGGGCCAGTTCGTCTGCTAGCGTGGATGCCAGCATCCCGTCCCCAGCTTCCTCCTCGCCTATCCCCGTATCCAGCCGATCCTCTCACCGCTCTCGAAGGTCCAGCGCAGCATCTTGTGAATCTGACTTTTTGCGGCCAATTCTCAACTCGGTTTTTGGACAGGTAAGAAAGACCCTTGCCTAAAACATAATACACATTAAATTGTTAATTAAAATAATTCCTTAATTATGAAAAATAGTAATTCACTTGCAATCACAAATTATAGGCTAAGCTTCTTCAAATAGTTTCATAATCAATAAGGCCTATTTAGCCTAGTAATATGTAGGCTATTTCTTAAGAGGGAGAAAGCCTACCATTATCAGAGTATTGATCTCAGCTAGAGGTAGTAGTCTGAATGTAATTGATAGTGCATGAAAACTATAGTATTTGAGGGTCACATTACTGTCTTGTAGTGGAATCATACAGCCATTGAATATGCCTGGCTCACTGAGCCCAGTAAATCAATGACATTATTAATGGATGAGCTTGTCTCTGAAAGCACAGAGGGCTTCAGTGTGTCTTCTTATTAGAGCTCCTATGTTAATGAACTGTGAAAAGGGAACCATATAGGCTGTCCTCATTGTACATTTCACATACAATTATCCAGAAATGTAATGGCCACATTTGGTGCGCAAATTGTTATCCTCACATGTACCATGATGTCACAGGTGATTTAGCCTTACGTTCCAGATTTCTCTGCCTCTGTAATATTCACAGCTACACACATTGCCATATAAAGCCATGTCTCGATTGATGGTTTCTCAGCATGGATGTACAGTAGTAGGCCTACACATTGGAATGAGAGAGGCAGAGGAGAGAGAGAGAGAGAGATACAGAGTAGAACGCTTCTGAAGTGTCCATTTGTATGACACTGAAATCAATGTGATTTGCATATTCATAAATACATTGATTTAAAAATATATAACTATCTTTTTTGTATTTTGCTGTTTGAAGGTAGCCTAGTTACGATGAAGGTAGCCTAGTCACGTTGAAGGTAGCCTAGTCACTTTGAAGTATCTCGTCACGATGAAAGGATGTTAGATGTTCCTCACAGATGTCACTGCGCTCCGAACAGGTGTTTTCCAAACATGTGCTGGATGTGTTTATAGATATTCAAATTATTGCCCAGAAATAAATAGCCAATTATTATTCATGCACAGAGCTTAATCTCCATAGTGACATAGGCCTTCACATAGTCGATTTACTGGTGTTTAGATATGCCTATCTATAGCTCAAGCAATTGTTTTAGGATGGTTGTGTAAATGTCAAAATATGTCAACTACCGTTGATGCTTATAAGCCACATGGAATACAGTAGTAACTAGAGGTCGACCGATTAATCCTAATGGCCAATTAATTAGGGCCGATTTCAAGTTTTCATAACAATCAAAAATCTGTGTTTTTTTACACCTTTATTTAACTAGGCAAGTCAGTTAAGAACACATTCTTATTTTCAAGGAACGGTGGGTTAACTGCCTTGTTCAGGGGCAGAACGACAGCTTTATACCTTGTCAGCTCGGGGATTCAATCTGGCAACCTTACGGTTAACTAGTCCAACGCTCTAACCACCTGATTACATTGCACTCCACGAGGAGCCTGCCTGTTACGCGAATGCAGTAAGAATCCAAGGTAAGTTGCTAGCTAGCATTAAACTTATCTTATAAAAACAATCAATCAATCAATCACAAGTTAACTACACATGGTTGTTGATATTACTAGTTTATCTAGCGTGTCCTGCGTTGCATATAATCGATGCGGTGGCATTCGCAAAAAAGGACTGTCGTTGTTCCAACGTTGCTCCAACGTGTACCTAACCATAAACATCAATGCCTTTCTTAAAATCAATACACAAGTATATATATTTTAAACCTGCATATTTAGTTAATATTGCCTGCTAACATGAATTTATTTTAACTAGCAAAAATGGTGTCACTTCTCCTGCAACAGAGTCAGGGTATATGCAGCAGTTTGGGCCGCCTAGCTCATTGCAAACTGTATGAAGACTATTTCTTCCTAACAAAGACAGCCAACTTCGCCAAACAGGGGATGATTTAACAAAAGCGCATTTGCGAAAAAAGCACAATCGTTGCACGACTGTACCTAACCATAAACATCAATGCCTTTCTTAAAATCAATACACAGAAGTATATATTTTTAAACCTGCATATTTAGCACAAATAAATCCAGGTTAGCAGGCAATATTAACCAGGTGAAATTGTGTAATTTCTCTTGCGTTCATTGCACGCAGAGTCAGGCTATATGCAACTGTTTGGGCCGCCTGGCTCATTGCGAACTAATTTGCCAGAAATGTACGTAATTATGACATAACATTGAAGGTTGTGCAATGTAAACAGGAATATTTAGACTTATGGATGCCACCCGTTAGATAAAATACGTAACGGTTCCGTATTTCACTGAAAGAATAAACATTTTGAATTCAAGATGATAGTTTCCGGATTCTACCATATTAATGACCTAAGGCTCGTATTTCTGTGTGTTATTATGTTATAATTAAGTCTATGATTTGATAGAGCAGTCTGACTGAGCGATGGTAGACACCAGCAGGCTCGTAAGCATTCATTCAAACAGCACTTTTGTGCGTTTTGCCAGCAGCTCGTCGCTGTGCTTCAAGCATTGTGCTGTTTATGACTTCAAGCCTATCAACTCCCGAGATTAGGCTGGTGTAACAAATGTGAAATGTCTAGCTAGTTAGCGGGGTGTGCACTAATAGCGTTTCAAACGTCACTCACTCTGAGACTTGGAGTAGTTGTTCCCCTTGCTCTGCATGGGTAACGCTGCTTCGAGGGTGGCTGTTGTCATTGTGTTCCTGGTTCGAGCCCAGGTAGGAGCGAGTAGAGGGACGGAAGCTATACTGTTACACTGGCAATACTAAAGTGCCTATAAGAACATCCAATAGTCAAAGGTATATGAAATACAAATTGTATAGAGAGAAATAGTCCTATAATTCCTATAATAACTACAACCTAAAACTTCTTACCTGGGAATATTGAAGACTCATGTTAAAAGGAACCACCAGCTTTCATATGTTCTCATGTTCTGAGCAAGGAACTTAAACGTTAGCTTTCTTACATGGCACATATTGCACTTTTACTTTCTTCTCCAACACTTTGTTTTTGCATTATTTCAACCAAATTGAACATGTTTGATTTTTTATTTGAGGCTAAATGTATTTTTATTCATATATTATATTAAGTTAAAATAAGTGTTCATTCAGTATCGTTGTAATTGTCATTATTACAAATAAATAAATAAAATTGTCCAATTTAATCGGTATCAGCTTTTTTTGGTCTTCCAATAATCAGTATCGGTATCGGCGTGGAAAATCATAATTGGTCTGTCACGCTCTGACCGTAGATATTATATTTTGGTTAGGTCAGGGCGTGACTAGGGTGGGTACGCTAGTTTTTGCATTGTCTAGGTTTTTTTGTATGTGTAAGGTTTTTGTAGGTCTAGGTGATTTGTATGTCTATGGTGGCCTGATATGGTTCCCAATCAGAGGCAGCTGTTTATCGTTGTCTCTGATTGGGGATCATGTTTAGGGAGCCATTTCCCTTTGGTGTTTGTGGGATCTTGTCTATGTGTAGTTGCCTGTCAGCACTCATTTGTATAGCTTCACATTTCGTTTTGTTATTTTGTTAGTTTGTTCAGTGTTTCATTCTTTAAATAAATAAGAATGTACGCATACCACGCTGCGCTTTGGTCCGATCCTTATAACGAACGTGACATGGTCGACCTCTAGTAGTAACTACATTCAGGCATTATAATGACACTTTACGCTAGAGGACACTGATAATGTATTAGTATTGCTCAAAATGAAACATGATTAGATCAGAAAACATTCCTATATTAGAGAATGATTTGTGTCCCTGCTCTGTAAACATAGTGGTGCTGACCCTTCTGCAGACTGGGGTACTTAGTGTTCATAAAGAGGAAGTTGGTATTGGTCTGTCATTGGGAGTGTGCGGCATCATGGAATGGGCTCTTGACTTTGTGGATCACTCTTGACTTGTATGGTGATGGTGTGTTGTGATATGCTATGCCTCATACTTTGGTTATAATCTATTCAATAAGTGTCCTGCGGATTAGGTGGAGCATATTATGTGTTCTCAATGTTTAATTAGTTTCCTTTTGTGTTTTTGCTGAGCGTTTGCAAACTGAAGCTTTGGTGCTCCTAACAATGAAGTCAGTGGGTCTTTGTGACAACCCTCAGCTCAGCAGTCAATCTATTTCCATATTTGTTTTTTCTCTCGTGTGTTTTCCCTGTCATCTGTGAGTCAGTCAGGAAGTGTGTGCCAGTGAAACATAAGCGCAATATGAATCAGCTCTTTATGACACGTTAATTGAGAGGTGGTGAGACACAGGGAGAAGCGTAACACATCTTCTATTAGATCCCAATGTAGCATGTGTTATAAGACACAATGTTTCTGAGACAAATAAAGCAGCCATCTCATTCTACCTAGTTGCTTTTTTTTCTTACAGACTACCGGTATAACAGAATGTTCCAAAATTAATCCAATGCTCCAATGTCCCCTCCCCTTCCATGACGTTCTCTGTTCATTTGGCTCTGTATCTGTTAGGTCAGTGTGACCTTGTCATTGTCTACAGAGTGGTGGAGCTGGGAGGGGGAGAGCCAGGTGACAGTTGAGCAGAAAAATGTATTCATCTCCGGTGTACCTGTATATATACAATTCGTTATTTACAGGCACAATTAAAGGAACTGTGTCATTTTATAGTCAGTTCCATCTAGAGTTTAAAACCAGGTGTGAAATTGAACAGAGTTTGATGTGTACTGTTTACATGTGGATGTGCATGCGTACACATTTGCATGATGCTAACATGATGTAAGCAAACCAAATAATGGCATTGATTGTCACGACTTCTACCGAAGTCGTTGCCCCTCCTTGTACGGGCGGTGCTCGGCGTTCGACGTCACCGGTCTTCTAGCCATCATTGATCCTTTTTTAATTTTCCATTGGTTTTGTCTTGTCTTCCCACACACCTGTTTTCAATCCCATTCATTACCTGTTGTGTATTTAACCCTCTGTTTCCCCTCATGTCTTTGTCAGAGATTGTTTTATTTGTCAGTGTAGTGTGATTGTTGTATAGGTGCGCGTCGGGTCCTCGTACCCCTGTTTGTTTGTTTGTGTACATTTAGTGTTATGGAGCATACTCCGTGGACTTTATTAAAAGACTCCATTTTACACTCCATTTGACTCTCCTGCGCCTGACTTCCCTGCCACCTATTACACCTATGCATGACACTGATCAGATGTGTGATGTGTTCTGAAGTTCACCATGACTCTGAGAAAGAGTGCTACATTAGCTAAATATGCTCCTACCAAGATTAATCATCACCTGAGAGAGAGAGAGTGTGAGGGAGGAAGGTTATATCAGAGATTTTTTACAAATAACTTACACCATCTGCGTGTTTCACTGTCATCCAACGTGTCAGCCAATTCTCATTGCCTGTCTCCCAAAGTAGCTGCATATTTAACTGGTTTTACATTTATAGCCTATTGATGAACAATTTAAGGAAATGGCACAATAAATGAGTGCGGCATGTTGTATTTGTCTCACAGTGATAACTGTGATATCAATGGCAGTGCAACCAACCGTAGTGCAAATTGCCCCCTCTGATACGCCTGAAAGACAAAATTATTGAGGTGTAGCGATCTACTACTTTATTCATCAGTACTATAACAGTCAGGGATCATTTTCATGGCTTGGCAGTTGAGAGAAAGTGGAATTAAAAACACTCAATGGCACAGCAGTATATAATAATCCATTAATTAAACCATGAATTACTATTAGTCCCACCTAAACCTAAAAACATTGTTACAAATACTTTTGCCAATTTCCCTGCATATTATCCTCATTTTGTTATATATTTGCTTAACATTGTTGATGTTGTTTAGTCAAGCTTGCATTCTTTATATGTGCCAGAAAATGGTATCCTGCCGCTTTTAGACAGATGTGCCTTTTTTTAAACACCTGCTGCCCCCTAAATATCTCTGCACAACCTTCCTGCTGATTAGAATCCTGTATGTTTTTGTAGGTAATGGAATGTGTCATGTGTTTTGAGAGAGACGGAAGGAGACTATGTGGGTAAAGGATCGGCATCTTCTCTCTGCATTATTTGTTTCAGCTTGTGCATTTCATGGGAAAGTTGGATCTACCTCCCCCTTTCCCCCTTTTCCATCTCTTGTTCCCTCCCTCTTACTCCTTCTTCCTCTTACTTCTCCCTCCCTCCCTCCCTCCCTCCTCTTACTTCTCCCTCCCTCCCTCCCTCCCTACATGTACACTACTTTTCAAAAGTTTGGGGTCACTTAGAAATGTCCTTGTTTTTTAAAGAAAAGCTATTTTTTTGTCCATTAAAATAACATCAAATTGATCCGAAATACAGTGTAGACATTGTTAATGTTGTAAATGACTATTGTAGCTGGAAACGGCAGATTTTTTATGGAATATCTACACGTGTTCCAATGGCAAGTTGTGTTAGCTAATCCAAGTTTATCGTTTTAAAAGGCTAATTGATCATTAGAAAACCCTGTTAGCACAGCTGAAAACTGTGGTTCTGATTTTAAAGAAGCATTAAAACTGGCCTTCTTTAGACTAGTTGAGTATCTGGAGCATCAGCATTTGTGGGTTTGATTACAGGCTCAAAATGGCCAGAAACAAATAATGGTCTTCTGAAACTCGTCAGTCTATTCTTGTTCTGAGAAATGAAGGCTATTCCATGTGAGAAATTGCCAAGAAACAGAAGATCTCGTACAACGCTGTGTACTACTCCCTTCACAGAACAGCGCACACTGGCCCTAACCAGAATAGAAAGAGGAGTGGAAGGTGCACAACTGAGCAAGAGGAGAAGTACGTTAGAGTGTCCAGTTTGAGAAACAGATTCCCCACAAGTCCTCAACTGGCAGCTTCATTAAATAATACCCGCAAAACACCAGTCTCAACGTCAACAGTGAAGAGGTGACTCCGGGATGCTGGCCTTCTAGGCAGAGTTGCAAAGAAAAAGCCATATCTCAGACTGGCCAATAAAAATAAAAGATTAAGATGGGCAAAAGAAAACAGACACTGGACAGATGTAGATTGGGAAAAAGTGTTATAGACAGACTAATCTAAGTTTGAGGTGTTCGGATCACAAAGAAGAACATTCGTGAGACGCAGAAAAAATGAAAAGATGCTGGAGGAGTGCTTGACGCCATCTATCAAGCATGGTGGAGGCAATGTGATGGTCTGGGGGTGCTTTGGTGGTGGTAAAGTGGAAGATGTGTACAGGGTAAAAGGGATCTTGAAGAAGGAAGGCTATCATTCCATTTTGCAACGCCATGCCATGCCATACCCTGTGGATGGCACTTAATTGGAGCCAATTTCCTCCTACAACAGGACAATGACCCAAGCACAGCTCCAAACTATGCAATAACTTTTTAGGGAAGAAGCAGTCAGCTGGTATTCTGTCTATAATGGAGTGGCCAGCACAGTCACCGGATGTCAACCCTATTGAGCTGTTGTGGGAGCAGCTTGTCCGTATGGTACATAAGAAGTGCCAATCAAGCCATTCCAATTTGTGGGAGGTGCTTCAGGAAGCATGGGAGGAAATCTCTTCAGATTACCTCAACAAATTGATAACTAGAATGTCAAAGGTCTGCAAGGCTGTAATTGCTGCAAATTGAGGATTATTTGATGAAAGAGAAGTTTGAAGGACACAATTATTAATTCAATTAAAAATCATTATTTATAACCATGTCAACGTCTTGACTATATTTCCCATTCATTTTGCAACTCTGTTGATGTATGTTTTCATGGAAAACAAGGACATTTCTAATTGACCCCAAACTTTTGAATGGTAGTGTAGGTAGGGGTAAAGTGACTATGTATAGATAATAAACAGCGAGTAGCAGCAGCATGAAAAAAAAAATGAGGGGTCAATTCAATTAGTCTGGGTAGACATTTGATTAACTGTTCAGCAGTCTTGTGGCTTGAGGGTAGATGCTGTTAAGGAGCCATTTGGACCTAGACTTGGCGGTCCTGTACCGCTTAGCATGCGGTAGCAGAGAGAACAGTCTATGACTTGGGTGGCTGGAGTCTTTGACCATTTTTAGTGCCTCTGACACCACCTGGTATACAGGTCCTGCATATAGCAGGAAGCTTGGCCCCAGTGATGTATTGGGCTGTACACACTACCCTCTGTAGCGCATTGTGGTCAGATGCCGACCAGTTGCCATACCAGGCAGTGATGCAACCAGGTGTGCTCTTGATGGTGCAGCTGTAGAACCTTTTGAGGATCTGAGTACCCATGCCAAATCTTTTCTGTCTCCTGAGGGAGAATAGGCATTGTCGTGCACACTTCACGACTGTCTTGGTGTGTTTGGACCATGATAGTTTGTTGGTGATGTGGACACCAAGAATCTTGAAGCTCTCGACCTCTATCCACATGGCTCTACCTCAAACCTGTGTTAACTCTCCTCTCCTCCAAGCCCTCTCAGAAAGACCCTTGTGGTCTTTTTAAGTCTGGTGCAACCCCTTGTTTTCTACCATTGGGAACTGTGTAAAATCTCCTTTTAGAATCCTCTCCAAAAAGGTAAGGTTGTATTTAATGTGATTCACTGTAGCCAGGGTTGAGGAGTAATTGATTACATGTAATCAGTGACATGTAATCTGATGATAAAATACTGTAACTGTACGGATACGTTACCAGAAAAAAATATTGAAATCAGATTACATATACATTTGAAAAAGTAAATGATTACTTCTTGGATTACTTTTAAATTCAGAAAGGATGCTTGCGAGAAGAAAAAAAAACATTATGACACTTTTCTGTTTTATTAATGACATTCAATTCAGCATTGAAAAGTCAGAGACCGCAATGATGACACACCAAATGCATTTGATGGATCCTTTTTGTGTTCTTTGAATGCCTCTTAGGGGTAAAGTAGTCTGAAGTAATCAGATTACGTTACTGAGTTTTGGTAGTCCAAAAGTTACGTTACTGTTTACAATTTTGGACAGGTAACTAGTAACTAACAGATTACATTTACAAAGTTACCTACCCAACCCTGACTATAGCGCATGTGCTCTACCTCTGCAGCTGTCTATCCTCTATGTCTTGTGTCTGTTCCCATGTGCTGGACTATTTCACAATTTGTACAAAATGCTGTACAGAGATATGCTAATTGGAAAAGTGATTAAATGTGAAAGTTTTTTTTACTGCACCTAATTTGTAGAACTGCCTTTACTACTGTGTGGTGTATTTAGGAACATTCATATTTACAGTTGGAGTGTGAAACTGTTGCTCTGATGAGGAGACTTTATTTTGTTACTATCCACTGCTTATTGTGTTTTAATCTACCACCTGACAATTATGTCAAATATACAGTACCAGTCAAACGTTTGGACACACCTACTGATTCCAGGGATGTTCTTTATTTTTTACTATTTTCTACATTGTAGAATAATAGTGAAGACATCAAAGCTATGAAATCACACATATGGAATCATGTAGTAACCAAAAAAAGTGTTATAACAAATCAAAATATATTTTATATTTGAGATTCTTCAAAGTAGCCACCCTTTGCTTTGATGACAGCTTTGCACATTCTTGGCATCCTCTCAACCAGCTCAACCACCTGGAATGCATTTCAATTAACAGGTGTGCCTTGTTAAAAGTTAATTTGTGGAATTTCTTTCCTTCTTAATGCGCCAATCAGTTGTGTTGTGACAAGCTAGTGGTGGTATACAGAAGATAGCCCTATTTGGTATAAGACCAGAGCTGTACTCATACTAACCGCACTAACCATACTATTTGCGACGTAGTATGCTTATTGGTCATTGTATGGATATTGTTAGTATGCCAAAAGTTCACGGATGTCGTACTAAATTTGCCAAAATACGAAGTATACAAGCAGCGGACACTCAATCCATGCTTTAAGGGCCCATAATGCAATTCTTCAGAAAATGGACGTGGCTTCACATTTTTAGATTTGAAGAAAATGGTGGAAAATATGCAGCCAATGTCCGATGAGAGTGGTTACAAATGCATTGCTTTAACTAATTATGTCAAATTTTAAGAAAATGTTAAGCAATGTAATAAATAAATTACTTTTCAAATAAGTTAGGTTACACGTTATGTTGGCTGACAATTTGTTAGCTATGCTATCCTTATGAAACGCATAGCATTACAGAAGTATGTGCCGGTAGCTAGTTAGCTAGTTACCTAGTTGGCTAATACATCAAACTTGCCAAGCAGTATATTAACTATATGCTAAATAACTACCCAACATGTATTGACTTGATTATTCACGTAATTCTTAGCTAAGTGTTGTGCGTTCTCAATGGACATTGTTAATTCTGGCTATCTACTCCGATTTCATAGTGTGCCAGAGTCAGAGTGTCAGTAAAAGTTGCCAAAAAAAGAGTAATTAAATTGTATCCAGCAGCACAGTTACAGTCACCAACAATCTGGATAACATGAAAACACACTCGACATCATAAAATGTCTAGCTTGTCATTTGTTATGCAAACAAGCTAGCAAGAGGTTGCATAGCAACACCATCAACTTCCGGTTAACAGGCGAATCGCTAGTATGCTCAACTGAAACGATACTGTTCCTTTACAGTATACTAAAATGAAATAATAGTATATAGTATATACTCATTAAGTATGTTGTATACAGTATGTTATTATGGGTATTCAAACACCGCTCAAGACCATAGTTTGTCAAGAACAGCTCAAATAGGCAAAGAGAAACAATAGCCCATCATTACTTTAAGACATGAAGGTCAGTCAATCGGGAAGATTTCAAGAACTTTGGAAGTTTCTTCAAGTGCAGTCGCAAAAACCATCAAGCTTTATGATGAAACTGGCTCTCATGAGGATCGCCACAGGAAAGGAAGACCCAGAGTTACCTCTGCTGCAGAAGATAAGTTCAAATCAAAGTTTATTTGTCACATGTGCCGAATACAACAGGTGTAGACCTTACAGTGAAATGTTTACTTACAGGCTCTAACCAATAGTGCGGAAAAATAAAAAATAGTTTAAAAAAAGGTGTGTTTGTAGGTAAGTAAAGAAATAAAACAACAGTAAAAAGACATTTGAAAATAACAGTTGCAAGGCTATATACAGACACCTGTTAGTCAGGCTTATTGAGGTAGTATGTACATGTAGGTATGGTTTAAGTGACTATGCATATATGATGAACAGAGAGGGGTTGGCTGGTGGTGGGACACAATGCAGATAGCCCGGTTAGCCAATGTGCGGGAGCACTGGTTAGTCTGGCCAATTGAGGTAGTATGTACATGAATGTATAGTTAAAGTGACTATGCATATATGATAAACAGAGAGTATCAGCAGTGTAAAACAGGGGTTCACAGAATTCAAGTAACAGACACATCTCAACATCCACTGTTCAGAGGAGACTGTGTGAATCAGGCCTTTATGGTCGGATTGTTGGAAAGAAACGACTACTAAAGGACACCAATAATAAGAAGAGACTTGCTTGGGCCAAGAAACACGAGCATTGGACATTAGACCAGTGGAAATCTGTCCTTTGGTCTGATGAGTCCAAGTTTGAGATTTTTGGTTCCACCCGCCGTGTCTTTGTGAGACGCAGAGTAGATGAACGTATGATCTTTGCATGTGTGGTTCCCACGGTGAAGCATGGAGGAGTAGGTGTGATGGTGTGGGGGTACTTTGCTGGTGGTACTGTCAGTGATTTATTTAGAATTCAAGGCACACTTAACCAGCGTGGCTACTACAGCATTCTGCAGTGATACGTCATCCCATCTGGTTTGCGCTTGGGTGGGACTGTCATTTGTTTTTCAACAGGACAATGACGCAAAGCACACCTCCAGGCTGTGTAAGGGCTATTTGACCAAGCAGAGTGATGGAGTGCTGCATCAGATGACCTGACCTCCACAATCACCTGACCTCAACCCAATTGAGATGTTTTGGGATGAGTTGGACCGCAGTGTAAAGGAAAAGCAGACAACAAGTGCTCAGCATATGTGGGAACTCCTTCAAGACTGTTAGAAAAGCATTCCTCGTGAAGCTGGTTGAGAGAATGCCAAGAGTGTGCAAAGCTGTCATCAAGGAAAATGGTGGCTTCTTTGAAGAATATATAATATATTTTGACTTGTTTAACACTTTTTTCATTACTGAATGATTCCATATGTGTTATTTCATAGTATTCTACAATGCAGAAAATAGTAAAAATAAAGAAAAACCCTTGAATGAGTAGGTGTGTCCAAACTTTTGACTGGTACTGTATTACTAGAAGAAGAACAAGTCACTTGTCATTGATTTATTACATATACAGTAAAGTTCATAACAGTTTGTAGACTGTAGAGCTCTTCATCTGTGTAAATTAGTTTACAAAGCGATGAAGAGTATTTTTATACTGGTTGTCTACTCATGACAGGCCACGTTTTTGCAATTATATTTCACTCATGACAGCAAAACATTTTTGGGGACATCTACTACATCTACTACTTTCACAATGCCTCTTACCATGACTATTTATACCTATGGCCTGCCTCTTGAAACATGCTCCGACCATTTGTGCCAAGTGAAGTCTTTGGCACAAATGGTCGGTCTTGGGCATCAGTGTAGAATGATGGACATATCCAGGTTCTAGTTGCAGATCCAGGTTCTAGAAGCAGATCCAGGTTCTAGTAGAGGATTAAGAGTTAAATGGAATACACGTGTGAGTGCAGTCCTAGTTCACTGAAAGAAAGTATCTTCTCTTCCATCTATTCTCTGCCTTTCATCCACTATTCTCACCTTCCCCCATGTGTGTGCTTACTGTCGTTTTGACAGTGTATAGGTCTCAAGTGTCAGTCTACATGATGTGACCAGTAAACTGTTATGATGAAAGAATGGAAAGTTGTCCACACTTTTTTATTGATGTGGATATAAAGTCCCTCCACCCCTCTCTTTTACGCCGTCTCTCTCTCTCTCTCTCTCTCTCCCTCTCTCTGTCTCAAACACACACACACTAAAACATTCACATTTAGAACACATTTAGAACACATTTTACTGACAGCAAGTGTGACGTTACTGATAACAAGCACTGTAAAAGTCTCCACTGATGTGCCAACAAGCTTGCTAACACACCCCCATCCCGCTGGCAGCATTAGCAGATCTACTATAACTATTGCAATCAGTCGTGTTTGCTGTGTGAAAGGTTTATGTAAAAAAAAATCACTTTAATAAATTAGGAAGTGGGAGTAGGATGAATGGGAGTAATTTATTAAACAGGAGAGGGCTTTTGGGTGTTAAAGCTGTTGATAATTCCTGCTAGACTAGCATAAAGGAAATTTGATAAAAAAGTAGCAAGCAGCACAAGCTACTGACTGATAAGTATTACAACATGACTGCAACATGACATAATTAACAGGTCAAAGGTAGGGTCCTAAACACATTGAGCAGGTCGTTCATATGAAAGGATATTATGCACTACAGCCCTTACAATGTTTGTTTTTTCTATCAGATTTATTTGACAAGGCATGTTTCTGCCCCTGAACAGGCAGTTAACCCACTGTTCCTAGGCCGTCATTGAAAATAAGAATTTGTTCTTAACTGACTTGCCTGGTTAAATAAAGGTAAAATGAAATGTAGATTTTTGAGAAATTAGAGACTCACTGACGCTATACACGTCAAATTGACTTACTACTCCCTCTCAGCTCTACCTCTGAGTTCATTCTGTCCCGAAGCTGCTGTTGACTACGCGTCTCTAACACTGTCTCTGTCCCCCTATACCCAAACCCCCCTGCCCCCCCTGGAAAGCTGGTCCAGGAAGACAGGAGGCAGTACAGAGGTGGTGCAGTCCTGTGATGAAAGGGGCCTCCCCATTTGAGGGGCCTATCAGGAGCCGCTCATAACCCTAGCACAAAACTGCGCTCTCATTCACAACATTATGGGGCCCACCTGCATCTTCCTGCTCAAGAGCCAGGCCGATATCAGGCAGGCTGTAAGTAAGTCTGGACACACACAAACACATATGCACTGAATATACCAAACATTAAGAACACCTTTCTAATTATGAGTTGCACCCCCTTTTGCCCTCAGAACAGCCTCAATTCGTCTGGCATGGACTCTACAAGCTGTCGAAAGCATTCCACAAGGATGCTACCCCATATTGACTCCAATGCATCCCACAGTTGTGTCAAGTTGCCTGAATGTCCTTTGGGTGGTGGACCATTCTTGATACACATGGGAAACTGTTGAGCGTGAAAAACCCAGCAGCATTGCAGTTTCTTGACACAAACCTGTACGCCTGGCACCTACTACCAAACCCCGTTCAAAGGCACTTACATCTTTTGTGTTGCCCATTCACAGTATGAATGGCACACATACACAATCTATGTGTATTATCTCAAGGCTTAAAAATCCTTCTTTAACCTGTATCCTCCGCTTCATCTACACTGATTGATGTGGATTTAACAAGTGACATCAAAATGGGATCATAGCTTTCACCTGGATTCACCTGGTCAGTCTATGTCATGGAAAGAGCAGGTGTTCTTAATGCTTTGTGTGTGTGTGTGTGTGTGTGTGTGTGTGTAAATGTAACCAGACATGATGTGTTTGGCAGATAAACTACAAATATGTGGATGAGACCGCAAACAGGGACTTACCTACCTGGGGCTACTGTACTCCTTGGTCGACCCTCTTTCTTTTACATTATATGTTTGTGTTGTGACTGATGTCAAAAGAAACCCCTGCAGTTTGTTCCATTATTGGATTAATTTAGGATTCTGATGGCCGTTTGATGTTTAACCAAATGTATTTCTTCAGGCCACTGTGTTTACACTTCTCCCTGCAGATTAACCCCTAAGGGTTCTGGGATATGTCTCTCTCTCTCTGTCCTCTATATCCTTTAAAGGTTGCTTTCATTATAAGCAAGAGCTGAAAAAAAGAACATAGCTACATTCCTTGCAGACTGAAAGACATGCGTTTCCCGGTTGTGCTCTGTCTCTGATGACGCTGGGAACAGTCTGAATGGGAGTCATTAAGATGTTTGAAAGCATTCCAGTGACTATATAGCTATTGTCCCTTGCTTGAGTTCCACCAGAATAGATAGAGGATTATCATGGCCCAGACCGCAGATTCACCTTTTGAAGTTGCTATGTTCCTGGGATTGTTAACATCAGATAGTGTAGGAATATAATATGATGGACTTTGACAATTGTTATCTCTAAACAACTTAATAATCTTTATTTATTAATTGTTAATAACTTAATTTGATTTGAAGTTCTGATTACACTGACACTGTCTTCTTTGCCCCAATAGGACAGAGACCTGAGGCCAGAGGAGATTGATGGTAAGTTGTTTTTCATTAATGTTCCTGTGCTTGTCTCTGTAGTTGCGTCTCTGGTAGTGGCATGAGTTTTCAGATTACAGGAGAGTAATCTTTCTCTGTGTTCTCTCTGCAGAGTTGCGGGATGCTTTTAAGGAGTTTGATAAGGACAAAGATGGTTTCATCAGCTGTAAAGACCTGGGAAACTGTATGAGAACCATGGGATACATGCCTACTGAAATGGAGTTGATAGAACTGAGCCAACAGATCAACATGAATTGTAAGAGTGTGCCCTAGTCTAGATATTTGCAGTACAGGTGCATTACACCATGGTTTGCTAATCCCCCCCCCCCCTAACATGTTCTCCCTTGTCCCTTCTCTTTTTGGCAAGTGGGAGGTCATGTTGACTTTGAGGATTTTGTGGAGTTGATGGGCCCCAAACTTCTCGCTGAAACTGCAGATATGATTGGTGTAAAAGAACTGAGAGATGCCTTCAAAGAGGTGAGGAACTGGATTGCCAGAGAGAGGGAGGAGAGGGTGATTATGGAGAAAAGTAGTTCTATTGCCTGTCGGTCTAATATTTCATGCTCTGGATTATGAATGTGATCATTTGTTTTTTCCCTCATGAAGTTTGACACCAATGGTGATGGAGCGATAAGCACATCTGAGCTGAGAGAAGCCATGAGGAAGTTGCTGGGACAACAGGTGAGGTTACAGAATGAAGTCTGTCTGAGCGGCTTAATCGATGTATGCATCACTACTAAAAACTTTGTTTTACACACACGTATTCCTCCTTTGTTACTGGACTGTAGGTTGGCCACAAGGACTTAGAAGATATCCTGAGGGACATCGACTTGAATGGTGATGGGCATGTTGACTTTGAAGGTAAGCTGATGCAGAGTTTTTTTTATCTATACCAACAGAATAATAAAATCACAGACAATATTGTAATAGCTAGAGATTTTGCTATTCATGCTGTGTGCAAGCTAGTCTTCAGATAATGGGACAGGAGTGCTTCATAAACGCTTGATGTCAACTGGTCTTCCTTACTCTTCAATTTCATGATATTTCTTTCCTTTTATCCACTTTCTGGCAAAGCTTCAAATAGCTTTGACATTTGCAAACGGCCTGTTTCAACCATGTAAGGAAAGTGTGGTCTCCTCCTGTGTTTTCCTTATAACAGCGAGAACACAATCCCTATACCCCAATCCTTAAACTGGTAAATGCATTATGATACAGTATTCAATATGTCTGTCGGCTGCAGACAACTATGGGGCCCCACTGGTCACTGTGACTCAAATATAGACGTGCAGTAACATATGATACTGTTGACTTTCACACAGTCTGCATGTCCTATGCATATTTTAACACACACACACACACAGACTGAACTTCTAAAATTTGACAGGTCTTATCCTCTCTTTTCACAGAGTTTGTACGAATGATGTCCCGCTGAGAGGAGGAATGGTCGATATGGCTTCAAGTTAATTATTCTGAATGTGAACCTCAGCCCCTTTGTCATCATCATTGAATGAGCAAAACGGAGTAAATACTTGGACCTCTGAGCTATCTTTTCCTGAGAGAAACTGGAATTAAAGACCTTACCTCTAAGTAGAAATGGAAGACCACAGTACTGCTCAAAATAGTGTTCTTCCCTAAAAGCCCCACATTCCAACTTAGACAGGTTCTACTGTAGCTTACAGACTGACCTGCTAATGGTTTCCGCACTATTAACCCTCCACGAACTGTATACACTTGTGTGTAGCCTGCTGTTTAGGCAAGTTTTGTTTCTCAACCTTTAAATGGCAATATTACTTGTGACTACTGATATGTTCTTCAAGTTTGAGTAATAGAGTGAGAAAAGCAGAGTCTTATTTGTGTGTGTGTTTGTCACTGTGATCTTTTGTGAGGTGATCACTGTGTTTACCCAGCACCATAAAAGCACCAGATCCTCTCTAATGCACTGGGTTTATGGGACAAGCAAGAGCTAAGAGGACCTCAGCAAACAAGCTTTTCCCAGATCTGGAAAATAGTAGCTTTTCTTCACATTTGTGTGCAGTGCATAAACATGATGGTTTATGTGTACAGTATCTTGTCTGTCTGTCTGTCTGTCTGTCTGTCTGTCTGTCTGTCTGTCTGTCTGTCTGTACAGTTTGACAAATAAATAGCAGAGTCCTAGTTTGTCATTGTGCTGTTTTTATGCATGCCAGAGACAAACCTAATTTTAAATATAGTATTATCTGTATGGGTGTGACAGTAAATGTAATACATTGTCTAATGTATATAGTAGGCCACGCAATCTACTAAAAATAAATGTCTACTTGTGAACCTGTTTTTTTTTCCAGTGTTGCAATAAGTCCCAGGGAAATAGCTATATGGTGTGAAGCCAGGAAAGAAGAGACAGATTGAACTATTGCAATACCAGACAAACATGTAAAGGGCCCATACTAGGGGCTTCTGTGAAGTGAAGAAGTGTTTCACAAGGACATTGGACTGACACATCAAACCTTCCTTTTCATTTTTTGCATATGGATAAACAATACAGAGCAATAGGTCTAGACCATTCTGGGCTCAAACAATATCAACATTTAAGAAAATATTCAAATAGATATGGCTAAAGGCCGACCTTAACAGAACAGAAATTATTTGTAGACTTCAGTTACTAAAGAGACGTTTTCATGGTACCAGAACACAACAATGGTGCGCGAATGGCTGGCTGGAACAGAACAAGTTGTCATGGCAACTGTCTCGCTCCTCCACCTGGATCCGCAGGAGCGGCGCAACATCTCTCTTCTTTGTTCCCTACCGTCTGTCTGGACAGGACCCAAAATCCGCACGGGCTCCATCGTGTGGTAAATGTCTAGAATACATTTTGTTTTGAGTTCTTGATGTTCTCAATTTTCGAAACTAAAGAGATGCACGAGATAAAACTGTCTCATCGTTAGCATACAGCTAGCTACACAGCACTTTAAAAAAAAAAGTCAGGTGCAGGTTTCTTTCATCATAGTGTTCGCTGTATGCATATTGTGTTTGAATTGTGTTGTGTGTATTGCTGAATTGTCATCTGTTGATATGATTATGTAGGCTACAGGTTGTGTTTTGCTAGTGACAACATATCGGCTGATCGGTTGATCAAAACCCAGGGCACAGTTTCTAAACCAGTGGTCACCAATTGTTCAATCGCCGCAGACCAGGGAGATTTGTGGCTAAATCGGGTGCCCCTACTCTGCTGGCCAATCGGATAGCTCACATCACCGTGCCTACAAGCTTCCAAGACAGGAAGACCCCGGCGACAGAAAAGTTTGATACTAGCCAACGTGAGAATTCATAACTTTTACAACCATGTTCAGATAAATACTTTTAAAGAATACAGTTGCTGTTTATATGAGTGAGTTAATGACAAAGTTTTGACTCTAGCCACAAAATTAAGGAAATTAGAAGGGGAGGCTAGAGTCAAATACTTTCTGTGGCACACATCAGAGTCATATACTTTCTATAGAACCAACTTCACGTTGGATAGGCAACCGGAATTAATCATTAATGTATGTGTTATATTAAATATAGACGAGGGAGTAAAATGTAGGCAAGCAATAAACATTTCAGAACAACTACTAGTCGAATAAGACATGGGAGAGATGACGAATTTTGGCAAATAAATGTATTTATAGACTAATACACTTGAAACAAATAGCCAAACCGAAAAATGCAGACATTACTAGTGCCTCCCCGGGATCAAACCGAGATTAATATATCAAATGAAACGCAGCCTACCATGATCAGAAAAATCCCATGTACATGTATGTAGGGGGTAAGTGACTGCATAGATAATGAACAGCGAGTAGCAGCAGCGTAAAAAAAGAAGGGGGGTGCAAATAGTCTGGATAGCCATTTAATTAACTCTTCAGCTGTTTTATATGGCTTGGGGATAAAAACTGTTAAGGAGCCTTTTGGACCTAGACGTGGCACTCTTCTCGACTGTCTCGGTGTGTTTGGACCATGGTAGTTTGTTGGTGATGTGGAACTTGAAGCTCTCGACCTACTCCACTACAGCCCCGTCGATTTGAATGGGGGTGTGTTCTGCCCTCCTTTTCCTGTAGTCCACAATCAGCTCCTTTGTCTTGATCACATTGAGGGAAAGGTTGTTGTCGTCTCTGACCTCCTCCTTATAGGCTGTCTCATCGTTGTCGGTGATCAGGCTATTAGGCTATTATTAGCAGCTCGTCGTGTCTGTTTTAATATTTACCAATATTTCACTTTCTCTGGTCATAGCATGAATTTGTGCATGAGGCAGATGCAATGCGACTCGAGTTTCGCCATCAGGTGGAAGACATTGTCCCCTCTCTCTGGTCAGTCTCACAACTGAGACTAAACTCGAGAATTGATAACAAAATAAATCTCTGACTTCAGTGAGTTCAAGACAACTGGGAACTTGGGGGAAAAAACGAGATCCAACTGGGAAAAATCATTTTGAACGGACATCCATCTCGAAATTCCAAGACGGAAACTCAGCATATTTCCAGAGCTCCGACTTTCCGACCTGAAGATCACTTGCAAATGCTACACCTGATCTATTTTGTTATCAATGCTCGAATTTTGAAATAACCTGCAATATGGTCTGATGATAACAATATTGGCAGGACGGGCATAGGACAATAGCCACTCTATGCTGGGATAACGTTTTAGGCCACATTCCTGCAGAACTATCTTTATTTTGTTTGTTTTTTTAGCTGTAGATCTCGGCTTGTTTTTTGATTGCCAAAGTGATCTTGACTCAGAAAAGGTAGGTGACCACTGATCTAAACCATCTTTGCTCAGAGAGCCCTCATATGAAATCTAAGCGTCAAATGTTACTACGGCAACGTTATTTGTTCATTCATTCTTTTTGACAAACCCAGGTTGCACTGCAAGCACGCTGCGTTGGACTCTCCTGATTGGCCAACATTTCAGACATCAGTTGCGTTCCAGGTCGTCCATATTGTAGTAGCGCTGCGTCGATTATCAGATCACAAAATGCCTGAGAGAGAGTTTTAATTTATCGAGAGCCACGTTGTTTCGTATAATATTAATGTTCTTCCTGAGAAGTTGACACTTCTCCTAATATTGTGAAATTGGATAATCTGAATACTGCACAACCACAATAAATACGACCTGGAATAGGGCCATTTTATTACAGTCGTTTAAACTCTTTTTTTTTAGGAAATTGATATCACTTTCGTCCTTCAAGTTTGCACAAAATACATCGCATACATGTGGACTGCAAATGTCGTTTTTATGAAATTCGTATATACATTCTATTCTAAATGTTTTATTTTCGAAGATTAATACAATTACGAATAACTCCCATTTGGTGTAATTGTGTGTATCTTTCACCTGCATTTTTCCAACTAAACAGCTTTGCATCAAACAGAACCTTAGCTCGTTGATATACATTGGTGGTATGGAATTGTATTTGATTCGTGAATCCGATGCATTTCTATGAATATGCTAAACTCTCTCTTTATATTTATATACATAGAGAGAGAGCGAGAGAGAAAAAAAATGTTAAACTAATGCCATGTGATTGGTTGTCACTTCAGTCATTCATTTCCTCTCTACAGTGAACCAGCAAGTTCACACCCTCTCTCGCCTCAGCCTTCATGCACTGTGTGTGCATCTGAGGAAATCAACGTCAGTCATACCGGTTTGGCAGAGAAGACTAAACGATCATTGCTGTCAATGAGAGCTGCAGTGTAGATTGTGGACTTCGATTTACATCTTGAAGCAAACAGGGATAGAAGCAAGTTGCACCAAAGATTGTGCAACGTAAGAACCTCATATTCCGCTAGAGCTTCTGGGAACGTTGATGACCGAGCATTATAAGTCAGCTAGCAAGCCACATAGATAGCTTTTAGCTAACAGATGAGACTGCTCAACTCTAACTAGTTATAGTGAAGGCCAACGAGGCTGTTCGTTTACCTGAGAGTATTTGAGATTTAGACATGTTTAGTGGTTGCGAACATTTGCCAGCTGCAACCATTCAGCATTCATACTTGGCTAATGTTAGTCAGATAGTTAGCTACCTAAATATATTTGACTACCTTATCTGGGGAGGGGGTGGGAGGGTTTTGTGCTGTCATTTATGCTAGTTGGCTAGCTAGCTACAATTGATGCCTTCTCTCACACAGCTTCCTTGGGCCAACTCGTGTGTGTCTGCTTGTACCAAGCTGTGTATGGCAATGCGGCAGGTAACGGTGCCATTGGTCGCCGGGGTGGTCGTGGTGGTGGTGGTGTTGTCGCTGCTGGCTGAACACTGTTGGGCGGATGGTGGGGGCCTTGCTGAACGAGTTATCTGGGCAGTAAACGCTGGCGGGGAAGCTCACACAGACATGCATGGCATTCATTTCAAGAAGGATCCATTGGAAGGAAAGCTTGGGAAAGGCGAGTATGTAGGCATGGCTGGGTCATCAAAATGGCTCTATTAGATGACTATTTCCTGTTAATAATAGCAAATGTGACTATTGAATTGAACGCCATAGCCAGCTAGTCTGTGAAATTAGCTATAATTGTAGCCATTTGGCTAAAAGCAAGTGAAATATTTGCTTCTGCCAGAGGGTGATCATATGGTTGTAGAGGTGTGTATTTCCCATTAAGAAGATATTTCAAGCTAACTCATGCATTGTTTTGACTTCTGCTATTGAACCGATTTAACCCAATTTAATAGTCAGTATTAGTAGTGCTGTCATATTTGTTGAGCTTCTCCTTCGAAAATGAACCATCTCATGGAAGAATAGTAAACTCAACTGTGATGTTTATTTTATTTTTATGTAACCTTTAACTAGGAAAGTGATAATGACTGATATTCATAAATGTATTTCTTTCAAATCAATTAGAAACTAAAAACATGAGCAGTTAAAATGAAAGTATATTGAGGTAAAGGATATATTGATTACATTTCTTGTTTGATGAATTATAGCCACTATGCTTAGTTCCACTGCATGTTCATAGATTTTTTTTTAAACACACTTCATTCTGAAGTGACATTTCATATTGTTTCTGACATCCATCCCAGTAAAACTAAAGACCAAATGGGTCTGTCTGCAAATAGAAACCAGACAGTTAAGGAAACATTGACACTTGGCACAGGTATCGCCTCTCACTTGCCAGAACAGATAAGTCATGAATATTTTAACATGCCAAGCTATTGTTAGCCAGCAAGTTTGCATCTCACATTTTTAAAAGGACCTTATCGACCATAAAATGCATGTGCTATTTTCCTGGTTTTCACCGTTTGTGTGCAAGTACAGAAAATAAATGTAAGCAGCCATCACTATACTGTTCCAGTACATGGGTAAGCAAATGGGCTTGTATTATGTAAGCTTATGTAAGGAGTGTGTTGGGTGAATATGTGACAGAATTGCTTATAAATCGACAACATAGTGAACAATCTACTCTGTATTTCCCTCTAGCTTCAGATTATGGAGTGCGTCTGCCCATATTGCGCTCTAGTCCCGAGGACCAGATTCTCTACCAGACAGAACGCTACAATGAGGATACTTTTGGCTATGAGGTGCCGATTCGTGAGGAAGGAGACTATATACTTGTCTTGAAGTATGCAGAGGTCTACTTTGCTCAGTCTCAGCAGAAGGTACCACTCAGCTTTCCAATCAAATCATCAAAATATGTTTTCAGTTTAGATCTCAGTTATCACTACTGTAAACAGTAAGTCATAGTAATGTTATTCTAATTTTGCAGCAAATAATGTTGCTCAACTTAGATATTGATAGTCTCCAAAAAAATACAGTTTCCAACAGATGTTTTATTGCAAGTTAATTTATTAGTAATATATAAATACCTTTGACATTCTACAGGTATTTGACGTGCGTCTTAATGACCATGTGGTGGTGAAAGATCTGGATATCTTTGAGCGGGTGGGTCACAGTACAGCTCATGACGAGATTGTGCCCTTCTCCATACGCCGCGGTAAACTGAGTGTTCAGGGGGAGGTGTCCACCTTCAATGGCAAGCTCACTGTGGAGTTTGTCAAGGTGAGTTGACACAACCGAAGTGTGTCACTGCTCAATGTTTTCTCCTCTTCTCCTGACCCATTTAAAAAATATTTTTCAGATGTGTCCTCAAATTAAAGTCGAGCACTAAAGTCATGATTACCTGCACACAACTCTTAATGTACAGTCGTGGTCAAAAGTTTTGAGAATGACACAAATATTCATAACACTCCAGCCTTGAGTGTTGACAAGGCTGGAGATCACTCTGTCATGCTGATTGAGTTTGAATAACAGACTAGAAGCTTCAAAAGGAGGGTGGTGCTTTGAATCATTGTTCTTTCTCTGTCAATCATGGTTATCTGCAAGGAAACACGTGCCGTCATCATTGCTTTGCACAAAAAGGGCTTCACAGGCAAGGATATTGCTGCCTGTAAAGATTGCACCTAAATCAACCATTTATTGGATCATCAAGAACTTCAAGGAGAGCGGTTCAATTGTTGTGAAGAAGGCTTCTGGGCACCCAAGAAAGTCCAGCAAGCGCCAGGACTGTGTCCTAAAGTTGATTCAGCTGCGGGATCGGGGCAGCACCAGTACAGAGCTTGCTCAGGAATGGCAGCAGGCAGGTGTGAGTGCATCTGCACGCACAGTGAGGCGAAGACTTTTGGAGGATGGCCTGGTGTCAAGATGTGTAGCAAAGAAGCCACTTCTCTCCAGGAAAAACATCAGGGACAGACTGATATTCTGCAAAAGGTACAGGGATTGGACTGCTGAGGACTGGGGTAAAGTCATTTTCTCTGATGAATTCCCTTTCCGATTGTTTGGGGCATCTGGAAAAAAGCTTGTCTGGAGAAGACAAGGTGAGCGCTACCATCTGTCCTGTGTCATGCCAGCAGTAAAGCATCCTGAGACTATTCCTGTGTGGGGTTGCTTCTCAGCCAAGGGAGTGGGCTAACTCACAATTTTGCCTAAGAACACAGCCATGTGGGTTCGCGCCCAGGCTCTGTCGTGACCGGCCGTGACCGGGAGGTCCGTGGGGCGATGCACAATTGGCCTAGCGTCGTCCGGGTTAGGGAGGGTCTGGCCGGTAGGGAAATCCTTGTCTCATCGCGCACCAGCGACTCCTGTGGCGGGCAGGGCGCAGTGCGCGCTAACCAAGGTTGCCAGGTGCACGGTATTTCCTCCGACACATTGCGGCTGGCTTCCGGGTTGGATGGCGCTGTGTTAAGAAGCAGTGCGGCTTGGTTGGGTTGTGTATCGGAGGACGCATGACTTTCAACCTTCGTCTCTCCCGAGCCTGTACGGGAGTTGTAGCGCTGAGACAAGGTCGTAACTACTAAAAACAATTGGATACCACGAAATTGGGGAGGAAAAGGGGTAAAATCCAACAACAAAAAACACCGCCATGAATAAAGAATGTGAAAGTGAAATATTTGCTTCTGCCAGAGGGTGGTCATATGGTTGTAGAGGTGTGTATTTCCCATTTAAGAAGATATTTCAAGCTAACTCATGCATTGTTTTGACTTCTGCTATTGAATCGATTTAACCCAATGAATAGTCAGTATTAGTAGTGCTGTCATATTTGGTACCAACACATCCTCCGAGAGCAACTTCTCCCAACCATCCAGGAACAGTTTGGTGAAGAACACTGCCTTTTCCAGCATGATGGAGCACCTTGCCATAAGGCAAAAGTGAGAACTAAGTAGCTCGGGAAACAAACCACAATATTTTGGGTCCATTGCCAGGAAACTCCCCAGACCTTAATCCCATTGAGAACTTGTGTCAATCCTCAAGAGGCAGGTGGACAAACAATAACCCACAAATTCTGACAAACTCCAAGCATTGATTATGCAAGAATGGGCTGCCATCAGTCAGGATGTGGCCCAGAAGTTAATTGACAGGATGCCAGGGCGGATTGCAGAGGTCTTGAATAAGAAGGGTCAACACTGCAAATATTGACTCTTTGCATCACCTTTGTAATTGTCAATAAAAGCCTTTGACACTTGTGAAATGCTTGTAATTATACTTCAGTATTCCATAGTAACATCTGACAAAAATATCTAAAGACACTGAAGCAGAAAACTTTGTGGAAATTAATGTGTCATTCTCAACTTTTGGCCATGACTGTATGTTTGTTTATACCTTTTCTGTGTCACTAATCATTTTTTGTGCAAATAATGGTAGGACTGTATTTCTCTGAATGTTCATTTGACACATGGCTTTCTCTGCTGTGAACTGATAACCTGCCCTTTGTTTTCTTAGGGTTATTACGACAACCCCAAGGTCTGTGCTCTATATGTGATGAAGGGGACATTAGATGGTGAGCCTCATCAGTCTATTAACAGGAGAATATTCGTCAGTGCCAGTGAAAAATTGCATTTTCTAAGATGTTGTCTAAATAATTCTGAAATTATTTAAAAAATTGTAATGGAATGTTGTATTACAAAATTATTGCTCTTTTTTTTCTCACATTCCTTTTCAATAACGTTATTCATTGGCTGCTCAAATAATTAATTGTATGCACAATCTAGTCTAAAGACATCACACCCTCTCCTCAATGTCTTACCTCTAAGTTCTGCATGAAATTAATTTCACTCAACCATATCTTTAAACCCATGATCTCTCCCATCTCTATATTTTGTGCATCTCAGATGTACCAAAACTTCAGCCTCACCCTGGACTGGAGAAACGTGAAGACCTTGAGGAGGAGGAGGAAGAGGAGTCTGAGGCAGGAGAGGAGGGTGGTAAGAAGAGTACCTCGACAGCTCCCAAGTACAGGGTCCAGTCAGGCCCCAGAACACCAAACCCGTATGCGGCCGACAATAGCAGCCTCATGTTCCCTATCCTGGTGGCATTCGGGGTGTTCATCCCTACACTCTTCTGCCTCTGTCGGCTGTGAGAATGTAAAATAGAGGGGGAAACGGAACATGATGGACAAGAGACTGAAGGGGGGAGGGGGGGGGGGGCAGACAAGGAAGAGACACAAGGAAAGTCTAGGCAAATAGACAGGAGTGAGCACGAGAGCCAATGGCATTAAGTGGACAAAAAAGAGACAACAAATTTGGAATGCAGTGCAGGTGACAGAATAAAATGCCTTCCTCACTAACTTTAAGGTCACACAGAGAAAAGGGGATGGAGAGAGTGAGTTTGTGTGTATTGTACATCTTACACATTTCCACCATGTTGCAAATTACCACATCACAAAGACATGATCTCGCATGAGACAGGATTGACCACTTTCGAAGCAGGTTTGTCTTGTCTTGTAGGAAGAGGCTGGGACTATACAGAGGGGTGCTGAAATGTGATTGGCTGTCCCTCTTTATAGATGAGTATGGCTTTGGATGAGGTGTGGCTTGAAGTGAATGCAGATAGGCTGCTATGGTGATCAACAAAAGTCCGGCCCAGTATTTAGTCAGAGATGATACAGGAGATAATATCCAGAAAATCTATTGATTCTTACAAATTTGGAAATTGGAAGAAGTTTTAGAGAATGTGTGTTTGGTGGAGATTGGAGGGGACAGTGGGAGACGGTTGCCAATTTGGCCAATTAGGCATTTGAATGTTTTTGCTTGCTCTTTTTTTACTTTATTTTTGGGCTTGATTATCACCAAACTTGCTAGTGTTGTAAAGCTACAATTTATTTGAGCTTTTGATACAAAGCTGTGCCATAATTTGTTGAGAAACAACATGCTAATAATTTCAACAAGTCCATACTGTTACAGCCTCAGTCTATTCTATGGCGGAGAATTGATGTTTCATGTGCTGTTTGAAAAGAAGGCTGATTGTGTTTTCACATCTAAGATGGATTTCACAATTATGTTGCATAATGTGTTTAAAAATGCATGTGTACCTCCATGGGACTATACCATGCTGTGCTGTTTCATATAAAAATGCAAGTTTCCTCAAATGTGGTCACAGGTAAGAAGTCTACTTGTTGTGCTGGCATGCATAACTGTCTGTACTAGCAGGTACCTTTTGAGACCGCTAGACTATAGAGTTATCAGAAATTGCAGGGCTTGACATTTAACATTTTCAGCCACTTGTCTTCCAGTGCTTGAAATTAAGGGTGTCCTGTTGTCCCTGGGACAATACATGTCTACGGTTCAAAACAGACTAAAAAAAGCCATGAGGCTGATACAACAGATCAGACCGTTTAGCTTAAAATGTTGATTAAGTATTATTTCTTCATATTATATGCTCAACAATGTGAACATGGCTGTGCTATCTGGGAAGGTTCCAAAATGCAATTAGCGGGAAAACAGTTGCCAAAAGTGCACTGCACGTGTGAGTGGTTTCATGTGACAGAGATAAAGAATATCTGTTAGAAATGAAGAAAGAGGGGAGATCTAAAGATGCATCAACTAGCATGGGTTACTTATATGACTAGGATTATGCCTTTGGCTGCTTGACAATAAAATATAAATGTGAAAACCAATAAAACATTTGGCATGTTAGGTGTTTAAAATAATTACTTCAACATTTCTATGGTTGTATTTTGGCTAGGCTACTTTTAAACAAGGTAAGCCTTGCTTCATAAAATAACATAAAACATCCAGGTTTTAAACAAGTTTATAGTTAAAATGCTGACCACCTCTGCTCAGATTCAAGGTGGGTGATGTGTGGTGCGCAACAGGCATTGTCTCCGGTCTTGTGACCATTTGATCTGAACAAACCATGCCTCAAGCCTTTAAACGTTAATGTTAATTTTACTTCATTATATTTGTAAAAAATGACTGGTGTTTGCCTATATTTATGTAATTAACAGTCTCATTAAAGTTTGGCTACCTTTTACGGAGCCTCCCTCATGTCAGCATCGGTTTGGACATGAAGCTGCAGCCAATATGCATATCACCTAGACTTTGACATGTAGGCTTTTTTTATTTATGTACATGAAAAATAGATTTAAATGTTATTCCAATGTTGGCCCCTCTGATTTAATTCTGATCTGAGTAATTGTTTGATATTGTGCAAAAAAAAAAACATTTACTTGTCCATTCAAACTCCAAATCTATATTATTCTTCTCTACCTTTTAAAAAAAAAAAAGTACAATTTTTTAAAAACTTGTCCCGGACAAGAGGACAAGCCTTAATGTTCGAGCCCTGGAGAGTTTGAATCCTTTGAGGGTTTACATGGTATTTAATCACATTGATGAAACCCACTTAACGGTACATTAGCTTGGTTTGCATCTGGTGAAAGGCCACCTCTGAAATGGTACAGAGTGATTTAGTTAGTTACTTTGCCAACATTGAGGGACCTGGTAATTAAACAAATTCTCAAGCAAGTGGGACAGGTCCTGAATCAGTAACATGTCTGAATTGTCACAGAGATGCATGTAGTGTAGTCCTTTGTCATGGTCACTGCCTTTTCCATTCATGGCTGTGCATGCCTTCTTTTGATTCACCAAAGTGTTTTGTGTTGTAGAATTTTGTTCTATAAAACTCCCAGTAATCCTCTGTTCATAACACTGTGATTGATATAATTTCATTTTTTAACTCACAATGTTGGTGCTGGAGTGATGATTAAGTACTAGGTCAAGATATAACATAAACATCAGAAGTTATCCCAATACAGTGTGTCATTAGAATGAATAACCGGAAGGGCCTACGCATTTTTTTTGTATTTATTTACTATTTATGTAAAGTCCTCATGGAAAAACTGCTGGATTCTTTTAGTATATTGGAATATAAATGTAGGACTTACATGTGTGTGTGTCAGATTTCCATAGCTACATAGAAGGTTAGAAAGTGAGGAGTTGGAAAGAACTAGTTGTGTTACACAACTTTTACTAAGGCCAACCAAGATTGTCAGTGGTAGCCTAAATTGAAACTGGCTTTGAGTAGAAAGCTTAAGAGCAGCCTTCTTAACAATTATTATATTGCATTAAATTGTGATTCTTTTCCCAGAGAAAAGTGTTTCTAAAAGCCAGCTCCCCAAATTAGTTTGAAAAGTGTGCAATCAGTCAAATCAACATGATGTATAAACAGTGGGCTTGCACCAGTCTTAATGATCTATATTTACCTTGCACATGTGAGTATCTATAGATGTGTGTACATGTTTCACTATTGGGAATATTTTCCCTCTTTCCCATCTCTCCATGAAATAATATTTTAAGTTTAGGCCAGTTTATTATTATTTTGTCTGATCCCTTTGATTCCTTTCTGAAGCTGTTTAAAAAAAACTTGCCTTAAAGTGGACCGCAGCATTTTGTTGTTACTAATCTCTAAGGTGTTCCACGGACATATCCATATGTCCTTCAATACAGTTAGCCTGGAAGTCAGTAGCTGCATGTTTGCATTGTTTTTGTGTTTATCTAACTGCCTCTGTATCAGGAACAAAGCTCTTTCCATGAGGGAAACCTCTTTTACCAAGCCTATTACACTTGCCTCTCCACACTTGTCATTGGTTTTATACTTGCTGAATACTTGACAAATAGATGATCCAGGTGTTATGAAATTCTCTCTCACTCTTGTGGTTTCCCCCTCCATGTTCCATGCTGCTGGAAAAAAACAAGGGAGAGGTTACAATACTTGGTCAGCTGATAGTTGTTTGATTTGTTTTGTATAAAAAATACATTTACAAAAAGAAACAGTCTGTATCGAATAAGAGATAAGCACCTTTGTTACTTATTTGAAAAAAGAAAAGAAAAAGTTTATTTAATTCAGTACCAAAGTTACAATCTTTTGTTGGCTTAATTGAAATCGCTACACAGTTGCGTGTGTATATACTGTAAGGTACAATATCACACTTATTGTAGTGTGACAGTGGTTATTTTCTAATCTAAATATTGTTACTATTGAGGTGTTTTTAATAGTTAATTTTAAAGAAGACTGGCATTTCTGCTGGGGATAAGTTACAACGGTGGCACTGTAGAAAAGAAAAGGTCTTGACTGACCACACTGACTGTCAGGAAGAGAGGAGATTGATGAAGCATGGACATTTTTACATGTATAGTTTAAGAAAGGGGTTTAATCTGAGATATTTGCTTAATGACTAAAGGATTTGTAGCTTTTTATTCTTTCTCAGGATCTGTTTTGTTTGACTTTTTACCAGGATGTTTTAATGGTGTGACTACTTGGTTTATTTTCAAAGCATTTGTCTGTCATTTGTTGTGTGTACATTTTATTTTAATTGAATCCCTGTTGCCTTGAATTTGAATACAGTTGTGCATTATCATTGTCAGCTTTGAGGTTCCTTTTTTTTTGGTGTGCTTTCGATTACTTCATTGGATGTTTTATTTTTTATTTTTTTGCCCACCAAAGTCCTAGTGTGCAAAAATCCTAACCTTACTTGAGCTCACCTAAGATAAGAACCAAATACTTGCTACACCACTCTCCCATTAGCCCTACTGAGGTGCAGACGGAACCACCATACACTCTTGTGCAGTCCATACACAGTCTTATGAATCACAGAATGAGGGTATGAATTAATTAGTGTGATCGCTTTCTTTCACATTCAATGTCAATAAGGAATCCTACTCTACTTATTGATTTCTCCCACCCCATGAGGGCTTCATGCAGCAGGTGGACTGATGGAGTCCTTTGAGATGCCCCCTCCATACTCAGTTGTGGCTCTACAAATAACATCTAAGTGGGAACTGCTGATAAATGCTGTCTCTTTTTTAAATAAATGTGCTATTTTATCTAACTGGTGTTTTCCAGATGTTTTCCATATGATTTATCTCATGTTTTACTATCCTTGGGGTTATTGTAGTACACCTCATGTAACTGAACTGTTCAACATGCTGTATATCGTTGAGATACTATAGTCATAAGTAATGGTGAAACCCTAGAAGTAGAATGAGATATTTATATTGGGGTGACATGTTGAGAGAAATGACAGTATTGCAGATGAGAGATGTAAGAAGAGACGTTATATTTTATATAAATGTAGTGCATGGGCAAATTACACAAGTATGGTCAAATTGCTCAATATACTAATGAAGTTGGACCATACTCGGCTGCGCGTTCAGCAGGACACAACGTTTTGGAACGTTAAGACATAAATATGATATGTAGAACAAACATGTCTCTGACATGTAGATCAAGGAATCATGTCGGCTCGATTCGTGACATTTCTATCTGCAACTGAACGTGACCGCTGGTGTTCTAACTGGAATTCAATTTACTCGCTACGTTTCTAAACAGTCCGCCCTACTGGTAACTATGGTAACCACCTAGCGTTTCAAGCCAATTACAATCGACTATTCTCAGCATAGGTTCTCCGTAGAGACGCTTCGCCATCTTGAATTTAGTAAAAGTTGCAGACAGCCATCGACACAGTCGCCTTAACAAACACAAAACAACCAAGATATGAGCGGCTCTAACTCTCGAAACAAGACTGCAGCCACAGTCAAAGGACCGGACACCGATATCGTCCCAACTGCAAATTCCAGGGAGCGAAAGTCCGGTGGAGGTGTACTGAAGAGACTCAAATCGCGACGAAATCAAACCGATAAACAGCGGCCTGTTATTACAGAAGAAGAGCTAAGGGCGCTAGGAAGACACATCACACCGGACGAAGTCCTTGGTCTGCGTGCTGTTACACGGGGTATGTATGCCGGCGTTGATGGGATTTGGATAAGATTCAAGATAATGTATTCTAGCTAACGTTCCCTTTGTTAGTGAACTAGCAAGCTAAATTTGCACCAATGGTTTGAGGTAACCAAACAAAGAATCCGTAAACACACCAGATTCCCAGTCTGTATGTGCTTCTAACTACGAATTTCCTTCCAGATTATCTATGTAAACCTGAGGACAATGTCTACAATATTGACTTCACACGTTTCAAGATTAGAGATCTGGAGACTGGGACAGTGCTCTTTGAGATTGCTAAACCTCACAACTGTGGTAAACTCAAATGTCTTGCCCAGCATGAAGTTTCAACTTTTCCAGCACACTTTGGCACAGCATAAATAGCTTGGATAGGCCACATCTTAAAGGTAAACTCAGCAATATGACATCATTATACACATTGGAGTGTATTCCTACTTATAGAAATCAAGTCCAGGTCACTGTCAACTTGAACAGGGCACCAGGCTCAATCTGTAAAACAGCCTAGTTGGAAAAACCACTGCTGACGGTGCACTCATGTTATTAGGTTGGGGTACAAAACTAATGCTCAAATCTGCCACTATATTTTCTCTTTCCAATGAGGAATTGCCTCATTAGAAGGTATAAATGAGAATGCCCATAGTCTTGGCAGATTTTAGCATTAGTTTCGTAAGCAGGAAGTTGCCCCGCTGTGTATGATGTAGTATCGCTAAGTCTACTTAGAAGGGCCCAGACCAAATGAATCAGTCTATTATTTCAAGTAAGGCATAACACAAGCCAAGTTATTCACCCTATGATAATTGATGTAGTCCTTACACAAATGTTGTAGATACAATTTTAGGTTGAAATCAGAGATGACATGTTGACACTTAATTGGATGTCAATTACATTTTAATTCATGTTCTCTATCAGACCCGGAAGATGAGGAAGAAGAGAATGGAGACGTAGACACCAGTGCTGGACGCTTTGTGCGGTATCAGTTTACGCCGGCCTTCCTCAGACTGCGGACTGTTGGTGCAACGTAAATCAGTGGATTAAACAGGAAACAACACATGCATTATCATTATTAGAAATCATATAACTCGTAGTTGAAAAACCACATACTGTGATTATACTTAAATGTTTCATAATATATGTGCTTTCTGCTTTTCAATATGGCAGGCTTACCTCAAGCTCTAGTATGCTGTTAGCACCCTCAAATTCAGTACAGGTCCATTGCTTATAACTCAGCAGTTACTTATGCAGACGAATCATGATCTCAGTTTCGTTTGCTGGTGTGGCTTTGCAGCTCTGGCAACCAATCCAACTGTTGTTACAGAGACGATTTGGCAGAGCCCTGACACCACACTTAATGCTTTTCTCCTAAAGTTGTTTTACATGGCTGGCAACAATACAATTGAAATAATCATCCTTGTTTTTTACTTTTAGAAATATAGATAGTTAATGAATAAAGCTTCAATTCTAGTAACTTAAGCCATTTCATGCAGCTATGTTCAGCATGTCCCTACCAGTATCTCAAGTGCCTCTCTTTCTTCCCCGCTTTCAGTGTCGAGTTCACCGTGGGGGACCGGCCTGTTAACAGCTTTCGCATGATAGAGAGGCATTATTTCCAGGATAAAGTTCTCAAGAACTTTGACTTTGACTTCGGATTCTGCATCCCAAACAGCTGCAACACTTGCGAACATATCTATGAGTTTCCCCAGCTCCCTGAGGACCTCAGTAAGTCTAATATTAGTAGGAGCGCACCAGCAATGCCCCCTCTCTCTTTGTCTATCATCTTTGTTTTAGCCTGTGTCCTACAAGCTAAAGTTCAGACTGGCCACAACATAGCTAGCTAAGTCTGTATACTATACACATCCATACAGAGCCAGTCAGGCCACTCAAATTGTAAGGTAAGTAATGTGGTACTAGACAGTCACATGGATCCCCTTCAGGAGTAATTTACTGTAAGCCAGGCTAATGTGCATTCTGCTGTTCCTTATGAAGTTATTTCCAAACTGAAATACCTTGTTTTGTTTTTTTCCCTCTTTCTTTTGAAGTTTGCCTAATGGTGGAGCACCCGTATGAGACCAGGTCAGACAGCTTCTACTTTGTGGACAACAAACTGATCATGCACAATAAGGCAGACTACGCCTACGATGGGGGCGAGTAGTGCCTGAATATTAGCGTCTTGTGTGCAATGCAACGCAGCGGTCACATTGCCCCAGAACACAACCACAATATAGCCCTTTTGGGAACAGGAGTATACTTCCTCCACTTCAGACATTCCAACAAACTTTACCAGCCCCAGGTTTGGGAAAACAGGACCATGTCTGCCTTCAAAACAAGTTGATCATTTATTTGTTACCTCGTACCCCTCTGTTGCTGGGACTCATAGGAAACTTTTGTCAATCACTCTTTTGTAATGTTGAACATGTTTTTCTTTTAATATTTTCGAACATTTAAATGGTTACTTTTTAATACGTATTATTTTAATCTGCCTTGAGTTAGTTCAGTATTTGTTGCAATATCCTTGTTTTTGTTGGAATACATTTAGACATATCTTGTGGGTTTGTGTAACTAATCAGCCTAATGATCTAATACACATTCGAATTTAATAATATTAATTTCAATTTCTCAAGTTGTCATTTTTTTCAGGGTTGCCATCTATCTCCCTGGTGAAAGGCCACTCTGTTACCAAACGGCTCTACAGAGGGAATCTGGAACTTTACATGATCCCAAAGTGAATGTTGAATACTGGATATTTTTAGCCCGTAAGATGAACACTGGTTGAAGTTGAGCATGTTGTTATTTTGTCTATACAACAATAGTTGACAGATGGCAAGCCAATTACAACTTTTTGATACCACCTAATTTGATTGAACAAGTAAATACATTTTTGCTACTCATTGTGCTCTAGTAACAATCATTATCCTTTGCTGTGTCTTTCCTCCTCAGATAGTGGGCTAAATATTCAGCTGTGAGACTAACAAATGCTCCATGACTTAGAAACCTTGATAGAAGCTGTATTATTCATATTGGGTGTCCCATTTCACCTCTAGCTGTATATACAACCAATAATCTCTGTTGGCTATGAGACATTTTTGTATTAACTGCCATTGGTAGTAAGTCACAGATGGCACCCCTGGCCTTTTTAAGTTGTTAGCATTTGTGACAGTGCTGGAAATGTACTTGCAGTGTGTTTGTGCCTGCTGGAGTGATACTGAGCCTCCCAACACTAAATTAAACCTCTCCATGGGCCTTTGTATTCAGACTGTTAAACTCGAGGCTTTGTGTGTGAGAGAAATCCCTGTCAAGTCCAGCTGTCAATCAGCTGTGCTCCGCTACACATCTCCTCCAACACTCATCAACAGTAAAAAGAAGGCTGGAAGAGATTTTGTGGGTAAAATATTTTTCAGCTATGAAATGATAACTACAGGTCAATGCTCAGTGGAAGGTATGTGATGATAATCACTTTCTAGACTTGTGATATGTGTATTTTTTTTTTAAATTAAAAATTAGTTGCTGATGGAAAATTGTGATGGCATCCACCATTATAAATTCTGTATTTCTAATAGCGCCCTCAAATTGTTAAGATGGCGCCGAAGAAAATAGCTGACGTTTTACATGCCCGTAACCAATTGTGCTGGGGTTTTGTGTGTGTTTGTAACTTCAGTAAAAAAAAATTTAAAAAATTACATAATGTTGCTGCTACTGTCTTATGACCAAAAATAACTTCAGGACATTAGAACTGGGATTGCTCACCATGAACTGGAAGAAGCTTTTTCCTTAACGAGTCCGACGAGAACGATATATACTGCTCTCCTTTGAACAGGCCCAGATCCCTGTCATTTGCTTGAAGAAAAGACAGAGGAAGCCGATCGGTCTGTCTTTTGAGAATCCGTAGGCGAGTGAGTAAACTCCCACTGCCATCAATTCTACTTGCTAGCATGCAATCACTGGAAATTAAAATTGAAGACTTACAATTATCCTACCAACGGGAAATTAAGAACTGTAATATCTTACGTTTCACCGAGTCGTGGCTGAACGACGAAACGGATAATATCAAGCTGAGGGATTTTCAATACACCGGCAAAACAGAGAAGCTACGTCTGGTAAGACAAGGGGTGGGGGTGTGTGTCTTTCTGTCAATAACAGCTGGTGCGCAATGTCTAATATTAAAGAAGTATCAAGGTATTGCTCGCCTGAGGTAGAGTACCTTTTGATGAGCTTTGGACCACAATATCTACCAAGAGAGTTCTCATCTATTATTCGTAGCTGTCTATTTACCACCACAGACCGATGCTGGCACTAGGACTGCACTCAATGAGCTGTATACCAACCGCAATAAGTAAACAAGAAAATGCTCACCCAGAAGTGGTGCTCCTAGTGGCCGGGGACTTTAATGCAGGCAAACTTAAATCGGTTTTACCAAATCTTTACCAGCATGTCACATATGCACCAGAGGGAGAAAAAAAACTCTAGACCACCTTTACTCCACACACAGATGCATACAAAGCTCTCCCCCGCCCTCCATTTGACAAATCTGACCATAATTATATCCTCCTGATTCCTGCTTGCAAGCAAAAACTCGAGGAGGAAGTACCAGTGAATCGCTCAATACAAAAGTGGTCAGATGATGCGGATACTACGCTACGGGACTGTTTTGCTAGCACAGACTGGAATATGTTCTGGGATTCATCCAATGGCAGTGAGGAGTATACCACCTCAGTCATTGGCTTCATCAATAAGTGCATCGATGACATCCTCCCCACAGTGACCGTATGTACATATCCCAACCAGAAGCCATGGATTACAGGCAACATCCGTATCGAGCTAAAAGATAGAGCTGCCGGTTTCAAGGAGCGGGACACTAATCCGGATGCCTATAAGAAATCCCGCTATGCCCTCAGACAAACCATCAAAAAAGCAAAGTGTCAATACAGGATTAAGATCGAATCCTACTACACCGGCTCTGACGCTCGTCGGATGTGGCAGGGCTTGAAAACTATTACGGACTACAAAGGGAAACCCAGAGGCGAGCTGCCCAGTGATGCGAGCCTAACAGATGAGCTAAATGCCTTTTATGCTCGCTTCGAGGAATTCAATACTGAAGCATGCACGAGAGCACCAGCTGTTCTGGATGACTGTGTGATAATGCTCTCAGTAGCCGATGTGAGCAAGACCTTTAAACAGGTCATCATTCACAAAGCCGCGTGGCAAGATGGATTACCAGGACGTGTACACAAAGCATGCATGGACCAACTGGCAAATATCTTCAACAACATTTTTAATCTCTCCCTGACCGAGTCTGTAATACCTACATGTTTCAAGCAGACCACCATAGTCCCTTTGCCCAAGGAAGCGAAGGTAACCTGCCTAAATGATTACCGCCCCGTAGTACTAACTTTGAAAGGCTGGTCATGGCTCACATCAACAGCATCCTCCCCGGATACCCTAGACCTACTCCAATTCGCATACCGCCCCAACAGATCCACAGATGATGCAATCTCTATTGCACTCCACAATGCCCTTTCCGACCTGGACAAAAGGAACACCTATGTGAGAGTGCTGGTCATTGACTACAGCTCAGCATTCAACACCATAGTGCCCACGGAGCTCATCACTAAACACCTCCCTCTGCAACTGGATCCTGGGCTTCCTGACGTGCCGCCCCCAGGTGATAAAGGTAGGCAACAACACGTCTGCCACGTCTGATCCTCAACACTGGGGCCCCTCAGAGGTGTGTACTTAGTCCCCTCGTGTACTCCCTGTTCACCCACGACTGAGTGGCCAAGCACGACTCTAACACCATCATTAAGTTTGCTTATGACACAACAGTGGTAGGCCTGATCACCGACAACGATGAGACAGCCTATAGGGAGGAGGTCAGAGAACTGGCAGTGTGGTGCCAGGACAACAACCTCTCCCTTAATGTGAGCAAGACAAAGGAGCTGATTGTGGACTACAGGAAAAGGCGGGGTGAACAGGCCCCCATTAACATCAACAGGACTGTGGTGGAGCGGGTCGAGAGTTTCAAGTTCCTTGGTGTCCACCTCATTAACACACTATCGTTGTCCAAACACACCAAGACAGTCGTGAAGAGGGCATGAAAAAACCTTTTCCCTCTCAGGAGACTGAAAAGATTTGGCATGGGTCCCCAGATCCTCAAAGTTCTACAGCTGCACCATTGAGAGCATCCTGACCGCTACATCACCGCCTGGTATGGCAACTGCTCTGCAACTGACCGTAAGTCGCTACAGAGGGAAGTGCATACGGCCTAGTACATCACGGGCCAAGCTTAATGCAATCCAGGACCTATATAATAGGCGGTGTCAGATGAAAGCCCATAAAATTGTCAGACTCCAGTCACCCAAGTCATGGACTGTTTTCCCTGCTACCGCACGGAAGCGGTACCGGAGCTCCAAGTCTTGGACCAAAAGGCTCCTTAACAGCTTCTACCCCCAAGCCATAAGACTGCTGAACAATTCATCAGATGGCCACTGAACTATTACATTGCCCCCCCCCATTTGTTTTCTACACCGTTGCTACTCGCTGTTTATTATCTATGCAAAGTCACTTCACCCCCACCTACATGTACAAATGACCTCTAACCTGTACCCCAGCACACTGACTCGGTACCTGTACCACCTGTATATAGCCTAGTTATTGTGTTACATTTATTTATTTTATTTGGTCAATATTTTATTAACTCTTCTTGAACTGCATTGTTGGTTAAGAGCTTGTAAGTAAGCACTTCACGGTAAGGTCTACACTTGTATTCGGAGCATGTGGCAAAGTTAACACTAATTATGGATTTTACAAAATGGTCGCTACTGATATTTTTCACTCTTATTTAGTTGGACCCACATACTGAGTCAATTGAAACCCCATTGATTTTTATTGAACATATTGTACTTTTGCCTATAGATGAATGTGTTTTTTGTCAGAAATCTCAGTGACTACAAAGTGTGGTGTCTTGAATGTTACATTTCAGGAACCATAGACTCTATATCAAATACTATTGCCTACATCTTTGGATGTCTACTTAGTGAGGATCTGGTAAGAACTAGAAGCCCACCTAACATTGCCTTTTATATTCTGCAGAACGAAGGGGAAATTATCAAAAGGAATTGAAGAAAAATGTTGGTTTCACTCGTCAAACTCTAACCATTGTAGCGTGCTGGTTTGCCTTGTCGCCGCTAGTTACCACAGTCACAAAGTCATAATTATGGCTATACCACGTCCATTTCTACAATTTATCATCTTAAAATAAGATTTAAACCAAACCTTAACCACGTTGCAAACATTGTGCCTAACCTTAAAATTAAGACCAAAAAGCTAATTTGTGTTGTTATAAATGTTTACGTTACATAGGCAATTTGGACATTGTGGCTGGGGAACTTATGACAACCGTTTGCCCTGAAATAATTAATTAGCCATAGTGCATGGCTTTGTAGCCACACGTGCTCGATCCAACATGTCAGCGCCTGTTGGGACGATGGCCGAAGACTCAAGCAGTGAAGATGAAGATCTAGAACATTTTAAAGAAGCAGCTTGGAGTTTTGGCACATATGGAACTAATGGCACACACAATGCCAACCCGGCAGGTAAATTCGGCCAAACTTTAGTGTACCTTTGCTTTAGCTAAGACACAGAGTGTAGTTATCTAGCTAACGGAGATGGCTGGCTAAGTGTGTGTCTTGAGCCAACGAGCAAATCTATCTTTTTTTTTTTTTTTTTCTAAAATAATGATTATATTACTGATCGATTGACTATGACTTTTCAAATCACCCAATATTGCTATCTGCAGCATTAGTTCTAGGTAAATGTTGCAATTCTTCAGCCATTCCTGGACCTGACAGGTATTTCTTATTTGTCATGGGAAAATGTTAATAAACATCAGTTTTACTATTTTAGCTAGCTACATCAAACTGTTATAGCCGTTGCCTCATGTTACCATCACCTGTCTACTTTTCAGTCGCCTACTTTAATCCAACTTTGAAATTTGATGTTCAGTTGTATTTCAGTGATATCTGCAGAAACATCAAGACCCTGCACAGAGTCAACCAAATGTGAAGATGGTGAGGGTTTATCCATAAATTGGTTTGCATTGAAACTGGTACAGTAATTACAAAATGTGTCATGTGATGTAGATGCTGGTTGTGATCTTGATCTTATTTCTAGGTTTTGAAGGTTTCCGGCTGTTCACCACATCTGTCCCAGGAGAGTTTACCATTGATCCCCCTCCTCCTCCTGTAAGGCGCAGGCCCATCCCCAGCTCGAGGTGATGCTTGTTCTATTTAGGCCTGGCCTTTTAACCATTGGGATGTGTGAGGTGGTTTGATGTCACCTTCATTTCTACGTTGGGAGGAATCCTTATACAGTAGCATTGCATACTGTAATAAATGTTTGTTTCTGCAATGTTATTCTAGTGACAGTGACAGTGAAATGGAGATGAGACTGAGAGAGGCAGCAGTGTCAGTCACAGACCTCCTATCATCAGCTCTCCCCAGGCAGATTACACATTCCCTGCCGGAGTCCCCCAGCTCAGAGAAAATGAAGAAGAACAACAACAACAAAGGAGAGGAGGCAGAAAGAGAGGACCATAATAACAGCCCTGTCCCAAAGAAAAATAAGAAAAGGAAAGCTCTCCAGGGGGAGTGTGGAGAGATAGAGCACTGTGGAGAATCCTCACCTAATGCTAAATCCGATGAGGAGCAGAAGAGGCCAGAAGAGGACATTCTACCCCTGAATAAGAAGAAGAAGAAGAAGAAAAAAGGCACAGATGAAGTATAAAAGCACTGAGAGACTTGTGTGCTGTTATTTGGGATGTTGGCTGTTTGTTCCATACTTGTGAGACCTGTTGTACTTGGGAATCTTATCACTGATTATAAGATGGTCAAGTCATACACTTATATCACAGCAATTTTGTACTATGTAGATTGCATTCCAGAAAATAACAATGTGATCTTTCAGAAATGTGAAATAAGTCTTTCACAAGATATTTGATGACCGTTTTCTCTACCCAAAACACAATTTGTTCTATGCCTTGTTTCGTAAAGGACGTCGTTTACACTCAATTCGACTTACATGTAAATTTATGAGCAGGATGCTACAATCCTTTTTTATTATCAATTCTCTGTTGATAACGTACACACTCTGGCCAGTTTATTTGGTACAATACCCTGTTCACAAAAATGGATCGCTTGTACAGACAGTGAGTCACTTGGCTGTGGCTTGGTATATAAGACGGGCATCGAGGCATTCAGTTACTGTTCAATTGAATGTTAGAATGGGCAAAACGAGTGACCTAAGCAACTTTGAGCATGGTATGATCATCACAAAATCATCAGTCAGTGGCAGTCCTGTGGGCAAGAACAGCTTGTTGAAGGAAAATGGCAAGAATCGTGCAAGCTAACAGGTGGGCCACAAATAGACATATAACGGCGCAGAAGGGCATCTCGGAACACACAACTTGTCGATCCTTGCCACAAATGGGCTATAGCAGCAGACAACCACACTGGGTTCCTTTCCTTATCAGCTAAAAACAAGAAGAAGCAGCTCCAGTGGGGATGCGATCACCGACAAATGCTGTTGTATTATGCTGATGGCAGAGTCAGGATTTGGTGTAAGCAGCATGAATCCACGGACCCATCCTGCCTGGTGTCAACAGTACAGACTGGTGGCGGTAGTGTACTGGTGTGGGGAATGTTTTCCTGGCACACGTTAGGTCTCTTGATACCAATTGAGCAACCAAATATTCCGACACCTAATAGAATTCATGCCCCGAAAAATTCAGGCTGCTCTGGAGGCAAAGGGGGTCTGAACCGGCACTTGATGGGTGCAGTGCTTCATTTCAGTTAGATCTTGCCAGAACAGGATCCGGCACCTCTCCGTTTTGGACTATTTGGCCTGATTCGTTACCTCTCATGGCATGAACAATTATTTATCTGATTTATTGAAATACATTTGCCAAAGTTATAGAATTACTGCTGTCTGTTCAGAAATAAATGAAATAATTCAGAATACTCTACTACACAATGAAAAGGACTACCCTGTGTGCACAGTTATTGGGCAAGTGAGTATTCTGATCTTATCATTATTTTTATGCATATTTTCCAATTCCAAACCATATAAACTTGAATGCTTATTGGATTTAATCATTTTCAGGTGATATGTATTTGTGTAATGAGGGAGGGTGTGGTGAAAGTGAATAACATCGTATATCAAGGTGTGCATAATTATTAGGCATCTTCATTACCTCAGATAAAATGGGCCAAAAAAGAGATTTAACTGACACTGAAAAGTCAAAAATGGTAAAATACCTTTCAGATGGAAGCAACATTTGAAATACCTAACTATTGAGGCGTGACCACCGGACAATCAAACGTTGTGATTGCAAATAGTCAACTGGGGCGCAAAAAACGCATGGGGAAGAAAAGCGGCAAAAGACTTGATAGAAATGAAACATAAAGCTACCAGGAACCCAGTATCCTACAGTGCCACCATATTCCACAACTGCAACCTACCTGGAGTGTCCAGAAGTACAAGGTGTCAAGTGCTCAGAGACATGGCCAAGGTCAAGAAGGCTGAAACATGACCATCACTGAATAAGATTCACAAGTTGAAGTGTCAAGATTGACAAATCTGTCTTCAGGTATTTCTTTGCCCAAAGGTTTTATGGGCAGATGAAATGAGAGTGACTTGATGGATGGGAGTCAGGCACCAGCAAGGTGGAGGAGGGGTACTGGTATAGGCTACTTTCATTAAGGATGAGGTAGTTAGACCTTTTCAGGTTGAAGATGGTCTGAAACTCAACTCCCAAACCTACTACTGGTTTCTGGAAGATACTTTCTTCAAGCAGTGTTACAGGAAGAAGTCCTCAGCATTCAAGAAGGCCATGATCTTTATCCAGGATAATGCTCCAACACATGTATCCAAGTACTCAACTGCTTGGCAAGCCAGCAAGGGCCTCAAAGATGCCCGAATAAGGACCTGGCCCCGTTCCTCACCCGACTTAAATCCTATTGAGAACTTGTGGGCCCTTCTCAAATGTGAGATTTACAGTGAGGGAAGAAAATACACCTCTTTGAACAGCATTTGGGAGGCTGTGGTTGCTGCTTCAGCGAAAGTTGATCATGAATAGATCAAGAAACTGACAGACTTCATGGATGGAAGGCTCATGGAAGTTGTTGAAAAGAAGGGTGGTTATATTGGCCACTGAATATTTTAGAAATGCCAACATTTTTATTTAATTGTCATTTTGTGTTATTTGTTACACTTACTCTAAAAATGGAGAATTAACAAGTGAGTTGGGAGAAATTATTTTTGTAATTTAGTTACCTAATAATTCTGCAGACAACTCACTTTTCCTTTGTTAAACATTCAGGTTTGAGGTTCAATAACATTTTGGATTGACTGTTTGTTAAACAACCAAATGTATCCTAATTGTGCACGCACTGTATAATTTAGCCACAGAGGACCAATAGCTTCTTTAAAAAAATAACCAAGCTGTGGATTGTGTGTTGCCCAATAACAAGGCATAGCCTACAGTCGAATGTGTGGCAAATCTTTCAGTGAAAAGCATGCAGACAAAACAGGCCTTTCGCAATATTTCAAATACAATCGCAGGAAAACACAGGTTGCAAAGCAAATGGCTCCTGCTGAGAATAGAAGATTAATCTATCTGCTGTAGGCTACCAAAATGTTTGATCAACTTCCAAATATTGTTTTACAAAGTGAAATAGCCTAGGTGTGTGTGCGTGCGTGTGTTTTACTTTGTAAAACTAGAGCGAGAGGCTTTTTGCACTGACACCGGCTGTCACCAGCGAGTCAGCTGTGCATGGTGAGTTAGTGGATTATAATTTCCTCCTCATATTGTAGCCTACAATATGTCTCCACAAGCCTAGGCTATTGATGCAGTTGTTTTCATTGGTCTCAGTTTGTCAGTGTCAAAGTCTCCAGTCATGTACAAAATGACAGAATTGCAAGAAATGCATTTATAAAAGGCACATTTCTTTCCAGAACCTAGGCAACTAAAAATGTTCCACACGTGTGCAGCTGTTGTCAGTCCCTCTACTGCTCTATGCCAATACACAAATGCGATGATATGCCTACAATACTTTATTATAAAGGGGATTCTTTCTTTTATGCGTTCCGATACCTAAGAGCGAGGTTGCAGAGCCCCCCCAGGTGCCGATTTACAAATGAAGCACTGGTTCGGTGTACCTAATAAACTGTTCGTTGAGTGTATGTTTTCATTGTAAAACAGGGATCAATGGCTCAGCAGTGTTTTGCATTGATTTAGGTGAGGCTGTTTATAATGGTTTATCTCTGACCTCAGATCAGCAGTATAAGTCTGACACCCTGTGTACTAAGTACACTGTTCAAATCAAATGTTCTGTCTAATAGTAAGGCAGCTTCTTCAAGTGACTAGACTGGTAATTGGCAGTGAGTCTCCCTGATGTACAGTACCATTCAAAAGTTTGGACACACCTGCTCATTCCAGGGTTTTTCTTTATTTTTACTATTGTCTACATTGTAGAATAATAGCGAAGACATCAAAACTATGAAATAACACATGGAATCATGTAGTAACCAAAAAAGTGTTAAACAAATCTAAATATATCTTATATTTGAGATTCTTCAGAGTAGCCACCCTTTGCTTTGATGACAGCGTTGACATTCTTGGCATCCTCTCAACCAGCATCATGAGGTAGTACTTGTTAAATGTTCATTTGTGGAAATTCTTTCCTTCTTAATGCGGTTGAGCCAATCAGTTGTGTTGTGACAAGGTAGGGTTGGTATATAGAAGATGACCTAATTTGGTTAGACCAAATCCATATTATGGCAAGATGAGCGCAAATAAGCAAGGAGAAACGACAATCCATCATTACTTTTAAGACATGAAGGTCAGTCAATGCGGAACATTTTCTTCACGTGCAGTCGTAAAAGCCATCAAGCGCTATGATGAAACGGTCTCTCATGAGGACCACCAGACAATCGGAAGACCCAGAGTTACCTCTGCTGCAGAAGAAACAAGAGTAATGGACTTTAGACCAGTGGAAATATATCCTTTGATCTGATGAGTCCAAATTTGAGATTTTTGGTTCCAACCGCTGTGTCTTGGTGAGACGTAGAGTAGGTGAACGGAGGATCTCTGCATGTGTGGTTCCCACCATAAAGCATGGAGGAGGAGGTGTGATGTTGCTTTGCTGGTGACACTCAGTGATTTATTTATAATTCAAGGCATACTTAACCAGCATGGCTACCACAGCATTCTGCAGCGATACGGCATCCCATCTGGTTTGCGCTTAGTGGGACTATCATTTGTTTTTCAACAGGACAATGACCCAACACACCTCCAGGCTGTGTAAGGGCTATTTGACCAAGAAGGAGAGTGATGGAGTGCTGCATCAGATGACCTGGCCTCCACAATCACCCGACCTCAACACAATTGAGATGGTTTGGGATGAGTTGGACCGCAGAGTGAAGGAAAAGCAGTCAACAAGTGCTCAGCAAATGTGGAATCTCCTTCAATATTGTTGGAAATGCATTCCAGGTGAAGCTGGTTGAGAGAATGCCAAGAGTGTGCAAAGCTGTCATTCAGGCAATGGGTGGCTACTTTGAAGAATCCCTTTAACCCTTTTTTGGTTACTACATGATTCCATATGTGTTATTTCATAGTTTTGATCTCTTCACTATTCTACAATGTAGAAAATAAAGAAAAACCCATGAATGAGTAGGTGTGTCTACATTTTTCTGCAGCGATACGTTGCTTCAATATATCCACATAATTTTCCTGCCTCATGATGCCATTTATTTTGTGAAGTGCACCAGTCCCTCCTGCAGCAAAGTTTCATAGTTTTGATCTCTTCACTATTGTACAATGTAGAAAATAAAGAAAAACCCATGAATGAGTAGGTGTGTCCACATTTTCACTGGTACTGCCTGTATCTGGCAGAATGGGAAATATGGCTTCTCTGGACAATGTTACTGCAGAGTTTTTCTGCAAATTTTGTGAATTTGTGTTGCGTCTTTATTCCAGTTCTCTACCTACTGTAAAACACCTCCTCTAACCCCAGCCCTTCACATTACATAGTAGTTACATTCTGTTGCTACTGTGCAGTAGAGACCATATGTTCAGGAATGTAGGAGTTGATGTCTGCCGGCGAAGATGAGAGGAGGTGAGGTGGATGAGTTTCAGGGAGGATAAAACTCTTAAGTTCCCAGAGGAAACTAGAAAAAGGCGATAGTAAGTTATTAGTTTACAGGTTCTCTACTAACATTCCAATTACAAACCTGCATTTAAAATTCCCTATTTTCACTGCCAACTATAGAATACCATGGGTTATATTTATATTTTACCATGGGTTAAATTACTTTGAAATATGTGTTACGCTAAGTTTTTTTAAATGTCTTGAATCTCCCCTGCAGTGTCAAACTGCATCTTCACGGAAATATTCCACACCAGAGTGATGTTTCTTACCTGGCACAGGTGAGGGGGATTGCAGGTGTAGAGAGTCATCCTGGATGGGTTCTGTCTCCTCCTCAGGGTCTGTTATCAGATTCAATCCACATTAATACTATTTCTGATCATTAGCCGGTGAGTCTAGACTTTTCTGTACCTGTATCCTATAACTTAGCCTATATGTAAGCGAATATTAATGGCATCACTTTCATATTGGTTCATATTTGGCTTCACAGTACCTGTCTGACTGCGCTTAGACTGGTCAGTGTTCCAAGGCTGCTGCTGTCAGTGACAACCATGGCTTGGGACAGTAGGCTGGACGGAGGGTAGGGAGACATATCGGACTTGCTGTACACTGCAATGGAGAAATTGAGAGCAGGCGCAGAGATACTTTATGAAACCCTTGTTAGTTCTAGCTGTGTTATTATGTCATGTATTCCTTGTTTCATACATGTATTTATGTCAACAGGGCAAATGAAGGAATAACATGCTGCCACTGTGGCCTTACTGTGACATGGAAGCCCTGTCATGGTTGCCATGAAAGGACTGTGGCCCATATGATTCTGAAACTGCTGTATGAGTTGCTGCTGGAAAGAGATTGGCTGAAGGGTGGTGAACCCGCCTCCCATGTTGTTGATGACAGGTACTGTTTGACCTGTTGACCAACATAGGCCAGGAAAACATGGATTAGGCTACTTTGTAAATGTCAATTAAAGTTGATATCTGACAGTTTTCTGATCATCACTAGAAAAGAATACACTACAGTGGATATATTTTGAAATTATCATTTGATAATATGCACAGACTTAGAGCCATTTGAGATGTTTTTATTTTACCTTTATTTAACTAGGCAAGTCAGTTAAGAACAAATTCTTATTGACGGCCTAGTTAACAGTGGGTTAACTGCTTGTTCAGGGGCAGAACGACAGATTTGTACCTTGTCAGCTCAGGGATTTGAACTTGCAACCTTCAGGTTACTAGTGCAACGCTCTAACCACTAGGCTGCCCTGCCGCCTGCATGTGTAGAATTTGTATTTACAGTTGAAGTCTGAAGTTTACATACACCTTAGACAAATACATTTAAACTCAGTTTTTCACAATTCATGACATTTAATCCTAGTAAAAAATTCCCTGTCTTAGGTCAGTTAGGATCACCACTTTATTTTAAGAATGTGAAATGTCAGAATAATAGAAGAGAGAATGATTTATTTCAGCTTTTATTTATTTCATCACATCCCCAGTGGGTCAGAAGTTTACATACACTCAATTAGTATTTGGTAGCATTGCCTTTAAATTGTTTAACTTGGGTGAAATGTTTCAGGTAGCCTTCCACAAGCTTCCCACAACAAGTTGGGTGAATTTTGGCACATTCCTCATGACAGAGCTGGTTTAACTGAGTCAGGTTTGTAGACCTCCTTGCGCGCACACGCCTTTTCAGTTCTGCCCACAAATGTTCTATGGGATTGAGGTCAGGGCTTTGGGATGTCAACTCCAATACCTTGACTTTGTTGTCCTTAACCCATTTTGCCACAACTTTGGAAGTATGCTTGGGCTAATTGTCCATTTGGAAGACCCATTTACAACCAAGCTTTAACGTCCTGACTAATGTCTTGAGATGTTGCTTCAATATATCCACATAATTTTCCTGCCTCATGATGCCATTTATTTTGTGAAGTGCACCAGTCCCTCCTGCATCAAAGCACCCCCACAACATGATGCTGCCACCCCCGTGCTTCACGGTTGGGATGGGGTTCTTCGGCTTGGTCATTATGGCCAAAACAGTTATATTTTTGTTTCATCAGACCAGAGGACATTTCTCCAAAAAGTACGATCTTTGTCCCCATGTGCAGTTGCAAACCGTAGTCTGTTTTTGTTATGACGGTTTTGGAGCAGTTGCTTCTTCCTTGCTGTGCAGCCTTTCAGGTCATGTCGATATAGGACTAGTTTTACTGTGGATATAGATACTTTTGTACCTGTTTCCTCCAGCATCTTCACGGGGTCCTTTGCTGTTGTTTTGGGATTGATTTGCCCATCTCTAGGACACAGAACGCGTCTCCTTCCTCAGCGGTATCACGGCTGCGTGGTCCCATGGTGTTTATACTTGTGTACTATTGTTTGTACAGATGAACGTGATACTTTCATGCGTTTGGAAATTAGTCCCAAGGATGAACCAGACTTGTGGAGTTCTACAATTTTTTTTCTTGAGGTCTTGGCTGATTTCTTTAGATTTTTCCATGATGTCAAGCAAAGAGGCACTGAGTTTGAAGGAAGGCCTTGAAATTCATCCACAGGTACACCTCCAATTGATTCAAATGAAGTCTATTAGCCTATCAGAAGCTTCTAAAGTCATGACATCATTTTCTGGAATTTCCGAGCTGTTTAAAGGCACAGTCAACTTAGTGTATGTAAACTTCTGACCCACTGAATTATAAGTGAAATAATCTGTCTGTAAACAATTGTTGTAAAAATGACTTGTCATGCACAAAGTAGATGTCCTAACCGACTTGCCAAAACTATAGTTTGTTAACAAGAAATTTGTGGAGTGGTTGAAAAAGTGTATGTAATCTTCCAACTTCAACTGTATTAAGGATCCCCATTAGCTGCTGATAAGGCAGCAGCTACTCTTCCTGGGGTCCAGCAACATTAAGGCAGTAATGTTCTGAGCCAATTGTAATTTTCTGAGGGCCCTCTTTGTGGCACCTGACCACACGACTGAACAGTAGTCCATGTGTGACAAAACTAGGGCCTGTAGGACCTGCCTTGTTGATTGTGTTGTTAAAAAGGAAGAGCAGCGCTTTATTGATAGACTTCTCCCCATTTTAGTTACTGTTGTATCAACATGTTTTGACCATGACAGTTTACAATCCAGGGTTACTCCAAGCAGTTTAGTCACCTAAACCTTTTAAATTTCTACATTATTTAGTGCAAGATTAAGTTGAGGTTTAGTGGGGCGGCAGCGTAGCCTAGTGGTTAGACTGTTGGACTAGTAACCGGAAGGTTGTGAGTTCAAACCCCCGAGCTGACAAGGTACAAACCTGTTCTTCTGCCCCTGAACAGGCAGTTAACCCACTGTTCCCAGGCCATCATTGAAAATAAGAATGTGTTCTTAACTGACTTGCCTGGTTAAATAAAGGTAAAATTATTATTATTTTTTTAATGATTTGTCCCAAATACAATGCTTTTAGTTTTTGAAATCTTTAGAACCAACTTATTCATTGCCACCCATTCTGAAACTAACTGCAGCTCTTTGTTAAGTGTTGCAGTGATTTCACTCGCTGTAATAGCTTTACTCAAAGCCAGTGGCATGTCAATAGTAAAGATTGAAAAAAGTAAAGGGCCTAGACAACTGCCCTGGGGAATTCCTGATTCTACATGGATTATGTTGGAGAGGCATCCATTAAAGAAAACCCTCTGTGTTCTGTTAGACAGGTAACTTTTTATCCACAATATAGCAGGGGATGTAAAGCCATTGCACATATATTTTCCAGCAGCAGACTATGATCGATAATGTCATAAGTTGCCTATGAGGAGAGAGGACTCTCCCAGACTCATGGCGCTGGGCAAGGAGGCCATGACGAGTCCCTGGGGGGGAGAAGGCGAGGCAGACAGACTGTGGAGTGAGGTCAGGGTGCTTACTGGGGGCAGTGGACCACCTCCTGATACCTGAGATGGGAAAGAGGGTGGTTGGCAGATAGTGACAACCACAGCCATAGATTACTGTGAGGATTGAGATGCTTTGTAAACTCAAAGGTTTATGATGGAGGGAAGTATTGTACGATCTTACTAGTTTTATGCGATATGGCTTTGTAATTTCACTGGCTTACATGATGATCTGTCACTTGTGATGATATGGATTGCGATCTCATTGGCTTATATTATGATGTAATAAATATGGTTTGCTATCTCATTGGCTTATTATGATGTAATATGAGTTGTGACCACATTTGCTTATTATGATATATTGTGGTTTGTGATTGGCTTATTATGATATAATATTATTTGTGATCACACTGGTTTGCATGATGTTGTGGTGCAGTTAATAATCTCTGTATGGTGATGTGTATTGCGATGATGTGTATTGTGATTATGTGAACATATTTGCTGATCTCTCTGGTTTGTAAAAATGGGAGGTTGTTTGTGATCTCACTGGTTGGTGACAATGTGTGTCAGTTTGAAATATGGTTAATGATTATACAGTGCATTCAGAAAGTATTCAGACCCCTTAATTTTTCTCACATTTTGTTACGTAACAGCCTTATTCTAAAATTGATTAAATAGTTTTTCCCCTCACAAATCTACACACAATACCCCATATTGACAAAGCAAAAACATGTTTTTAGACAGTTTAGCAAATTTGAATATCACATTTACATAAGTATTCAGACCCTTTACTCAGTACTTTGTTGAAGCACCTTTGGCAGCGATTACAACCTCGCTTCAAACTTGGCACACCTGTATTTGGGGAGTTTCTCCCATTCTTCTTTGCAGATCCTCTCAAGCTCTGTCAGGTTGGATGGGTGTAGTGTTGCTGCACAGCTATTTTCAGGTCTCACCAGAGATGTTTGATCGGGTTCAAGTCCGGGTTCTGGCTGGGCCACTCAAGGGCATTCAGAGACTTTTCCCGAAGCCACTCCTGCGTTGTCTTGGCTGTGTGCTTAGGGTCGATGTCCTGTTGGAAAGTCAACCTTCGCCCCAGTCTGCGATCCTGTGTGCTCTGGAGCAGGTTTTCATCAAGGATCTCTCTGTACATTGCTCTGTTCATCTTTCCCCTGATCCTGACTAGTCTCCCAGTCCCTACCAATGAAAAACATCCCCACAGCATGATGCTGCCACCACCATGCTTCACTGTAGGGATGGTGCAGGTTTCCAGGTTTCCTCCAGACGTAACGCTTAGTTGAATCTTGGTTTCAACAGACCAATCTTGTTTATCATGGTCTGTGAGTTCTTTAGGTGCCTTTTGGCAAACTCCAAGCGGGTTGTCATGTGCCTTTTACTGAGGAGTGGCTTCCGTCTGGCCACTCTACCACAAAGGCCAGATTGGTGGAGTGCTGCAGAGATGGTTGTCCTTTTGGAAGGTTCTCCCATCTCCACAGAGGAACTCTAGAGCTCTGTCAGAGTGACCATTGGGTTCTTAGTCACCTCCCTGACTAAGGCCCTTCTCCCCCGATTGCTCAGTTCGTCCAGTCGGCCAGAGTCTTGCTGGTTCCAAATGTCTTCCATTTAAGAATGATGGAGGCCAATATGTTCTTGGGGACCTTCAATGCTGTAGACATTTTTTGGTACCCGTCTCCAGAGCTTTGCCTTGACACAATCCTGTCTCGGAGCTCTACAATTCCTTCGACCTAATGGCTTGGTTTTTTCTCTGACATGCACGGTCAACTGTGGGACCTTATATAGACAGGTGTGTTCCTTTCCAAATCATGTCCAATCAATTTAATTTACCACAGGTGGACTTAATTTAATTTACCACAGGTGGATTTAAAAACATCTCAAGGATGATCAATGGAAACAGGATGCACTTGAGTTCAATTATTGAGTCTCATAGCAAATTGTCTGAATACTTATGTAAATAAGGTATTTCTGTTTTTATTTTTAGTACGTTTTGTAAAAATAAAAATAAAAAACTTTTCGCTTTGTCATTATGGGAATATTGTGTATTAGATTGAGGATTTGTTGGTATTTTAGAATAAGACTGTAACTTAACAAAATGTGGAAAAAGGGGAAGGGGTCTGAATACTTTCCAAATGCACTGTATAATGGTAGGTGATCTCACTAGTTTGTGATAGTGTGTTTCCAGGAGTGTGTGGCTGGGCTCAAGTTGGATGGGGCTGGCCAGGTGGCCTCCCAAGCCTCGGTCTCCACTGCGACCCCTTGCTGATCCTAGACTGTCACATGGGATTTGCTGGCTGTACTTCATGCCTGGAAGAGTGTTAGGATGAGTTAGGATCAGGTGTTTCCTGGTATAAGGACATTTTGCACCCTGGCAGTCTTGGTTCTGTTCCTCTGTATCGCGGTACTAATAATAGTACATAACAGAACATCTGAGGACAACATGAATGATTAATTATGCTGTTTGTGGATTAAATTAATTAATATTTTTATTCACTTTGGTCTTAGTGAGTGATACCTTGCGCAGGGCTGTGTGAGAGAGTGTGGTTGGTGGTGCTTGCTGATTGGCTGGTGTAAGGCGTATCGAGAGCCAGTTTATGGCGGAATGCCTCCTCCTTGCGGCGGTTAGCAAACCAGTTGTACACTTGTACCTCTGTCACCAGGTTAGAGCCCAGTCCAGCCAGCTGGGACGGAGACACACCCCTCTGGAGACACTCAACCCTGAGGGAGAGCCTGAAAGGCCCCAGAGCAAGAAAAACGTGTTTAAAAGGGGCACGCTAAAATGACAATGACAGCTCCTCCATTGCACTGAAACTGGGAACATTTCTTACCATTTCCATTATTTTTAATCTGACCCCTCTATCTCACCTGTTACACTCCTCCACGAATCCCTCTCGCTCCTCTTTACTTGGGTTCTTCTGTCATTCATAGGCGTGGAATAGGATTTGCTGGGAGGCGGGTCCCCATTTGAACCTGTTCCTCCGTCCTTTCCTTATGTCCTCTCCCTGCTCCTCTCCGGTCCCAAGGCCATGACTGGCATTGGTAAACTCTGCATGGAAAACATGCATATTTTTGTATTGTTCATCTGCTATCGTCATATTAATATCAGTATTTACATTAGTATCATTATTATTCAGACAGGATTGTGTTATATATATTTTTAAACATAGGGATAATTCACAGGAACTTAATATGTTACATATTGGGTAGTAACGGAATACATGTAACAGGGGTTACGTAATGGGCAATTGGGGCGGCAGGTAGCCTAGTGGTTAGAGCATTGAGACAGTAACCGAAAGGTTGTTAGATCGAATCCCTGAGCTAACAAGGTAAAAATCTGTGTTTACATCCGTCGTCGGAATGAGACCAAAGTGCAGCGAGGAAAATGTACAGCTTACTTTATTTTAGATGAACACCCAAAAACCACAAAAGATCAACAAACATAAAATTCTGCAGGGCTATACAGCAGCTGTGCAAAAACAAGATCCCACAAACTCAGGTGGAAAACAGGCTGGCTAAGTATGATTCCCAATCAGAGACAACGATAGACAGCTGCCTCTGATTGGGAACCATACCTGGCCAACAAAGAAATAGAAAACTAGAATGCCCACCCAAATCACACCCTGACCTAACCAAATAGAGAAATAAACAGGCTCTCTAAAGTCAGGGCGTGACAATCTGTTGTTCTGCCCCTGAACAAGGCAGTTAACCCACTGTTCCTAGGCCGTCATTGTAAATAAGAATTTGTTCTTAACTGACTTGCCTAGTTAAATAAAGGTAAAATAAAAACATCTCAAATGGCTCAAAGTCTGTGCATATTATCAAATGATAATTTCAAAATATATCCACTGTAGTGTATTGTTTCCTTTTCTAGTGATGATCAGAAAACTGTCAGATATCAACTTTAATTGACATTTACAAAGTACCCTGACTTTAAAATGTATTCCAAACAAAAAACATTGATTTCAAAGTTTAACAAACCATTCAACTCTATACACAAGGACTACTTTGAACAATGTACACAGACAATTGAACAAAAACACGTTTACTAGAAGAAGTGTGCAGATGCAAAGTTTGTTTGGTAACAGAATTAAGGTCAAATCTCCCTCAGTTTTTTCTGCGTTCACGTTTACCAAAAACTGTTAAATATCTGCTCCGAATTAAGATTCAAAGATGGCTTCAAAAATAAATGGGTGTCAGCTATGACATGGCACCTTGAGTTTGAAAAACAAATATTTTGGTTATTGAACTACAGTAAGTGAAGTGGTTTTACATCTGGCAGTGGAATTATGGTAACGGAATTCAGGGCCAGCTCTAACCTTTTGGGGGCCCTAAGTGAAATTGCGTGCCCTGTTGGTAATTCGACCATGATTACTACAAGTTTAGATAGCTGAGTATACAAATTTACCAATTTGAAATGTTGTTGCTGACATGCCAGTGTTCATTTTGTAACCAATAAATGACGAAAAATACTTGTCAACGACCTATTCCTGAAGCCCTGGAAAAAAAATGTTTAACCTTTATTTAACTAGGCAAGTCAGTTAAAATCAAATTCTCATTTACAATGATGGCCTAAAAAAAGACCTAACTATTACAATTACTTATAATTTTATGCTGAACAAAAATATAAACGCAACATGGAACAATTTCATTGATTTTACTGAGTTACAGTTTATATGAGGAAATCAGTCAATTGAAATAAATTCATTAGGCCCTAATCTATGGATTTCGCATGACTGGGAATACAGGGCCTCGGGAACTCGTCACAGTATTTTTGTGCATTCAAATTGCCATCGATAAAATGCAGTTGTGTTCGTTGTCCATAGCTTATGGCTGCCCATACCATAACCCCACCACCACCATGGGGCACTCTGTTCACAACACTGAGATCAGCAAACCGCTTGCCCACACGACGCTATGCACGTGGTCTGTTGGACGTACTGACAAATTATCTAAAATGACGTTGGAGGCGGCTTATGGTAGAGAAATTAACATAAAATTATCTGGCAACAGCTCTGGTGGACATTCCTGTAGTCAGCATGCCAAATTCCTGTAGTCAGCATGCCGAATAGAACTTCCGCACTCAACAACCCGGTCGCATTCCGCTTCGCTCCACAGGTAGTATCACATTTTCATTTCATTTCATTACAGTACAACGGTTTGATTTGTTTGATCGTAGCTAGCTACATAGCTAGCTACATAGCCGTCTTTGTATCAAAGATAATTGTGTAGTCTAGAGCGATTTTCTAGGTTAGGTAGCCAGCTATTGTCGTTCTTTTAACGCAACGTAACGTAATCAACACTGCTAGCTAGCCAGCTAGCCCCAGAATAGCAGCACTGTAGAAACTATTACACTCAACGGAACAACTTGATTAGTGTAGTGTCAACAACGCAGCCACTGCCAGCTAGCCTACAAAGTCAACAACGCAGCCACTGCCAGCTAGCCTACTTCAGCAGTACTGTATCATTTTAATCATTTTAGTCAATAAGATTCTTGCCACGTAAGCTTAACTTTCTGAACATTCGAGACGTGTAGTCCACTTGTCATTCCAATCTCCTTTGCATTAGCGTAGCCTCTTCTGTAGCCTGTCAACTATGTGTCTGTCTATCCCTGTTCTCTCCTCTCTGCACAGACCATACAAACGCTCCACACCGCGTGGCGCGCCACCTAATCTGGTGGTCCCAGCGCGCACGACCCACGTGGAGTTCCAGGTCTCCGGTAGCCTCTGGAACTGCCGATCTGCGGCCAACAAGGCAGAGTTCATCTCAGCCTATGCCTCCCTCCAGTCCCTCAACTTCTTGGCACTGACGGAAACATGGATCACCACAGATAACACTGCTACTCCTACTGCTCTCTCTTCGTCCGCCCACGTGTTCTCGCACACCCCGAGAGCTTCTGGTCAGCGGGGTGGTGGCACCGGGATCCTCATCTCTCCCAAGTGGTCATTCTCTCTTTCTCCCCTTACCCATCTGTCTATCGCCTCCTTTGAATTCCATGCTGTCACAGTTACCAGCCCTTTCAAGCTTAACATCCTTATCATTTATCGCCCTCCAGGTTCCCTCGGAGAGTTCATCAATGAGCTTGATGCCTTGATAAGCTCCTTTCCTGAGGACGGCTCACCTCTCACAGTTCTGGGCGACTTTAACCTCCCCACGTCTACCTTTGACTCATTCCTCTCTGCCTCCTTCTTTCCACTCCTCTCCTCTTTGACCTCACCCTCTCACCTTCCCCCCTACTCACAAGGCAGGCAATACGCTCGACCTCATCTTTACTAGATGCTGTTCTTCCACTAACCTCATTGCAACTCCCCTCCAAGTCTCCGACCACTACCTTGTATCCTTTTCCCTCTCGCTCTCATCCAACACTTCCCACACTGCCCCTACTCGGATGGTATCGCGCCGTCCCAACCTTCGCTCTCTCTCCCCCGCTACTCTCTCCTCTTCCATCCTATCATCTCTTCCCTCTGCTCAAACCTTCTCCAACCTATCTCCTGATTCTGCCTCCTCAACCCTCCTCTCCTCCCTTTCTGCATCCTTTGACTCTCTATGTCCCCTATCCTCCAGGCCGGCTCGGTCCTCCCCTCCCGCTCCGTGGCTCGACGACTCATTGCGAGCTCACAGAACAGGGCTCCGGGCAGCCGAGCGGAAATGGAGGAAAACTCGCCTCCCTGCGGACCTGGCATCCTTTCACTCCCTCCTCTCTACATTTTCCTCTTCTGTCTCTGCTGCTAAAGCCACTTTCTACCACTCTAAATTCCAAGCATCTGCCTCCAACCCTAGGAAGCTCTTTGCCACCTTCTCCTCCCTCCTGAATCCTCCTCCCCCTCCCCCCTCCTCCCTCTCTGCAGATTACTTCGTCAACCATTTTGAAAAGAAGGTCGACGACATCCGATCCTCGCTTGCTAAGTCAAACGACACCGCTGGTTCTGCTCACACTGCCCTACCCTGTGCTCTGACCTCTTTCTCCCCTCTCTCTCCAGATGAAATCTCGCGTCTTGTGACGGCCGGCCGCCCAACAACCTGCCCGCTTGACCCTATCCCCTCCTCTCTTCTCCAGACCATTTCCGGAGACCTTCTCCCTTACCTCACCTCGCTCATCAACTCATCCCTGACCGCTGGCTACGTCCCTTCCGTCTTCAAGAGAGCGAGAGTTGCACCCCTTCTGAAAAAACCTACACTCGATCCCTCCGATGTCAACAACTACAGACCAGTATCCCTTCTTTCTTTTCTCTCCAAAACTCTTGAACGTGCCGTCCTTGGCCAGCTCTCCCGCTATCTCTCTCAGAATGACCTTCTTGATCCAAATCAGTCAGGTTTCAAGACTAGTCATTCAACTGAGACTGCTCTTCTCTGTATCACGGAGGCGCTCCGCACTGCTAAAGCTAACTCTCTCTCCTCTGCTCTCATCCTTCTAGACCAATCGGCTGCCTTCGATACTGTGAACCATCAGATCCTCCTCTCCACCCTCTCCGAGTTGGGCATCTCCGGCGCGGCCCACGCTTGATTGCGTCCTACCTGACAGGTCGCTCCTACCAGGTGGCGTGGCGAGAATCTGTCTCCTCACCACGTGCTCTCACCACTGGTGTCCCCCAGGGCTCTGTTCTAGGCCCTCTCCTATTCTCGCTATACACCAAGTCACTTGGCTCTGTCATAACCTCACATGGTCTCTCCTATCATTGCTATGCAGACGACACACAATTAATCTTCTCCTTTCCCCCTTCTGATGACCAGGTGGCGAATCGCATTTCTGCATGTCTGGCAGACATATCAGTGTGGATGACGGATCACCACCTCAAGCTGAACCTCGGCAAGATGGAGCTGCTCTTCCTCCCGGGGAAGGACTGCCCGTTCCATGATCTCGCCATCACGGTTGACAACTCCATTGTGTCCTCCTCCCAGAGCGCTAAGAACCTTGGCGTGATCCTGGACAACACCCTGTCGTTCTCAACTAACATCAAGGCGGTGGCCCGTTCCTGTAGGTTCATGCTCTACAACATCCGCAGAGTACGACCCTGCCTCACACAGGAAGCGGCGCAGGTCCTAATCCAGGCACTTGTCATCTCCCGCCTGGATTACTGCAACTCGCTGTTGGCTGGGCTCCCTGCCTGTGCCATTAAACCCCTACAACTCATCCAGAACGCCGCAGCCCGTCTGGTGTTCAACCTTCCCAAGTTCTCTCACGTCACCCCGCTCCTCCGCTCTCTCCACTGGCTTCCAGTTGAAGCTCGCATCCGCTACAAGACCATGGTGCTTGCCTACGGAGCTGTGAGGGGAACGGCACCTCAGTACCTCCAGGCTCTGATCAGGCCCTACACCCAAACAAGGGCACTGCGTTCATCCACCTCTGGCCTGCTCGCCTCCCTACCACTGAGGAAGTACAGTTCCCGCTCAGCCCAGTCAAAACTGTTCGCTGCTCTGGCCCCCCAATGGTGGAACAAACTCCCTCACGACGCCAGGACAGCGGAGTCAATCACCACCTTCCGGAGACACCTGAAACCCCACCTCTTTAAGGAATACCTAGGATAGGATAAAGTAATCCTTCTCACCCCCCTTAAAAGATTTAGATGCACTATTGTAAGGTGGCTGTTCCACTGGATGTCATAAGGTGAATGCACCAATTTGTAAGTCGCTCTGGATAAGAGCGTCTGCTAAATTACTTAAATGTAAATGTAATTGCACACTCCCTCAACTTGAGATATCTTTTTTCATTGTGTTGTGTGACAAAACTTCACATTTTAGAGTGGCCTTTCATTGTCCCCAGCAGAAAGTGCACCTGTGTAATTATCATGCTGTTCATTCAGATTCTTGATATGCCACACCTGTCAGGTGGATAGATGATCTTGGCAAAACCAATTTCTGCACAACAATTTTGAGAAATACGTTTTTTTGTGCATATGGAACAGTTCTGGGTTCTTTTATTTCAGCTCATGAAACATGGGACCAACACTTTACATGTTGCATTTATTTTTGTTCAGTGTAGTTGACAAATGGGACGAGACAATAATTCCATGTGAGACTAATGGACATTACATTTGACATGAAGCGCCTTTTATCTGTTTTGTCCAATCCTAAAAATGCATGCAGAATATTTCATGCAATTCTTGGCAGAATTGACTTCTTTCAGTTGCACGGTCTGATTGAGCTAATCTGCCCAGCTCTCCCGCACAGCTCCCAAGCGGTCACTTCAGTCACTCATCAATCTTTTTGAACTGATGCGAAGCCAGGACACTTGAGTTGTAACTGACCTCATATAGAAACAATGTTTACTCTCTCTCTTACTTTCATGTAGGCTACTTTTACTTTGATCACATTAGAAGCTCTATTTTTCCGTGTGCACTACTACTCTCTCATCTGTGTTCCTGCAGTCCGCAAATGCAAGTTGCGGATGTTGTTTTTTTGTGCAATTTGTTGGAAAAAAGTAATACTTCTAGCATTTTTGTAAAGCTCAAATGATCCCCTTTCAAGGAAACCATTGTTATTTACACCCTTGACGGTTATGATGGGGAGAAAATCAGAGCTGTACATTGTTGAACCTGTAGCCTTTATAGCAGAGATCATCAACTAGATCAGGTATTCCCAAACTGGGGTATGCATACCAGGGGTACGCACAATGCCGTCAGGGGTACGCCAAATAAAAATGTGATTCCATTTTTATTCCTTTTTTTTCCTTTTTTTTCTTTTTTTCCTTTTTTTTCACATTTTCATACAGTCCATTTATATTTTCCAACATGGTTATACATTTGGGAGAGGTTTTTTTCTTGCCTGAGTAGCCTCGTTTCACTGCCCAAAATAAAATGAAACCATCTGGTGTTCAGCTAAATAACAACACAATGTCAAATACAGGTAGCCTAGTCAAATAATTAACATCCAATCACATTAACCGTTACTCTCTCGCAGGAATTCCACTAACGGTCCATATGTAGCCAAACGTAGCTGTTGCTCATTCAGTTTGAAAATGGATATATGGTAAAAATAAAAAGTATGGCCCGCGTCCATAGAGACACATACCAGCTCTACTGGTAGTACTGCTACTACCAGCAGTACTACACCTGCACTTGTCGACGACACAAGTTGCTCTGCTAGCATCAGTAATTCTACATTTGTTGTAAGCCCAACTAGCATGGACACTGACAGTAGCTCCCTTACCCGGAAAAGCACCGAACAACAGACAGAGACGTTGGACCATCGAAGAGGTGCAAATTTGATGAGAACTACATTGATTTGGGGTTCACTTATATTGGGAGTAGTGCCTTTCCTCAGCCACAGTGTGTTATATGTGCAAAAGTACTATCTCACAACTCGATGAAACCTTCACTCTTGCGCAGACATTTAGAAACAAAACAGGCCAATTTGAGAATTAAGACTACTTTCGAGTGTGTGTATAAAGAAGTGTATAAAAGCAACAGATACCATTAATAAGAAAGGGCTAGAAGCGTCTTATATAGTGAGCTATCGAGTGGCTAAGACAGGCAAGCGCCATGCTATTGTGGAGGACTTAATTCTTCCTGATGCCATGGCTATGGCAGTGACACTGCTGGGGGAAAAGGCCCAAAAATCTATACAGACAATGCCTTCATCAAACAATACTGTTTCAGGACGCATCAGTGACATGGCAGGAGATATTTTGAAACAATTACTGCTTTGCATACAAGCCAGTGAATTCTGTGCGTTACAGCTGGATGAGTCATCAGACGTGGCGGGCCTGGCACAGCTCCTGGTTGTCCATTACATTTATGGGAGGTCAATTAAGGAAGACATCCTCTTCTGGAAACCAGGACAACAGGAGAGGATATTTTGAAAGTACTGGACAGCTTTGTGACATCAAATGGACTTTGGTGTTCAAGATGTGTTGGTATCTGTACTGATGGCGAAAAAGACATGACAGTGAGACATAGTGGAGTGGTAATGCGCATGCAAGCAGTTGCTCCAGACGCAACTTGGGTACACTGCAGCATCCACCGGGAGGGTCTTGCTGCCAAAGGAATGCCTGACAGCTTGAAAGACGTTTTGGACACTACAGTGAAAATGGTTGACTTTGTTAAAGCAAAGCCCCTGAACTCTCATGTATTTTCTGCACTATGCAATGATATTGGCAGCGATCATTTAACGCTTTTACAACATACAGAAGTGTGCTGGTTATCAAGGGGCAAAGTATTGACACGTTTTTTTAAATTGAGAGATGAGCTTAAAGTTTTCTTTACTGACCATGATTTTCACTTGTCTGACCGCTTGCATGATGACGAGTTTCTCACACGACTGGCCTATCTGGATGATGTTGTTTCTCCCGTGAATTATCTGAATTTAGGATTATAGGGATTTTCCGCAACTGTATTCAATGTGCGGGACAAAATTGAGGCGGTGATTAAGAAGTTGGAGCTCTTCTCTGTCTGCATTAACAAGGACAACACACAGGTCTTTCCATCATTTTATGATTTTTTTGTGTGCAAATGTCTGACAATTATGCAGGTACTTTCCCGAAACGGATGACACAAACAACTGGATTCATCAGCCTGCCTCCAGTCCACTTACCGATATCTGAACAAGAGAGCCTCATCGAAATTGCAACAAGCGGTTCTGTGAAAATTGTATTTAATCAGAAGCCACTGTCAGATTTCTGGATTGGGCTGTGCTCAGAGTATCCTGCCTTCTCAAATCGAGCTGTTAAGACACTGATGCCCTTTGCAACCATGTACCTATGTGAGAGTGTATTCTCAGCCCTCACTAGCATGAAAACTAAATGCAGGCGCAGACTGTGTGTGGAAAATTATTTAAGACTGAGACTCTTTCCAATACAACACAACATTGCAGAGTTATGTGCATCCTTTCAAGCACACCTTTCTCATTAACTTGTGAGTTATTTACATTTTTCGATGTACAAATAAGGTTTTATATGTAAGATGGTTAAATAAAGAGCAAAGTTATTCATTATTATTATATTATTATTTGTGCCCTGGTGATATAAGAGCTCTTTGTCACTTCCCACTAGCCGGGTCGTGACAACTCACACTAATTCTTATGTTTAATAAATGTATCATGTGTGTGTGGCAGGCTTACCATGGTGGCAAAAAACAACATTTGAGAGTACGCTGACCCTGGTGCTAGAGGAGGTGCGCAGCTGGAGGTTGAATGTTTGAAGGGGTACAGGACTATAAAAGTGTGGGAACCACTGAACTAGATTAATCCGCGGGCCGATTTTTTTAGAGAGTGGCTAGTCGGGGTCCCGAACATAATTACAAATATTTTGTAGACTGCAAATTGACCGCAAGAAGCCCAAACAGATATAATCTTTGACTAAAACATTATCATTTCAAACCTTGCTTACATTTGTATACTGTCACATGTCTCTATTATGCATGGGAATACTTCGGAACAAAATGCTTAAATTAAAATCCCTTTGAGCTGATTTCCTGGTCTTTTTACAGTCTTTTAAGTCCAAAAATGAAGAATTGCAAGGCCAAATAAAACCCTTTGGCCCGCGGGTCGCTAGTTTGGGAACCCTACTTTATAGCCTATATGGTTAAATATGGCTGGCATTGGTTACAATCTGCCACATTATCAATGTTGCCAGTTAAGGTATAAGAGGGGACAGTAGGCCTAGATGGACAAGGCTATCTGAATGTGCACATAATGGAAGTTAGAGGTAGCCTAAATATTCATTATTTGATACAACAAAAAATGCATTGACTTATTTGACAAAAACCAGACTAAAATTGTCCAGAGTTTTAGTCAACTAATAATAACTAAAACTAAGGATGGATAAAATGACTCAAATGTGATTGACTAAAAATGAATTTTTAGACTAAAACTAAGACTAAAACAAAATCTAAAATAGCTGCCAAAATTAACACTGTGACATGGGCTAATTGAGAGACTGTCCGTGACTGACATAAGAAGAGAAAAACCGCTGATGCACTACCAAATTTAGATATTGCACCTTTAATGTTGTACTATTCTAACTCTTGACTAAGTTCCTTTTTTTTAATAAGAATCATTTGGGTCGGGGCCCCATAACAAGTGGCGCAGCAGTCTAAGGCACTGCATCTCAATACAAGAGGCGTCACTACAGTCCCTGGTTCGAATCCAGGCTGAATCACATCTGGACATGATTGGGAGTCCGATAGGGCGACGCACAATTGGCCCAGCGTCGTCCGGGTTTGGCCGGCGTAGGCCGCCATTGTAAATAAGAATTTGTTCTTAACTGACTTGCCTAGTTAAATAAAGGTTAAATAAATAAATAAGTAAAAAATAGCGGTCACTGATGTAGCTTATACCTGGAACCAGCCCTGACATCATGGGTCTCTGATCTGTAAGCTACTATACAGAAATGCATAATTATGGACAGGAATATCATTCTCTTCATGGTGATGTATCCTGAATAGGTACACATTTGGGTATTATTCTACACACTGGCTATTACTGTAATGAGCTCTGGCCCCAAACAAGACCACATTTGGTTTGTCCGGACCAGACTAAATCTTAAACAATCATAGACGTCTATGTTTCACAGGTTTGGACATCACAGTACAGCACAGTAGAGTACAGTACAATACAGTACAGCACGGTAGGGAAAAGTAGATATGTTAATTACAGTATACTGTACCCTACTCTAGTGTGCTCTACTGTACTGCACTCTGTTCTCTACTGTGTTCTACTGTACTGTGCTCCCAAACTTGAGAAACATAGTCTATGATTGGTTGAGATTTGGTCAGGCAAGGGCGGGCTGACCAAATCACAACTACTTTTGAACGCCCATGGACGTCCGGTGTCGGGCAGTGCTCAATGGGTAAGGATGCTTATTACAGTAAATGGAAAGAGGGTAGGTGGTAGGTGTCATGGTAGGTGCCAGTAAGAGCTGGGAGAGGTGGCATTAACGGGAGAGAGAGAGTAGAGCGAGAGAGCGGCAGAGTGAGAGGAAGGGGTTGTCCAGACTTTTTTCACAGTCTTGTTTTGACCACGAAATGACATAGAGAAAAAGTTATGAGCTGAACAGAACAGTATGCCAGTGGAAGGGAGGACAGTGGCAACTGAGATCCAACTGTGGTTTGGGACTACTATGATTTCCCATTGTAGCCTATTTAATTTGTACCGAGTGCACTGGGAGTCAGGAAGCAAGTTCAGGGAGTGCATCATTTAATAAACAAAACAAGAAACATGAACAACGCACAGACAGGAAACGGAAACAATAACACCTAGGGAAGAAACCAAAGGGAGTGAAAAATATAGGGAAGGTAATCAGGGAAGTGATGGAGTCCAGGTGAGTCTGATGACGCGCAGGTGCGCGGAACATGGTAACAGGAGTGCGCCATAACATAACGAGCAGCCTGGTGACCTAGAGGCCGGAGAGGGAGCACACGTGACACAAATGCAGTAATTCCGTTAAAGATTTGGTAACAGAATTGAGTTTTAATGACTTAATAATTCATAAACAAACTATATATCAGCAAAAATACCAACTAATCGGTACCTTTACCTACCTTTACTTGCTACTGCTGTGAACTTTCATCATCTAGAAAATATCTTAGAGATATGTAGGTTTTTGGTAATGGAATCACAAGTCACTGTTTCTTAAACTTACAGACGGCATGTAATTTCGCCAAAACAAAATATAAGTGTTGATATTAGTTGGCAGGGGCTTTACTTCAACATTATGTTTTGATTTACTCATTTCTAATACTTTTAAATACTCCTTCTGGTAGATGTTGTCTAAGACCCCCTTTACATCTGTTTGACCAGAAATCAAAGCATTTGCTTATTCCTACATTTTAGGATGGACAATTGTTGAAAATGTATATATAAAATGTATATAGGTTTCATGTGACACCTAATTTGACATGCTCCAATGAACTTCACGTTGGTGTTCATGGCAGTGGTCCATGGGTCATCTGTTTGTTCAACCGCACACCTGCCTGCAATTGCTAATAACCTAAATGCAACTGCCAGACTATATGTGATAAAGTGAAAATCTGAGGCCCGCACCTGTCCCTAACCCGCTAGTATAGAAAATGCTCTGTAGGCAGTCAGAGACAGCAGAACTATTTTTTGACAGAGGTGCCTGATTTAGATGTGTTTCTGCTTATCATTTCCTTCATTTTGGGAAGATATTTGTTAGTCAACATGTCTATTATTAGATACATGCAGTTTCTCTTCTGCCATTAGGCTATATGTTGCCCTAGAAGACTAAATAAAACCTTGCTCTCCAAAAATAATGTCATAGATCGATAGAATGAATGCTTCAATCTAGTTGACATCTGTGAAGTTCTCAGTCATCTCTGCTTCTTTCGCTGAGCAAAGACTTTTAGGGACCAGGAAGAAAATGCAATAAATAACAACAAAAAAGCTTTTCTATGCTACATTTCCAAATTACATCAGTTTGACTGGTTGTAAGGAAATAGAGAGCTGTGAAAATGAACCAACATGTTTCTGATAAGATTTCAGTTTGTCTTGAATGCATATCTTATGTGGTTGAGTTGTCAGCGTTTATGATGCTGATAATGATGGCACAACCAACAAACGGGAACTAACTGCACATTCGAATTCTCCCAAGATGCTGAAATAAAGAAATCATATTTCTCCATTCCTTTTCCTGGAGTCAAAATTTAGCCTACATAATAATAATGTATTATTCCGGAGTTAATATTAAGGCTATATTAGAGGTTATAGACCTACAGTCAGTGTCCAGATTTCAGTTTCCATTTAACCCATCTGAACAGTAGGCTACAGGCTATAGGCCTATTTGAAGTCCCTATCTTATGACTTTAGAATGCCTCACATAACATCGCCGGCACTGCTATATCATCCTCTTTTACCACTTCACCAAATCTTTCCCAAACAGTCTATTTTTCTGGCCCTCCCTTCTCTTTTTCAACTCTCAATTTCACAGCTTTTATCTTATTGAGTTAAACTCAGATTGTTATTTTTTGCCTCAGTGGATGAACATGAACTTTTTCTACCTGTAGCTTAATCAGACTTATAGGCTTCACACTAACGCCATATAGCCTCAATATAGCCTATAAATTGCACAACAATTATACATTTATGTTCTGAGGGCAAAAAGGAGGGGAGTATTCAATGTTTTGTACACTCAGTGTAGATTTATGGAAATTAATTGTGAATATTAATGAATGAGGTAGTCATGATTTGACATACACTACCGTTCAAAAGTTTGGGGTCAGTTAGAAATGTCCTTGTTTTCCATGAAAACACACATGAAATTAGTTGCAAAATGAATAGGAAATATATTCAAGACGTTGACAAGGTTGTAAATAATAATTTTTAATTGAAATAATAATTGTGTCTTGAAACTTTGCTTTCGTCAAAGATTCCTCCATTTGCAGCGATTACAGCCCTGCAGACCTTTGACATTCTAGTTATCAATTTGTTGAGGTAATCTGAAGAGATTTCACCCCATATGCTTCCTGAAGCACCTCCCACAAGTTGGATTGGCTTTATGGGCACTTCTTACATACCATACGGTCAAGCTGCTCCCACAACAGCTCAATAGGGTTGATATCCGGTGACTGTGCTGGCCACTCCATTTTAGACAGAATACTAGCTGACTGCTTCTTCCCTAAATTGTTCTTGCATAGTTTGGAGCTGTGCTTTGGGTCATTGTCCTGTTGTAGGAGGACATTGGCTGAAATTAAGTGCCATCCACAGGGTATGGCATGGCGTTGCAAAATGGAATGATAGCCTTCCTTCTTCAAGATCCCTTTTACCCTGTACACATCTTCCACTTTACCACCACTAAACCACCTCCAGACCATCACATTGCCTCCACCATGCTTGACAGATGGCGGCAAGCACTCTTCCATCATCTTTTCATTTTTTCTGCATCTCACGAATGTTCTTCTTTTGATCCGAACACCTCAAACTTAGATTTGTTTGTCCTTAACACTTTTTTCCAATCTTCCTCTGTCCAGTGTCTGTGTTCTTTTGCCCATCTTTAATCTTTTATTTTTATTGGCCAATCTGAGATATGGCTTTTTCTTTGCAACTCTGCCCAGAAGGCCAGCATCCAGGAGTCGCCTCTTCACTATTGACATTGAGACTGGTGTTTTGCGGGTACTATTTAATGAAGCTGTCAGTTGAAGACTTTCTCATACTAGACAATCTAATGTACTTGTCCTCTTGTTCAGTTGTGCACCGGGGCCTCCCACTACTCTTTCTATTCTGGTTAGAGCCAGTTTGCTCTGTTCTGTGAAGGGAGTAGTACGAGATCTTCAGTTTCTTGGCAATTTCTTGCATGGAACTGTTATGCTGGTGAGTGAGGACCCAAAAGCGGTTTAACAGAAACAGAGTCTTTTAATGTCCAAACACAGGGAAGACATAAATCCTCTTCTGATGTATCGGTTGACAAAATAGACAACCCGCAGAGAGGGCGACAAATAAATCATAAAGTCCTCTGATCTTTACAGGAGAGTCCCCTTCTAGCAGCAGAGGAGAATAGCAGGGTTAGCGGCAACAGACTGCTGGTCTCTCCGGGTAGGCGCGGGTTGTAGAGGACAGAGGTACCTGATCACACGTAGCATCTGATGAAGAGGCAGATTACGACAGGACGGGACAAGGGTGAAGCAAACGAGAATCTGACAAAGACAGAAGCAGAAACAGAGAGAGAAATAGAGACCTAATCAGAGGGAAAAAAGGGAACAGGTGGGAGAGAGTAAACGAGGTAGTTAGAGGAGATGAGGAACAGCTGGGGGAAGGAAAGGGAGAGAAGGTAACCTAATACGACCAGCAGGGGGAAACAAAGTGAAGAGAAAGAACAGGAACAAGACATAACATGACAATACATGACAGGAACAGCCTTCATTTTTTCAGAACAAGAATAGACTGATGAGTTTCAGAAGAAAGTTATTTGTTTCTGGCCATTTTGAGCCTGTAGTCGAACCCACAAATGCCGATGCTCCAGATACTCAACTAGTCTAAAGGACAGTTTTATTGCTATTTTAATTTTTAATCAATCAATTTTAAAACGGTTTTCAGCTGTGCTAACATAATTGCAAAAGGGTTTCCTAATGATCAATTAGCCTTTTAAAGTTATAAACTTGGATTAGCTAACACAACTTGCCGCTGGAACACAGAAGTGATGGTTGATGCTAATGGGACTCTGTACGCCTATGTAGATATTCCATCAAAATAAATCAGCTGTTTCCAGCTACAATAGTCATTTACAACATTAACAATGTCTACACTGTATTTCTGATATTTTCTTACGTTATTTTAATGGACAAAAAAATGTGCTTTTCTTTCAAAAACAAGGACATTTCTAAGTAACCCCAAACTTTTGAACGGTAGTGTAAATGTTACACTTAGAGAGTCCATACTGTAATGTCATATTGCAGTACAGGCAGGGTCAGCTTATCAGCTGGCCAAATACTCACGCTGGCTAATCTTGCCCTGCTTCCTGACATACCAGCTGTATAGAGCAGCCCGTTTCTGGTTCTTCATGGGTGTGCCTTTGTTGAGGTGTTGGGAGAGATGGGACTGGTTGAGGCCTGTGGACTCAACCACCTCTCTCTGGGGGAGGTTATACTGCTGCATGTAGCTCTTCACCAGTTTTGCCACATGCCCATGGATCCTTCCTATCACACACAGACACATACACACACACAGACAAAACTCATGCGCATAAAGGGAGGGAGGGAAAGAAGGGATGTTGGCAAGAGATAAGGGGACGCACAGTAGGGCAAAGTCCAGCTCTCTCCGGTCACTTGAAATAATACCCAGAAATATAGCCTACTTGCTGTGACACAAACCTTAATGGCTAGCAATAGTACATAACATAGCTATTATGTATATTCAAATATACAAAAGCTTTATCTATGTTTGATACATTTTGATACTAAGGCATGATTGGTCAAGTTCTGTGTTTTCATGCTAATTATTGTACAATTGCCAACTTTAAGCTATATACAATGAGCAGTTTTACCATAATATGAGGTATTTGTTGTAGTTTGAAATGTGGTGAAAATGAAATGGCCTTCCAAGTTGTAGTAAATATTGACTAACATCTGTTCTCTCACACACACACACACACACACACACACAAACACAAACACAAACACACACAGCACATTTCTGTTCATCTTAACCCATGCATGCAGTTCATTCAACGATAGAAATGGCCAGAGAATAATGCTGGGTAATTAGTAATCAGGAAAGGAGGAACCCTCCTTTAAATCCACCTCAGAGGCTGAGAGAGATCTCATAAAGAGGAAGAGGGGGCAAGATAATGAGGGAGGAAGGAGGGAGTGGGGAAACAAATTTGATAAAGACCAAGAACAACTCACTTATTTGTACTCTTTTCTTGGTGAGAAAACATCAGGAAAAGATAGCAGAAAAGAAAGAGAATGGAAAACAGAATCAAGTAACCACCCTAAAATGTGTTTGTTTTTAAACTATTTTTAACAAATGAGTTGGACATTGTTTTGAGAAATTAAAGCTTGTGTAAGAAAATAAGGGATGTGTCAATTTTGTTGTTGTATTAATAGATGAGGTTTGATGAAATGAAGAGATTGATGTGTATGTTGTTAAGGAGAGGATATGGTGGAGGGCAGAGATTTGGGAGCTACTTACTGCAGAAGTTGGTCGACCAGAGCCCTCTGTCTGGCTGCCTCCTCTGAGGGTAGTGCCTCCAGCTCCTGGAATATTGGTGGTGGAAAATCCATTTCTCCCTCCTCCGAACTCTCTCCATCTCCCCTGTCCCCCTTCTCTGCTCCAGGGGTGACCCTCTCTTGCTCCAGTTCTTCCAGTGCTTGGACCAGGACCTCCCGGGACAGTCCAGAGCCCAGCAGTGCCCAGATAAGCTCATTCTGGAGATTAGTCAGACGCCCAGGGCCCCATTTCCTCTCCTCTCCCTCCATTACACTGTTGCCTAAACCTTACCTCACTAGCACAACACACAGACTACGCAGGCCACAGGTCACAAACATACACATATTCACACACTAAGACAGACACACTGCAGTCAAGCGCTTACACAAAAGACGAATAATTGTGGCTTCTGGAGTCATTACCTTTCTGTCTTTCTTCAGTTCAGGAAAATACATTTAATTTTCCCCCATTCAATTTTCTTCTTGTCTCGTTCTGAGCTATCTGGTTTAAGCCCTCCACCTGCTGTTAAGCTTTCAAATGTTTAAAAAAAAATGTTTATCTTCCTCCCCCTTACTCCCCATGTGCTCTCTTTGAACTTTGTCCCCATCTCCCTCCATTCCTAAAAGTGAGCAAAGTGCAGTCAAAAACTCTAAATGAAAATAAACTTTTCCTGTCACATGCACATTCATACAGGTTCCTTCCTGTATAACACACATACATGAAAGGTAAAAAAAAAAAAATACAACCATTACAAATTATAATGTTCATTTTTTTTCAATATATTCAAAATTGATACAATTCATTATGACACTTATAGATATTCATTTTAGGATCCAATAAGGATGACAGCATTAACAAATTAATATTTGTCCTGCCTTGATGTAATTTACGGCTGGTTACACTATACTATACTATTTCAAATAAATTGTAATGTAAAGGCCCAATGGAATGGATGTTGAAGCTTAACGTTTATCATGAACACCTGATAGGTGTCTTTTGAGACATGTTAGGAATGAATTGGACAGAGAAAATGAGAGTAGGTGTTGTCCTGCCCAGCACTAGAGAGCATGACTGCGTCATCTTAGACATATGAGGTCTGATTGACGTAGCTTTTAGATGCCATACATCTGCTGCATTATCCGTCATGATATTGTCTAACTTTATGCTTACTTCGGAATCAGTAATACTTAAGAACCCCTGCAGGTGGCATTGTAGCTATGCTGTATTGGTAGTGTTGCTTTCAGTGTTGATTCAACACCAATAACTCTCTCCTCTCTCCTTCTCTCTCCCTCCCCCTCTCTTACCTTATGCCTTCCTCTGGGTTCACCCTATCACCTCCCTTTTTGTGTTGAGCTCTCTCTCCTCACCCGCCCTACCCTAGGGAAGATGGCATTGTACAGTATTTGAAAGGGGGGAAACTCTGAGAAACAGGACTCCCTCTATCTTTCTGACCAGTAATTAAGTCCCATTGTGCCTTAGTTTGCACTGTTCAGAGGACAGCCTAGCGAGGGAAACAGGGGGCATGGTAGTGTGGCTTGTACTGCATTTAAATCCCATGCAGTGCATTATATCACACATTCTAGCATACATTTGGTGTGAGAAAGTAAATATGCAGTTATGTCATTTTTTTATTATATTAAAACGTGTGCTGTGTTAATATGTAACCTACTGTATTTTCTGTTTCTAGAAATAAAGATCCACAGAACCAGTTTACACGTTCTTTACTTGAAAAGAGAACAGAGCTACTGTTTTCCTGTTGTCCTCCTCATAGTCTCATTAGTCAGCCAACCTCTCTCCCTATTTCTGCCCCCTCCTCTCTCAGCATTGTGTCCATACTGCCCCGCCACCCCCCTCTACCCCACACGCTATTCAACCCCATTGATCATGCATGCAGAAATTTAACACACCCCTTAGTTCCTGCCCGAATAGGCCCTGTCCCATTTTTGGAGATTCCTCTGCTGAGGACAGAAGCTGTGTAGCCTACGCTGGGTGTCTCCAACAACGTGCAACAACTCACCCAGTATGAACCTCATGGACACTTCACCCACAGGGTTCATCATCCAGAGCACAAAGAAATAAACCGTTTCATAACCAGTCAACAGACATGGCAATAGGAATGTAAGAAAGTTTGCCGTTTCACATATTGAGCATATTCTCGTTCTTAATATAATCTGGAATTAGTTTAACAGCTTGTCATGAGTGCACCCCCTAATGGAACAAGCTGCATGTGTAAAGGGGAGTTGAAGAACCAGAGGCTTGTTTGATAATACAGTAGTTATGGTTAGTCAATTTGAAGTTTTAATGCAGATTTGACTTCCCAGAGTTCCCTCAACAGTCTTTCAGAGGCATGTGAATCAACAACATTGTTTACCTTTATCACTCTAGGCATTGGTGCTAATGTATTACCATTGCTTGAATTATTAGAATGGCTGTTCTGAGAAGCGACATTGTGATCGGCCTCCAAATGGTTAACGAGTCACATGTTGAGTTGGTGTTGGAGAGGAGATTAGGTGGAGCTGGCTTTGGGACTAATTAAATACTTAAGACCCAGCAGTGAATGAGCAAGCACACTGCCCAAAACCACTTCCTATATGAAACACAACCCTCATCAGGGGGTTATGGGGGGTGAGGGGGTGGGGGGTGGATCCTGCCAAAGTGAGGGACTGTCTTACTGATGCTCGTGTTAGGAGTAGGCGAACCAAGGCTTGGAGACACTGACACAGAATTTAAAACTATGTGGACACTGATATGATGGTCTGTCTTTCAAAGAACATCAGTTAAGGCCTAAAAGTTTCATTTTCTCAATCCATGATGTATTTATTTTGACAAAAAAAGGGCACCTTTTCATGATAGCCTATACTGTAATTGTACAATGGTATGTTTTGGGAGATTGATTAAAAGTGGAGAGCAGATTTATAAAGGCAAGCTACTGTATATTTAGTAATGCAGTGGTCAGAAAGCTAACAAACAACTACTATGTATGACCTACTGTGAAACAAAATAGAATGCTAAGCTTGTAGGCTGTACAGGATTGGAAACAATATGGATTAGTGTGAGCGCCATTTGGTGTTAATGTTCATCAAACCTAGTAATTTGTTTTGTTGACTATGTCTTGTAAAGTTTTGCAGCAACTTATGTCACCTTAGTGAGTTGGGTGAACTCAAGCACATGTATTAGGCCTGTGGGCCAGTTCATTCAATCATGTTATCCAACTGAATGAAGAGATGCTAGCACATTCAATTTAGGATTGTTTCATTGTAAACCATTGTAAACCATTTGTCAAACTAATAAAAAATTACTCTCTTTTCAAGACACCTGTTGAAAGAGAATCCCAGTTAAACCTAGTGAGGGGGAGCACCCACAGTGGGGTTTGAACCAGAAACCCTGGGGTTATAGGGAGAGTGCACTACCTTCTGTGCATTTTCATCTATCAAGGAGTGGGCACACAAGTTTAACAAATCCAATGCTTACAGATTGAAGCCCACTTACAAAAGGACATTTGAAACTCTTGAAATATCCCATCACTGACACCATTGTAGAGATTGAGGGGAAACAGCCATCATGGTCCAGTGGTCATGCAATAACTGGGCAAGCTCTATCTCTCCTTTGGCATAAAGGCCCAGACCTCTTGGCAGAAGTCATAGTAGCACACGTTACACGTCTACTTCTATTTTCAAATATTAATATGGCCAAGCTTAACACCTTAAACAGGTATGATATTTGGTGCCCAGACCACAACAGACCACAAGGCACTTCAGAGGGCTGTGCGTACATCACTGGGGCTAAGCTGCCTGCCATTCAGGACCTCTACACCAGGCGATGTCAGAGGAAGGACCTAAAAATTGTCAAAGACCCCGGCCACCCCAGTCATAGACTGTTCTCTCTACTACCGCATGGCAAGCGGTACCGGAGTGCCAAGTCTAGGACAAAAAGGCTTCTCAACAGTTTTTACCCCCAAGCCATAAGACTCCTGAACAGGTAATCAAATGGTTACCCAGACTATCTGCATTGTGTCCCACCACCCAACCACTCTTTTACGCTGCTGCTACTCTCTGTTTATCATATATGCATAGTCACTTTAACCATACCTACATGCACATACTACCTCAATAAGCCTGACTAACCGTGTCTGTATACTCTTATTTTCAAATGTCTTTTTACTGTTGTTTTATTTCTTTACTTACCCCCCCCCCCCCCCCCCCACACACACACACCTTTTTTTCGCACTATTGGTTAGAGCCTGCAAGTAAGCATTTCACTGTAAGGTCTACTACACCTGTTGAATTCGGCGCACGTGACAAATAAACTTTGATTTGATTTGAACAAAAATTATAATTCCAATTATTTCATACAAAATTATCATTTATCCAAATTAGAATACCTTTATTGATATCTCTATTTGTATCTTTTACACATTTTAAGAAATGGTTGTATTTATAAGCGTGCGTAATTTCGAAATAATGTATAGGATAGAGCCGTGCACCGCTGACGCGGATGAGGGGAACTAGCCGGCACAGGGAGAGGAGGAGTCTACCAGCTCTCCTTGAGCCCGATATACTCCTCCCTTCTCTCTGCAATAGCCCGTTCCCCGCTTAAAACCCTTGGCCAAACCCCCGCCCCATCACTCCACTCTGCCTGTTTTTCCATACGGTACAGTCTGAACACACGGGCACGGAATGGAGATGGAAAGGAGCCAGAGCAGCCTGTCATCCACGGACTCCCCTCACGATCCATGGTAAACTTACCTTCCCCGTCGGCTCTACCTAGTGCTGAGATCGGATACACCTTCAAGACAAGCCCATGAGTTGAAAGAAACTTCCTATTGGAGTATTGAGATGAAGGAGAGCATGCTCGCACTTTTTGTGTTGTTGGTAGCAGTGCTCATCTTCTGAGAACCGCTCATTCATAGTATTTTTGTGGACAGAGAAAATATATTTTGGTTTTAATAACGGTGTTATAACTTATAATAACTTATATAACGAGTCGACATTTCTAAATCATTTAACGGTCCTCGTTACCTAACATCAAAGCTTACATGTTACATTTACACTTGCATGTGTTCTTTTTTTTTAGCAAAATGTTCATAGGCGGTCTCAGCTGGCAGACGACACAAGGTAAGCTTATTATCGCCTCAAAACTTTATCAAACTTTATGCCGTTTATTATCTTATACAATTCTCAGTCATGAAGCTGTTTAAAATACAAAGTGAGAGTTGGAAATAAGAATCTGTAAAAATCATTGTTTTGATTCAAGATTTCTAAAAGTGATGAATGAGTTGTGCTACTTGTAGGCTACTACTCTCGCTTGCGGTCTATATAAATCAAATCTGTGGTCCAATGCTGAAATCAAAGCGCAACACAGATCAGAAGCCTACAGGGGGATACACTAAAGAATGCCAAGTTGAAAATAAACCAATCCTAAAGTAATTAGAAAAAACTACAACTGGCCTTAGGCTATAAATCCGTGAAAAATGTGTGGCATTTTGGAAAAGGAGTTTACAAAAGTTCTGATCGATAAACCTTGGCAACAGGTTCGAGACAATAATTCAAGACAATAATTCCAATAAGTCTTGAACAATAATTCTTCAAGACTGTTCAAGACAATAATTGCACACTTATAACGTAGTAAAATAGCTTTTCTAGCATCTCTTGTCCAGATTCTGTCATTGGATCATAATTGACTCTTTATGCGGTAAGTAGGTTGATGTAACTTTTAAGGGAGCATGTTCTGTATAGGCTGTCAACTTTAAACATCCCTTATTTTACGTTCTCATTTCTGGACACTGGACAGTAGCATTGTTGATGTCTGAAGACAATCACAGACTGCGACCATCAGAAAGTTTAACAATGATGGCTACAATTCTGCCGTAGTAGGCTATATGTCACACACCACCTGCTGTGGGCTTATGCTACGGACATACATTTTTTTGGCGCACAATTTCTTACTATTCTTTATTTCAGAGGGATTGAAAGAGTACTTTTGCAAGTATGGCGAGGTGAAAGAGTGCATGGTGATGCGGGATCCAGTTACTAAGCGCTCGAGGTGAGGGAGGCGTCCGCGGTGCAGCGCCCTCACAACACAACAGTTCAACTGCTAGTAATGATATAGGTCTAGTTCATTCACATTCAGATTATTATCTGTGTCGATTCTTTGTGTTTAATGATTTTATATTCTGATCTTTTTTTGAAGGGGTTTTGGATTTGTCACTTTTGTTGACCAGGCCGGTGTGGATTCAGTTTCGGCAGTAACCAGGCATGAGTTGGATTCAAAAACAGTGAGTTATTAAACCACTAACAGTGTTCACGTAGACGAGCATACTCTTATAGTCTTATCACTTCCATTTCACCCAATACTACAATACTACTACTGTTTCCACTCTCAAGAACTAACTGAAACATTATTGCAAATGGCTGTAGCAGTTTGGTCACGTTGAATAGTCTTTTAGACATACACTACTTGTTCTACTTTTTTTAAGTTCTTGCATCATCTCTAGGAAATAAGTTGAATATAAATAAAAAATGAAGTAAATATAGATAGGCCTACACTATTGCCTTCATATGGCACTATTAAAGAAGTTGCCATTACTAACTTTAATTTAAATTGGACTAATAAACAAGGCTTACTAGTAAAATACTTTGGAATGCTGTTCCCATTGTGATTTGCAAGTGTTCTTCACACGTGAAGTGTAATGGGATCTAAAATGTACATGTTGAACCATGGAGGAAAGCTCAGGAATAGACTGGGCTACAGAATGTGCTCTCTCTCCCCTCACCCTCCCACAGTGAAACAGTCAAGAAAGTGTTACTCAGTGTCAATTTCCATGGTAACTGGGGGACCCAGACAGGGTTGTGCTCAATAGCACAGTCTCTGCTTCATAGCAAACTCATCATCAAACATTCCGCATGCTGTTTTGTGTTTCACTTTGCAAATATGTCTTATGTGAACAAATCTATTAATTAATTTGTGCCTCTGCACCCTGAAACCAGTAAGCTACAGATGTTGATGTAGTTGGGGCAAGATAGTGATTTTCCTAACATCATATAGGTGCTATTCCATAGGGAGTGTCAGAACAACCACTACCATATGGAATGGCATTATGATCACTTGTGGGAAAACTAAAAGACATTTCAGAACTCCATTAGCCAGATCAAAGATTGCCCCATTGTTTCAGATATGACCTGATTCTATGTGTACATGTGCGTGAGGGAATGTGTGTAACTTGTGTTTGTAAACTCTGTTGTGTGTGTGTGTGTCTTTGTCAGTAATGAATGTGGGCTGGTCTGGGAACAATGCTGCCCGTTGGTCGCCATAGGGACGGCTGAGTTCCCCCTTACAGGGTGGGAGTGGAGGCGGCTGTGGGTAGATCAGTGATGGCTGGGGGTAGATCAGTGATGGCTGGGGGTAGATCAGTGATGGCTGTGGGTAGATCAGTGATGGCTGGGGGTAGATCAGTGATGGTTGGGGGTAGATCAGTGATGGCTGGGGGTAGATCAGTGATGGCTGGGGGTAGATCAGTGATGGCTGGGGGTAGATCAGTGATGGCTGTGGGTAGATCAGTGATGGCTGGGGGTAGATCAGTGATGGCTGGGGGTAGATCAGTGATGGCTGTGGGTAGATCAGTGATGGCTGGGGGTAGATCAGTGATGGCTGTGGGTAGATCAGTGATGGCTGGGGGTAGATCAGTGATGGCTGGGGGTAGATCAGTGATGGCTGGGGGTAGATCAGTGTATTGAAGTGTGTTGAGGCTCTTTCTCCCATTTTGTGTTTGGAGCGGGACACCATCTCAACATATCTACAGATACACACAAGGAAGATTTGTAGACACTTAAGAGGACACCACTCAGGAAGGAATGAAGGATTAAAAGGGGTCATAGTTAGGGTGGAGCACTTCATGGGATGGGAACAGTTTCAAAGTGGTACAGTAGTTTTGTAGTAGTAGTAGTTTTGCACAAGCATTCTGTACAGAAGTATGGAAAGTGGTTTGTGGATAAACAACAGACCAAAGTCTTACCAAATCAAAAGTTACTGCAGCAGTCTGATTTGGCATGATGATAACTTAGAATGGGGGCTTTAATGGTTAGTCGCCATGGCGTTTTTGTCTCCATGATACTTCCCTCCAAAGACAATGGACACAAAACCAACATATTTGAAAATTATAATTTCTCCAATACCAAACTAGCCAACAGTTTAAGCTCATAGCAAAACCCTAGAGCAGTAATAGGTTAGATCAATGTGATGTCAGCTGGAGGGAGCTTGGCTGAGTGTGGTTGGTAACAGGGTGGGACTGTGCTCTGCATGGATGGTGCTCTGTGGCGTCTTTAGAGTGTGTGTTTCTGGCAAGGAGAAGGCTCAGTGACCAGCGGCAGGGGTGGGATGGTGAGTAGAGTAGGCTTTAGTTTAGAGAGAATACCCTGCCCCCTCTCCTCTCTCTCAGCCACAGGCAGGTTATCCTGTTAGAGAGTTCTCCAGTGGCAACAGAAAGAATGTGCCATGCTCTGACAGACTGAACTGCTCCAGGACAAGAATGGAGAGAGGTTTACTCAGACGGGAGAGTAGAGGGCAACTATTCTCAGAGTTGGAGAGGAATTAATGGACTTTTATTTGTAGCTGCTAGCACACTGTCTGCTAGTGACTTGAGTAGCCCATCTACCCATCTATGCAGAATTATTATATTATGTTGTTGTAAGATTATACTAGCTCCCCATGGTGTCTACAACTAAATGTTCTTGGGTCCTAGTTGACACAAGTTGACGGAGGGGGATAGACTGGTTGGCTGCTATGGGATTTTGATAGAGATGGCCCTATCTGAGTGACATTGGACGTTAAAGGTTTAGAATAGTGCTTGTGGGAAAATGAGTTTTACAAGATATTATGTCATCCTACATTTCTCCAGCATAGCTTTAGCACAAGGATACTTCAATAGGCAGATAAACAGTATATTGATGATAAAAACAGTAGTTCCATTTCAAGTGCTTCAAGTTACAGTGTTCAAGACCCCTGCAGCTTGTAGAACATATTCTGTCTAAACATGGAGAACTGTGTCTGTCGGACTCAGTCCTGAATATGGACATTGGTGCAGTCCCACACCTGCTATGCACCCACAAGGCAGGTGCTCAGTCCTGAATATGGACATTGGTGCAGTCCCACACCTGCTATGCACCCACAAGGCAGGTGCTCAGTCCTGAATATGGACATTGGTGCAGTCCCACACCTGCTATGCACCCACAAGGCAGGTGCTCAGTCCTGAATATGGACATTGGTGCAGTCCCACACCTGCTATGCACCCACAAGGCAGGTGCTCAGTCCTGAATATGGACATTGGTGCAGTCCCACACCTGCTATGCACCCACAAGGCAGGTGCTCAGTCCTAAGACAAGGAACATATTCACCTGTCCTCAAAATCGTCCAGGTTAGATCAAAGCAGTTTGAGACATCCTAAAATCAATAATTCTATTGATTATAGAATACGATGTTTCAGTTCACCCTAATGTGAAGAGACTTACAAGCTGACCCAGAAGGAAGAAGAGGATGAGGAGGAGGAAGGGAGGGAAGGTTTCAGGAGGGATCACCCCATCTGTGATTAGTATGGATCTACAAAGCAGCTAATAGGATTGAAGGAAAAATGCTTGGGTTGTACTTCTGAGTCACAGATATTTTACTTGACAGTGTGTTTGACCCCTGAGTTTGTGTGTGTTGCTAACTAAGGCTGGGTCGTGCACCTCACCAACTGTTGCCTATGGTTGGAAAGTAATTGATCAAAGGGATTGTTCTGATTTGATAAACCCCCTTGCCTTGTTCTTAGACTCAGTTCTGTGGACGGTGGGGGTGAGCCTGGGTTACGGCCTGGCCTGTCTCTCCAACACCAACACCTCTGCCACGTTTAGCATCCTGGAACTGTTACCATCTAATAAATATGTGATCATTAGATTTTTTATTCAATTTGCATGATTATGTCTGTTATTTTGTCATAAATATAGAAGAAAGGGGGCATATCATTTTTTCAAAAAAATCAATTGTTTATTCGGGACATTAATTTGGTTTAAAAAAAATACTTTTATTAAAAAGTTACCTCACCTGTCTAATGTCCATATTTCCCCCCATGGATGTGTGTTGGTTGCTCTATGTTGATTTTGTCTGTTTGTTTGTTTTTGAATGTGCACAGGAGTGTTGGACATCAGGAGGGTTGGTGACCGGAGGTGACTATCAGAGTAGTCTAGAGACCATAGAACTAAACAGTAGACTCTGCATCCGATACTTCGTCCAGTCTAGCCTAGCCTTCTCACACTGCTCTATAGAACCTGCCGTGATGTCTACACTAGACATGTAGACTAAACACTGTACTTTACTCTGGTAAACACATGTGGTTTACCATAGAGGCTCTAGCTGTTTACTGTAGTTCTTGCTCGTCCCCGTCATGGTTACGGACTAATATAGTGCTCTTAGCACTGTACTGTCTTACTGTCTCGTAGCATAACAACAGCACAGTGTGGAGTAGTCTAGTCATTCTTTAGTTCTGTTAGATCAGTATAGACTAATACTATAGCTAGAGGTCTCCAATTGCTGTACTATAGTCTCTATAGTTGCATCTATTTTGCATGGTGTAGTTACTCTTTATCCAATCTGAGTAAATTACTATATTGTAAATGTATGAATTCAAATGGGTTTGGCTTTTGTGTTACACATATCCTGGTGAATCTACAATTGACCTGACAGTTTATGTAGTTGCATTGTTATTATATGTATTTAGTATTATTATTATCATCATCATCATCATCATAAAATGTCCAATATTTCAGTCTCTGCACTGTAAGTGATAGCTTAGCTCTCACGTATACTGAGGCTTTTAGAGCAGAGGTCAACACAGTGGAAGAACTGTGTGATGAAAACACGGTTGATTTTTAAATAGCGCACAAGATCATCATATTGTCTTAGTGGGAGAGGGAGGCAAAAACAAACAAACACAAACAAAATGAGGCTGATGTGCTGTCAGTGTGTGAGGTTGATGGCTCTCTCCTCTGTTTGCATCTGCTCATTCTCCCTCCTTGTCTTCCTCTTGTTCTGTGCTGTTTCTCCCTTTCTTTAGCTCACTGTGTCTCTTTCTCTGTCCTTTTTTTGCGGAGGTGAGATGTGTTTGTGATTGTAGTGCCTGTGTGAGATTCCAGGAGATCACATGTCACATGTTGGTGACGAGAGGAGGAGAGGGCTTTGGAAGGCAGGCGGGCCAGAGAGGAGAGGCACCTCTGTGCCTCTGTCACTCCAACATTCCCACACATTCTACCTGCACAAGCACACCAATAGACCAGCACTTCTGAGGTTGGATCAGTGTTCAGGACATCTGAGACCAGCTCTGGCCAGTGCACGGTGTAGGCCAATTGGGTTATTGTTAGAATGAAGTTCAAATGAGAATTAGTTCCAAATCTACCAGCAGATTCTTTCAATTCCAAACATTTTATTTGTAACATGCTTCCTAAACAACAGGTGTAGACTAACAGTGAAATGGTTACTCGTGGGTCCTTTTCCAACAATGCTGAAAAGAGAACATTTCTTCAAAGAGAAAGCACATTTTATACTCAACATTTGTTTCACCTTCTATTCCCCACATTGTGGAAACAATTACCCCTCTATCTATCCTCTACTTGTCTTATTCCTCTAAGTCTCATAATGACCTGGTGTTGCTACTGGTGTAGCATTATAACCCAAACACCCATGCTAAGGAACCCTTACAGGATGAGGCAAGGAGCAGCATCAAAGAGACCATAACCATGGACTTGGTTCACACAGATCCACCTGATTGCATGGGCTAGTTGATCTGTATTGAGCTGTGTGTGTAAACAGGCCTTTCTCCTCTTAACTCCCTCCTCTAGATTGATCCGAAAGTTGCGTTCCCGCGTAGAGCCCAGCCCAAGGTGAGTGAGCCAGTCTAGTCATTATTTGTCAGGGCTTCATCAGTCCAGTGTGAATGACATTGCTGGGAGGGAGCAGGTTAGCCTGTGCTTGCTGTGTTTAGCTCTTCACATTCTATCTGGGCTAATGCCTTGTAATGAGATGAACATGACTGCTCCTGTGACATCACTGTGCTCCGTACACTCTTATGTGATCAAGTGGCTTTTGTTAACACCTTATACAGCACAATAATGTACATGGTATATTCTCAGGAGCCTAAAGTGTATACGGCAAGATCACCGGCATTAATGCTGATTGTGGTAGCAGAAGTCATTTTCTACATAAGCAGTGCAATAGTATGTTAATAATGTACTGTACTGTTGGTCGGGATGGCATAAAGATCAAAATAAAGTCTATGACCATTTTGTGGTTATACATGGGCAGAGCTATTTCATCTGATTCCTTTATTTGTCATGCAAAGCGATCTTTTATGAGCTTTAGGGGAGATTGGAAACATGCCTGCTGGTGGTTTTTCCATTGACATCTGAATCATTTTATAATTTAGACGAAACACATGAGAATTGATAACACAAACATATGATGGACAATACCAGGCTACCCAACGACAGCCACCATTAATGGTTGATCTTAACCCTTGGTTTTATCACAGTTACTCATTCATGAATTCATTCTCCATCCATTAATAAACTGACCCATTTCTCCTTGCAGCTAGTGACTCGGACCAAGAAGATTTTTGTTGGAGGTCTGTCCGTGAACACGACCATCGAGGATGTTAAGGCGTATTTTGACCAGTTTGGAAAGGTAAGCAGCATGTGAGCTAGTATTGCTATTGAATGTGACTTTTTAAAATGTTTTATTTAGCTAGCTAGGTAGTTAACGTTAGCTAGCGCTAGTCGGTTGTACCGGCACCAACACTTCGGTATTTCTCCACCTATAGCTGGGCCTCAAGCTTCTTTTTAAATGGTGTGCCAACATGTAATTATTTTTTATCGTTATAAGCTGTGATACATATACAGTGCATTCGGAAAGTATTCAGATCCCTTGACTTTTTCCACATTTTGTTACGTTACAGTTTTATTCTAAAATTGATTAAATTGTTGTTGTTTTTTACCTCATCAATCTACACACAATACCCCAAAATGACAAAGCAAAAAAAGTTTTTTTTTAAATAAAACAAAAAATATCAAATATCAAATATTACATTTACATAAGTATTCAGACCCTTTACTCAGTACTTTGTTGAAGCACGTTTAGCAACGATTACAGATTTGAGTCTTCTTGGATATGACGCTACAAGCTTGGCACACCGGTATTAGGGGAGTTTCTCCCATTCTTCTCTGCAGTTCCTCTCAAGCTCTGTCAGGTTGGATTGGGAGCGTCGCTGCACAGCTATTTTCAGGTCTGTCCAGAGATGTCCGATCAGGTTCAAGTTGGTATTCAGTCCAAAGAGTTCAATCTTGGTTTCATCAGATCAGAGAATCTTGTTTCTCATGGTCAGAGTCCTTTAGTTGCCTTTTGGCAAACTCCAAGCGGGCTTTCATGAGCCTATTACTGAGGATTGGCTTCCTTCTGGGCACTCTACCATAAAGGACTGATTGGTAGAGTGCTGCAGAGATGGTTGTCCTTCTGGAAGGTTCTCCCATTGCCACCGAGGAACTCTGGAGTTCTGTCAGAGTGACCATCAGGTTCTTCGTCACCTCCCTGACCAAGGCTCTTCTCCCCAGATTGCTCAGTTTGGCCAGGCGGCCAGCTCTAGGAAGAGTCTTGATGGTTCAAAACTTCTTCCATTTAAGAATGATGGAGGCCACTGTGTTCTTGGGGACCTTCAATGCTGCAGAAATGTTTGGGTACCCTTCCCCAGAGCTGTGCCTTGACACAATCCTGTTTCGGAGTTCTACGGACAATTCCTTCGACCTCATGGCTTGGTTTTTGCTCTGACTTGCACTGTCAACTGTAGGACCTTATATAGACAGGTGTGTGCCTTTCCAAATCATGTCCAATGAATTGAATTTACCACAGGTGGACTCCAATCAAGTTGTAGAAACATCTCAAGGATGATCAATGGAAACAGGACGCACCTGAGCTCAAATTCGAGTCTCATAGCAAAGGGTCTGAATATTTATGTAAATAAGGTATTTCTGTTTTTTATTTTTAATACAAATTCATAAAAACCTGTTTTGGCGTTGTCATTATGGGGTATTGTGTATAGATTAATGAGTAAATAAATATTTCTTCCATGTTTAGAATAAGGCTGTAACATAACACAATATGGAAAAAGTGAAGTGGTCTGAATAGTTTCCAAATGCCCTGTAGAATTGCGATACATATTGTATCTGCACCTGAGTACTGTGACAATTTTATAGCGGGATGTCCCTGGCAATTCCCAGCCCTAGTACAGTCATGTCAGTCATTCTATACCTTAAAGAGCTATTTATAACTTGTCAGAAATGTCCAGATCAACTAGCCCATGTCAGCTCATGTTTTTTAGCCTAAAGATTTGGTTGTAATGTTTGAGTCACTTAAATATCACATGAATACACATTAGACATGGCAAAATGTATAGAATTGCAAGAAAATGTACTTTAAAACTGCACAATATCTCTGCACCCATGACAAAAATGTGTAGAATTGCAGGAAAAAAGCTTTAAACCTGCAAAATGTTCTCTCTGCCGACAACAGTTTGTGTTATGAATAGTGCCTATAGAAATAGATGTGTCGGGTGCACGTGCAGGGGTGGTGTGGGATGTTCCCAATGAGTGAAAAAGTTTGGGAACCCCTGTCCTAGTAAACGTCTCTGAATCTCATAGCCATTAAAACCAGTAGATAGTAATAGTGCTGACGTCATTCACGTATTCCTATGGAAAACTCCTGATGGCGCATGAAGCCGGAAGTATTTGAATTTGAAGGGCGCCTTATTGCTGAATGGGGCTGAATGGCACCAAAAAATCTTTACATGTCATTGTGAAAGTGGCCGTAGCTAGCAAAGGATCATGGTCGATGTAGTCATTTTCATCCTGTCTGAGAGAGTGAACCGGCAGCCTTCTCGTAGCCTGCCGACCCGTGATTGGTCTGTGTCAGCAAGTGGTCCTGTGTGACGACAAATGTAGTAGTCGGACTGGATCACTATTTAATTAAATATATTGATTTGTAGCGAACTTTTAAATAATTCACCTTGGGGATTTATGCCGATCGTAATTTGCATAGGCTTTCCTGTCCGGCTTTTGGCACGGCTAGATTGCTACACAGTAGCCGACCAACAGAGCTCCAGACCGGACACTGGAGGGCTGGTGGATCTGTTTCTTAGACTGTGTTGTTGAGGGGAGGAGGGAGTGGAGATGAGTGTGATGGTGTATCCTCCTCCATGCCAGTGTTTTCCTCAACACGTCTCACATCTTTGTTGTTTAGATGAAACTGATTGCTGAGGAAAGTGGAAAAATGAAGTGGAATAGAAGAGTTTCTTTGGAAGGAAGGAGAGTTACTTGTGGGAGGGGTGGAGGAGAAGAGGGATAGAGAGAGTAGAACCAGAGTGGACAGGCTTAGGGAGGTATGGAGCACTAGTCTAAGTTAGGGAAAATAGGGAGAAAAAAGTTTTGGAGTGAGTGTGTGTGGCAATGGTGGGGAGGGATTATCAGAATCTGAATGAATCTGATGTAACAGCTGCTTCTACCCCAACCCCCTCCTGGCCCGTTACCGTGGTGACCCGGCTTGCCCATTGTCCCCAAGTAATTCAGCGGGCAAGGGGTGTTGTGTTGAGGGTGGGGGGGGGTGTCAACCCAGGAGTTGTGTAACAATAACACTCGTTGACCAACGGTCAAAACAGACCCAAACCAACATACTTTTCACTTCCAGCCTGTCATCAGTTCATAGATAATTATTTGAATATCCGTAGTGTACTGTTTTTACTCTTCCCACCATAGATTCCAAAGGTCTTGAAATGTAGACTGGAGAGAATAAATGAAGGGTGAGTGATAGAGAGAGAGAGAGAGAGAGAGAGAGAGAGAGAGAGAGAGAGAGAGAGAGAGAGGGGAACTAGGCCAAAGAGATGGGGTGCAGGGATTTAGTGGGACTATTAGGTATTTGAACAAAGCTAGGCAAATATTTTGTTAGTTTGTACAGGAGTTTAGTATTTACAAGGAGGAGCACTTTTACTCCTCTGTTGAATCTTCAAAATATTCTTACTTTTTGTTGACACTGTACCTATTTTAAACAGGCAAAACCTAAAATAGTGGCCGCAGGTAACCTACAGAAGTAGGTACGGTGCAATTCAATAGGAAATCAGATAAACCAATGAGCCTGGATACTAACTAGATTAGCTTTCAACCCCAGTAATAGGCTGAGGCAAAGCTCATTTATGGAGTTTAGTCAGCAACTAGCCAGTCTAGTCTAGTCAGGGCAGAGTTTGATTATGTAATATTACATTCGAAGTCTTGATAGTTGAAATGGTACTTCCTGTATCTATCATATACAATACTGTATGTGACACATGAAATGCTTCACTCCCAATCATAAAACAGCATGAATGGAATGAGAGCGATGGATGGATTGAGAAATGTAGGCTCCAGCCATCCATGGAAGTTCCTGATTATACTGCCTCACTGGACCTTTTGTATTCTGTCCTGCTCTGGACAAGGGGGTGGAGAGAGAGATGGGGAGAGAATGACAGGGAGGATGAGCGGTGGAAGAGGGTAATATTGTCCAGTGCGCCATTAAAAGGTCCCGTGTTTGAAATATCTAGATTTAAAGGACAGTTATTGATTTTGATAAATGAGGACATTATTGCTGCTTTAACTTTTAATTCCACTGGGTGCTTGTCGTTCATCTCTGTTGATGACTCTATAGCACATGTGAATAATAATAATCTTAAGTGTCAGTTCTGCCTTTTTGCGAGTTTTAGATTTCAGCATATAATTCAGCTTCTAATTCAGTACAGTTTGGTGGTGTAAACCGTGGAGTGACGTTGTCTGTGGTGTTTCATTGCTGTGTCATGGGGCTTGGCCTAGAAAGAGGCAGTCCTGGTTAGGGAGACAGGAGGGGTGATAGGGAAATGTCAGAGTGGAAGGAGTCAGTGATTTGAGAGGGCTAAGACCAACAGGTCTTCTTTCACACTGGCTGGAGGCACTCCTCCCTCACCCTTGACCTTTCTGCGTGCAAGCTGCCCAATGATATCCCCAATCACGAACACACACACACACACACTCACTGACACTAACACAATGTACCAGTTCTGGGTGGAACCGTATAGGCCTGTCAATAGTTCTGGCAAAAAGTTAGGTGGAACCATGTACACCTGTCAATGGCTTTATTACAAACCAAAACACATTTTATGTGGAAAACTCAGATTCATTTAGGAGTTTATTTGAATTTTGGAGTTTATTTGAATTATAATAGGTGTGTGATATTTCATGCTTTTTTAAATTCGATTTTGTATTGAAAGGTGTTAGTCTGTGTTCAGTTGAAGGATATACCTGGGTCTCTTCACTTTGAAGGGGGGACAGAGAGGGAGAGAGAAAGGGCACAAGGAGAGGAGGAGTTATGGCTGGCTCTGCCAACAGACAAAGCCTCCACACCTCTTTGTTCTCTTGCTACCATTCTTTGTCTCTCTCTGTTCTCCTCCCTCCCTATTTTGTCCCATACTTTCAGTCTCCACCTTTATCTCACGACACTGTATCTTCTCTCTCACTCTCTCTTCCTCTCACTCTCTCACACACACTCATCTCTACCTCACTATGGTCTATACCCGTATTCTCTCCCCAGTCCTTCTTCTTGTCATCAATTCTATACACATTTTTACTTTACTTATTGTACCCCCTTTACCACTCTCTCTGTTTCTCTCTCTCACCCTCTGACTCTCTCTCTCACACATTCTCTCTCTCTCTTCACAAATAGTGCTTGTTGCCCGATAAAGCTCTTTAGGAGAACTTCTTGCACAATTGCCATGGGAAGGGCAAACTTTCAAAAGTAGGGGGAACAAGGATGGATTATGTCTTCTTTTTCAAAGAGATTGCGACAATGCAGTTCAGAGGCAGGAAATCTAAGTGAAGGGTTTCTAATTCTGGCCTGAATGAAGCCTTTCCTAGCGACCATCTTGTGCCCATGCACCACAAATGTCCCCTCAAGATTTTTTCAGGTTTTTTTTCTTATTATCCTTCCCTCTCCTCCTTTGTAACCCCCCTCCTCCTCATTCTGCCCTTTCTATCCATCTGTTGCTGAGCCTCCCTGCAGAACCTGAGAAGGGATGAGGTCAGACAATAAGGTGCGAGCGTGCGTTGTTTGAGGTGATGTGTGTACAACTCTGTGTTTGTCTCGTCTAGGTTGACGATGCCATGCTCATGTTTGACAAGACCACCAACAGACACAGAGGTGAGACTCCATCTCTGTATCCTCAACAACAATTTTTTGGTCATTTAGCAGACACTTTTATAGTTATTGCATTCATCTTAAGGTAGCTACGTTAGACAACAACGTATCACAATAGGAGTAAGTTAAACTTTTCTCCAGAAAACAACTATCAGCAAAGTCAATGCTAGTAGGAAAAAAAACACTACCCCCCCCCCCATAGGCTGAGCAGGAAGAACTGAGCATGAGGAGAGGAACGAGGCTAGGCTAATTAGTCCGTTAATCGGGATCAGGTTAAAGCCTCCTTAAGCTCCTCCTCCCCACCCTGGGCCTGATCGATTATGACAGCCCACCAGCTTTACTGGGCTGAGGGAGGAGGGGAGGCTCGCTGGCCTAGCCAGGAGGGATGGGAAGAAGGAGGGGATGAGCCAGGAACAGCACCCCAGAGGGGGGAGGGGAGGCTCGCTGGCCTAGCCAGGAGGGTTGGGAAGAAGGAGGGGATGAGCCAGGAACAGCACCCTAGAGGGGGGAGGGGAGGCTCGCTGGCCTAGCCAGGAGGGATGGGAAGAAGGAGGGGATGAGCCAGGAACAGCACCCCAGAGGGGGGAGGGTGCCAACATTCTAAGCAGTTATTACAGGACCTAATACAGGAGGGGGTTAGCAGCAGTGCATTAGCCCCACACTCTAACCCCCTAGAGACAGTAGAAGGGATTTACCCAAACTTGGGTCTGAGATGTTCAGTAATGGGAACAAGAGCTTTAATCCATTGTGTCGTGCACAATGCTTCACGAGTTGAACCTCCTCACATACATGATTTGTATTTTGTCTACTCCAGGATTTGGCTTTGTCACGTTTGAGAATGAGGACGTGGTAGATAAAGTGTGTGAGATCCACTTCCATGAGATAAATAACAAAATGGTGAGCTAAGAAGGGCGTAAATCAATCCTTCGTAATTCAATACACAATGTAATTGTGAGAGGTACAGTTGTTGACTGTTTTTTCCCCTCTTGTGTTTCTGACAGGTGGAGTGTAAGAAGGCTCAGCCCAAGGAAGTGATGTCACCCATGGGCTCGGCCAGGGGGCGCTCTCGGGTGATGCCCTATGGCATGGACGCTTTCATGCTGGGTATCGGCATGCTGGGTAAGCTCATAGTGACGATGAGGACGACAGTAATGCCAACGATAATGATGTGGCCCCTTAGATCTTGTTACTCCATATCGTCAAATGATTTTGAAACACTGTAAAGAATCTTCTCGTAATATCATATTTTACATCATGTGGAGATCATTTACCACAGGGGGACAGATGTCATACTCTTTATAGGATCATCTCCCCATAATAAGATCATTCCAAACTTGAGCCTGCCAACTGAAAAGTCTATTAAAACATGTACTACCAAATTAGTTTAACGTTGTACCCTGGAATTTATGCAATCTATAGTCTTAGGGTAAAGTAGTGCTTGTATGTGTGTAATATTGCTATTTATGAAATCCCAAATGACACATTGGTTTCCTTAGCCTGTAAGCAGTCAATGGACAAGGTATGACAGCAATCCATGCTTTTGCTTAGTTTCCCTGGCACTGTTTCCAAATGCTAATGTTTTAGCATTTGTGGCAAAAATCCCATTGAAGTTATGGTACCGATATTAGCTATTTTCACCAATGCATGGATTGCTGTTATACCTTATCCTTAGACTGCTTACAGGGTAAGGAAATCAGCATGTAATTTTGTCATTTGGGGTTATATGACACCACCATCATCTACTGTTCAGTCTGAGAACTGCAATATTCACAATGACATTGGCAGGACAAGGGGAATTATAGTCAAGGGTACAGTTGTTAAGTTAGATCAACTGTGGGCTGAGCATACATACAATATATATCCTATTGGCTGATCTAGACTAGAGAATGTAATTGACTGCATTGTTTCTATGAACCTGTTGTTACATTGACAGTATCCTCTTTCACAGGCAGGGGGCAGCACTGTTTCACTCAAACACAGACCCATGACTGTCCTTTCACCATAGGTTACCCAGGGTTCCAGGCAGCTACATATGCTAGTCGAAGTTACACTGGCATCACCCCTGGATATACCTATCAATTCCCTGGTAAGAAGCTACTCCTCCACCCATTCATACTCCCTTGGGTCAATCATGGCCATTTTGCCCGTTCCCTGGACCATCACTGATCAGTAGAGGAGTCCAATCATTTGACGATGGTTGTGTAATTCTTAGGATTTATTCATTTGCAGTTGATGTGTGTTTAGACTCGTCATACTGTATATAGCTCCCACAAAATACAGACAAACTCTTTAACCAATACACACACATGCCTCCATGAAAGCTCATAAAGCACTCTGTGTGTGTCATTGGCTGCTTGTAAATATCAGGGAGTGGAATTACATATGCTTTGCATGCTTTGTGTGTGATTGTATGTGTTAGTAAGAGAAAGAGAGAGAGAGTGGGTGTGTTTGTGAGGGCCAGTATATTCTTAATCCATCCTAATGTATTAGGCTTGTATGACCAGTTAGGCGAATGAATTCTTCGTCTACGTCAATTTGCCACTTCCCATTCCCTCTCTTCTTTCATATCTTCCTCTTACTCCATCTCTCCAGCTCAGTGTTGTGTTCCCCTGTTGTCACCCTAGTTGTGTGTTCCCTGCAGGTGTGTGTGTGTGTGTGTGTGTGTGTGTGTGTGTGTGTGTGTGTGTGTGTGTGTGTGTGTGTGTGTGTGTGTGTGTGTGTGTACGGATAAATGTGTCCCTTGCCTCACTGGTGGTGTGTTTCAACAGCACTCTGATGTTTTTGTTCTAGAATTCCATTTAGAGAGGACCCCCCTTCTGACATCATCCCACCCCCCTGAGCTCACAGGTCAGTCCCTCCTCTGGCCTTTACAAGCAGCTTGCTGTCAGTCTGCTACACACCCCTTTACTGTGCTACAAACTAGTTATTACACAGTGACACCAGTAATTACGCAGTAATTACACACTACAGAGTCGTGGGCTTGCACTCATCAGTGTTTTTGTTAATATACACTACCGTTCAAAAGTTTGGGGTCACTTAGAAATGTCCTTGTTTTTGAAAGAAAAGCAAAAAGAATTTGTCAATAACATCAAATTCATCAGAAATACAGTGTAGACATTCAATTAATGACTGTTGTAGCTGGAAACGGCAGATTTTTTAATGGAATATCTACATAGGTCCATTATCAGCAACCATCACTCCTATGTTCCAATGGCAAGTTGTGTTAGCTAATTTGTATTTATTTTTTTACCTTTATTTAACCAGGCAAGTCAGTTAAGAACAAATTGTTATTTTCAATGACGGCCTAGGAACAGTGGGTTAACTGCCTGTTCAGGGGCAGAACGACAGACCTTGTCAGCCCCCGGGTTTAAACTTGCAACCTTCCGGTTACTAGTCCAACGCTCTAACCACTAGGCGACCCTGCCTCCCCTAATTTTAAAAAGGCTAATTGATCATTGCAATTATGTTAGCACAGCTGAAAACTGTTGTTCTGATTAAAGAAGCAATAAAACTGGCCTTCTTAAGACTAGTTGAGTATCTGGAGTATCAGCATTTGTGGGTTCGATTACAGGCTCAAAATGGCCAGAAACAAACAGATGCCTCACAAGTCCTTAACTGGCAGCTTCATTAAATAGTACCCGCAAAATACCAGTCTCAACGTCAACAGTTAAGAGGCGATGCTGGCCTTCTAGGCAGAGTTCCTCTGTCCAGTGTCTGTGTTCTTTTGCCCATCTTAAACTTTTCTTTTTATTGGCCAGTCTGAGATATGTTTTTTTCTTTACAACTCTGCCTAGAAGGCCAGCATCCTGGAGTCGCCTCTTCACTGTTGACGTTGAGACTGGTGTTTTGCAGGTACTATTTAATGAAGCTGCCAGTTGAAGACTTGTGAGGCATCTGTTACTCAAACTAGACACTCTAATGTACTTGTCCTCTTGCTCAGTTGTGCACCGAGACCTCCCACTCCTCTTTCTATTCTGGTTAGAGACAGTTTGCGCTGTTCTGTGAAGGGAGTAGTACACACCGTTTGTCACGGATCCCTCTGGAACTTTCAATGTGCACACATAGTGGCCCCTATTCCCACTGATTGTATTTGTATATATGTGCCCTTTGTTCACCATGGTGCTGTCAGTTATTGTTACAATGTCCGTTGGTGCGTGCAAGTACCTGTGCTGTGTGTTTTGGACTTTCATGCCCTTGTGGATTGCGCAAATGATTACGGGTCTGGTCCCGTGGGTTAATCATTGTGCGCGTGTGTTATTTATTCGAGGTATTCCTCACTCTTTTGTTTGGGTTTCAACCCTGCGTTTTGTGTACGTGTTTGTTTGATCTTCGTCCCCATGCCTTTACACGACACGCTGTAATTTGGACTGAATTTTAAAAAATATTACGCATTCCTGCGCCTGTCTCCCGAATCTCTATGCCGACGTGACAGAATAATTGACCAATGAGGGAGACAGTGGGAATGGCCCGTCCGACACCGCTGCGACTGGTCCGTCTGGCGCCGCCGCAACTTCAGCAGCTGCAACTGGGTCATCTGACGTCGCCACAACGGGTCTGTCCGACGATGCAACTTCAGCAGCAGCTACAACTGGCCCGTCCCTCGCCGTCCAACGCCACTACTACTGGTCCGTCTGACGCCACCGCAACTTTGGCAGCGGAACTGGCCCGTCCGACGACGACGCTACTTCAGCAGCTGCATCGGGTCCTGTTCGACCCGCACTGCGTTCCTGTGATCGTCCTCGAGGCCGGTGTCGTTGCGCTGCTAGTGCAGCGCGTTTGGGGGGGGGTACTGTCACGGATCCCTGCGGAACTTTCATCACGCACACCTGTCCCCTATTCCCACTGATTAGTATTTGTATATACAGTTGAAGTCAGAAGTTTACATACACTTAGGTTGGAGTCATTAAAACTCGTTTTTCAACCACTCCACAAATTTCTTGTTGATAGTTTTGGCAAGTCGGTTAGGACATCTACTTTGTGCATAACACAAGTCATTTTTACAACAATTGTTTACAGACAGATTATTTAACTTATAATTCACTGTATCACAATTCCAGTGGGTCAGAAGTTTACATACACTAAGTTGACTGTGCTTTTAAACAGCTTGGAAAATTCCAGAAAATGATGTCATGGCTTTAGAAGCTTCTGATAGGCTAATTGGCATAATTTGAGTCAATTGGAGGTGGACCTGTGGATATATTTCAAGGCCTACCTTCAAACTCAGTGCCTCTTTGCTTGACATAACGGGAAAATCATGGGACAATCATTGGGTTTCAACCCTGTGTTTTTGTGTACGTGTTTGTTTGGTCTTCGTCCCCGTGTCTTCGTCCCCTTAATCGGCACGCAGATCTTCAGTTTCTTGGCAATTTCTCTCATGGAATTGCCTTAATTTCTCAGAACAAGAATAAACTGACGAGTTTCAGAAGAAAGTTCTTTGTTTCTGGCCATTTTGAGCCTGTAATCGAAACCCACAAATGCTGATGCAGATTTGGCATGGGTCCTCAGATCCTCAAAAAGTTCTACAGCTGCGCCATCGAGAGCATCCTGACTGGTTGCATCACTGCCTGGTATGGCAACTGCTGGCCTCCGACTGCAAGGCACTACAGAGGCTAGTGCGAACAGCCCAGTACATTACTGGGGCCAAGCTTCCTGCCATTCAGGACCTCTATACCAGGCTGTGTCAGAGGAAAGCCCTAACAATTGTCAAAGACTCCAGCCACCCTAGTCATAGACTGTTCTCTCTGCTACCACACTGCAAGTGGTACCGGAGTGCCAAGTCTAGGTCCAAGAGGCTTCTTAACAGCTTCCAACCCCAAGCCATAAGACTCTTGAACATCTAGTCAAATGGCCACCCAGACTATTCACATTGCCCCCCTCCCCTCTCCACACCAATGCCACTCTCTGTTGTCATCTATGCATAGTTACTTTAATTAACTCTACCTACATGTACATAGTACCTCAACTAATAAGGTGCCCCCGCACATTGACTCTGTACCGGCACCCCCCTGTATATATTGTTATTTTTACTGCTGCTTTTTAATTACTTGTTACTTTTATCTCTTATTCTTATCTGTAATTTTTTTAACTGCACTGTCGGTTAGGGACTCGTAAGTAAGCATTTCACTGTAAGGTTTACACCTGTTGTATTCGGCGCATGTGTCTAATAAAATTAGATTTTGATTTGATTTGATGCTCCAGATACTCAACTAATCTGAAGAAGGCCAGTTTTATTGCTTCTTTAATCAGAACAACCGTTTTCAGCTGTGCTAACATAATTGTAAAAGGGTTTTCTAATGATCAATTAGCCTTTTAAAATGATAAACTTGGATTAGCTAACACAACTTGCCATTGGAACACAGGAGTGATGATTGCTGATAATAGGCCTCTGTACACCTGTGTAGATATTCCATTAAAAAAATCTGCCGTTTCCAGCTACAATAGTCATTTACAACATTAACAAAGTCTACACTGTATTTCTTTTCAATTTGATGTTATTTTAATGGACAAAAATGAGCTTTTCTTTCAAAACAAGGACATTTCTAAGTGACCCCAAACTTTTGAACGGTAGTGTACCTGCATCACTATGTAGCTCCATATGTTAGAGTTTTGACATGATGTCGATGATAATGGTAAAACTCATTTTCTGACTGACTTGTCTAGAGAGGTCATGTATGTTTTTGTAGCCTGAGCTGGATGTGTAACCTGTTGTACCTCCTCTTCCCTGTCAGCCATTCCTCTGTCGGCATACGGACCAATGGCAGCAGCGGCAGCAGCAGTAGCTAGAGGTATGTCGGTGCTGTTTAAGATGAGGGACGACAATTTTTCTTCTATTACAGCATATTGGATGACTGTCATTCATATTCCATTCACCCAGTTCAATGTAACAGTGATAGGTTTAGGCCACTACATGATACTCAGATTCTCCCTATACCCATCATGAGGTTGCTACAACATATCCTACGAATAAACATTTACAATGTAAGTGCACAGGTCAAAAGACAAATTTGAGTAATCAAGGTGACAGACAGTGACACGTTCAATACCGTCTCGCACATCAAGCTCAGGGATGGGCAACTGGCGGCATGCGGACCGATTAAAAACTAGAACTTACCTTTGAGAGTTAGAATAATAGAATACACAAGGTGCAATTTTTTCACTCAATTAGATCATGTCAACTAAAATGTTTTTGATTGGTAAGTTAGTCTAGCGGCCAGCTATCTAAACTTTTAGTAAGCATGGTCGATTACTGACCGGTATGGGGCCCTTTGATCATCAGTTATCATATTAAAAATGGTACACATTTGCCTCCACCCCCTGGCAAAATGTGTAGAATTGCAGCAAACTTGCTTTAAAATGGCAACATTTTCTCTACGTCCCATGGCAAAATGTGCAGAATTGAAGGAAATTAACTTTTAAACTTTTTTCCCCCTCTTCGCTGTCACGAAGGGGGCCGCTAAAATGTTCTAGATTCATTCTCTGATCATTTGATTGGGTGGATTACACGTCAGTTCATGCTGCAAGAGCTCTGATAGGTTGGAGGACGTCCTCCGGAAGTTGTCATAATTACTGTGTAAGTCTATGGAAGTGGGTGAGAACCATGAGATTTTGTATTGAAGTCAATGTACCAAGAGGAGGACGGAAGCTAGCTGTCTTCCGGCTACAACATGGTGCTACCCTACAGAGGGCTGTTGATTCTACTGTAGACCTACATTGTAAACAGTGTGCTTTAATTAATTATTTGGTGATGTGAATATATTTAGTACAGTTTAATCAAAAAAGGAATACTTTTTTAATGTTTCACAATTTTTCTGAAATTCACTGAGGAGGATGGTCCTCCCCTTCCTCCTCTGAGGAGCCTCCACTGGTATGAGGGGTTGAAAGACTGAAAACCTCTGTCATCTGTATCTCTGCCAGGGTATGACTGAATGGAGAAATTGTCTGGTTGTTGTACAGTATTTCTTCTGTGACTGTCCACTTATTTGCATCTGTATTTGATATATTAGGCTCCACCCCCTCTCGTTCAGGAGGGTTCCTGGGAACCAGCAGCCCTGGGCCAATGGCAGACTTGTATGCAGCAGCCAATCAAGAGTCTGCTGTCAGCACCTACCTCAGCGCTGCAAGCCCCTCCCCAAGCACTGGGTTTGGCCATAGTCTGGGGGTAAGACACAGCCCTTATCACGTAGGTATTTTAGACCCTATTCATTTTTGGTAATGCAAACTATCTGTTCAGTTTGTCATAGGAAGAATATCTATGCCTCATAGCAGTGCTTCTAATATGTTGATCTTGGCATGTGTTTATAGATTGAGTGCAATATCAAATAAAAAAATTATTGTTTGAAATAGATAGATGAAAAAAAAAAAAAAAATTTTTTAGAATAAGGCTGTAACGTAACAAAATGTGGAAAAGGTCAAGGGGTCTGAATACTTTCTGACTGCACTGTAAATACATATCCGGTGTATAAACAGTGTAACTAAAATGCAATGTACAGTAGTAGAAATATTAGAATGAGCTATATCAAGAATACAATTTACACAGTACAAAACACCCATAGTTATGACTGTATGAGCAACTGTCTGTCATTGTGTGACTGATTTTATTTTTTAAAGGTCAAATGAACAAGTAATATTGCTCTCGTGTAATGAGATTCTATCTATACTGTCTATTTTGACAGACTTGTCTGGCAGATTTGGTGAGGGTTTTATTATTGTATTGTTGAGTGTGATATTGGCGCCCTCTAATCACTCCTGTGTGTCTGACTGCTCCCTATAGGGCCCTCTGATTGCTACGGCTTTCACTAACGGCTATCACTGAGAGAGTGAGTCTGCTACTACACCCACCCACAGCATCACATACTCAGAAGTGTCATGTTCCATTCAAATGAATCACTCTAACTTTCTGTACATTTATTGTAACAAATGTATAGATATGTTGTCTAATAGAAACATGAAAATAAAATAAACATTGTCTCCATTTCTCCGCAGGTCTGTGATCTGAGAGATGGAAGGAGTTGAAACTGCTTTGAGCTGATCCGACTCTCTATGGTTACTCCTCTCTGGCTGTGTGACCCTGCAGTTTGGACCCTGACCCTTGACCCCTGATGTCCCCGCCCCTCCTCCCGCTGAGGATCTCTCTTCTTCAGACTTCCTGTGTTCTGTCTTAACATCACCTCCTGTCTAACATGTTACTGTAGTTAGCAGAAAGGAACAACAACCTTTCAAATGTTTCTGCTTGTATTAGAAAGACATACAGATCATTTTAGCTACTTTTTTCTTTTGTTTTATTTCACTTAAATGTTTTGTGAACATTGTAATGTAATCTCATATGTCTTGATTCTTTGGTTAGTTTTTGGGATTTTTTTGTCAGAAGGTGTTTTATTGAGAGGCGGAGAGGGAAAAAGAGTGATCTCCAGGTAGAAATATGTGAAGGACTGGAAAAATAATTTCTAATGAATAAGTGTATATTTGTCTTTTAGTTCATACTGAATTTTAACAGAAAATGTCTGATTAATGAATTACATTTTTAAAAACGTATTACAATGTTGAAAATGTATATCTTGGTAGGTATGGAACAAGCATTTGTTATACTAATAATGATCAAAGTAACAAAATTGATAGTCATGAGTCTATTTCCAGTCAGATTGAACCGTGTGATGTCTGTTTTTGTAAAATATTGTAAATATAACTGTATTTTGGATTCTGCAAAAAAATGAAGGGTGTTGGGAGGGCAGGGAAATGGTACGATGGTATTGGTTTTCAGCAGATAGTTTTATAGTTGGAAACCCAGACTGGAAATCCAGACTGTTCCATATCATAGTATAATAGAGACGGGAGGTCAGTCATCATCACAGGTATTGTCAGACACAAACTGTGTTTTTGTCAAGTCAGTTTTATCATTCTCTTTCCACTGGACAACATTCATGACACTAACATGAAGTTATGATATAGTTTTATGGGGGGGGTTTATTACTGATGTATTTGTTTGATTCATAATATTTAGTTGTCTTGGTTGTGAGCCTGACCCTGTCAGAGTGAAAGGGTTTTCTCCTATACTGTGAATCCACCCAGGAATCCCTTTTATCAGCACTGGGAGAGAGAAAGCTTGCGATGTTACATTAACGTGGGAGACGCGGGTGTTGGGATACTCCTCGAATATGAGAAAAACTAGCTGTTTCTATCCTCATTACTTGGTACTGTTTTATTTTATTGTTGTTTTAGAATGATCATTTTTTTTATATGTAACGGTTGTAAAGGAAAATGAAGGACAAGCATGCAGAAACAGTCGTAAAACAGTTTCACAATGGTACGATTTTACCACTCAATTCTTCTGCAGATTGTGTTGATGTGTGTGAGTGCGCGTTTGTGTGTGTGTGCATTGTATGGCTATATGTGGTCACACTTATTGGCATCATGTGTGAAATGTATTGTCAGGGAATGGATACATTGGTGGTAAATGTGAACGTATTACTGCTATTTTGGTTTGTTACTGAACTTCCTTGTCTCTTTTGGTGTGTGGAAGGGATTCTTTCATTTCTAAATGAACACTATCTCAGAGGTGGTCCTGAGGCTCTTCCGTGATGAGATTGTATCTATTTCTCAACCCCTCCTCCACACCGACAGAGACACTACATATCTACTGGGCGACACAGACTGTAGCCATGAAACTCAAAAGAAGCAATATACTTTTTTAAGAGAACTCAATCGTTTTGTTCAGAAATTTTACGTTGTTGCACTGGGAGGTCAAAATAAAGTGTTTTAATGTTATGGTTAGTTTAAGAAAAAGAGGCACTGTCAATTTCTATCACCAAGTTGTAGATTTTGATATTTTTCTAAGCCTGCTGGTTGCCACGGTGTTGCATTCTTTGGATTCTGTGTTTACTCTGAAAGGTAATGTTCTTGTCAACACTGTAACCCTCTTTCAGTTATTTTTCTTCCTGTTTTCTTTTTTTCTTTGGAAAAAAAAACTTTTTAAAATTCCTAATAAATTATTTTAAAACATTCCATTCATTCTTTGCGTTGTAACTGTCTTTCCAAACATTGTTTTGATGAAAAGGTTTAGAAACAGTATGAGAGGAGGAAGGGAGGGGGTAGTAATGGATTGATTTAACCTCCAAAAGGTGTAGCTACATAAAAAGTAAAAACGTTGACATAACATGACTAGTATACTGTGTGTCAGATATAAATGGATTGCAGCCTCTCCATAGACTACTTTCAAGGTTAGGAAACATTCAAGCAATTTAGTCATTTAGATTAACTAGCCCCAATGTGTTATGCATCCATATTGGAAATGTAAGCATAACGGAAAAGTATATTTAAAGTAATCAAAGTAGTGATTCTTAGGTAAATTGCCATTAAGTTACTCTTCTGAGCCATTTACAATGGGCAGAGGCACACAAACATCATGGTCCATGACTTGTCCATAATCTCCCAACCTCCAGCACCATGGGGCTTGTTCCAACCCCATATCACACACTAAATATGTGCGTAGCCTACATTATACTGTCAATTGGGGAGAGAGAGACTCAAATATATCCACTGTGAATTGCAGCAAAGTTACTTCCTGTTTCAGTCATGTTTTTGGTCCCATTCACATGGGTCAAACAAAAATACAAATAGTGCCTCCCACGATGCAGGCGATGGCTGCAAGTTGCCGCTAGTGACGAGCAACTGAAGAAAATTTAAATAAACTGCAGTCGAAACTTCAGGACCTTTTATCACATGGTTGTTGTAAAGTTCATGCAGTCGACATGTATGTCACGCCCTGATCTGTTGCACCTGTCCTTGTGCTTGTCTACACCCTCCTCCAGGTGTCACCCATCTTCCTCATTATCCCATGGGTACTTATACCTGCGTTTTCTGTCCGTCTGTGTGAGTTAGTTTTGTTTGTTCAAACCTACCAGTGGTTTCTGGTGCACCATGTCTTTGCTATAGTCCCTGTTTTCTAGTTTTGACCGAGCCTGCCTGCTGCCCCTGAGCCTGCCTGCTGCCCCTGAGCCTGCCTGCTGCCCCTGAGCCTGCCTGCTGCCCCTGAGCCTGCCTGCTGCCCCTGAGCCTGCCTGCTGCCCCCTGAGCCTGCCTGCCTGCCTGCCCCTGAGCCTGCCTGCCGTCCTGTACCTTTGCCTCTACTCTAGATTACCGACCTCTGCCTGACCTGACCCTAAACCCGCCTGCTGTTCCGATGCCTTACACTCTCTCTGGATTATTGACCCCTGCCTGCTTGAGCTGTTTGCCTACCCCTGTTTAAAGAATAAACTTTTGTTTCTTCAACACTGTCTGCACCTGGGTCATACCTTAAACGTGATAATGTAGGTACAAGTCAGACAATTTACATCACCACAGTGCAACACACTGAAAGTTGGTCATAAGTAATCCGATCGAACGCACCCCATGTCTCACTCCTATCCAATGTTGTACGTAGGCCGTCATTGTAAAATAAGAATTTGTTCTTAACTGACTTGCCTAGTTAAATAAAGGTTCAATAATAAATATGCTCTTATGAAGTAAATTACAGTGCATAGAGAATGGTGTTATTTCTATCAGAAAAAAATGCAAATATTTTGATGGCTTTTCTTACATTATCCCTTATATTCTGAACTCATTCTCTCCATATATTCTAGTGAGTCTGTGGACAACATTCAAACTAAAAGGTACACTGTATTTAAAGGGATGGCTTCAGATAAATGTACTGAAAACCCTATTGAATGAAAACTCCATGAGAAAATCTGTTGCCAGCACGTGGGAGAGTTTTCAGCTGTTGAATTACATGTATTCAATGTGTGCAAGGGAACCACGCCTGCAAAGCCCATTGAGCACCTGCACAAGGTAAGTCTGAATATCAACTACTGAGAAGTGCGTAAGAAAGGCATAATTAACTCAATTGGAATCGGGCCCTATGTGCATGCCTTAATCTACTTTCTCTTCACTTTTTCTGTCTTGAACTCTGTTCATCTCACTTTCTTCCCTGTCCCTCCCTCTCTCCGTCCTCTAGTGCCCCTCCTCTCTCAGAAGAAGGATAGTATTCACCCCTGAAAGTAATTAGGTAATCTCTCATCTCTGGCTGGAGCCCCTAGTCTGCTTCAGTCTTCTCACACCTAAGACAGTCTTAAGACACTCGTCCCCAGGTAGGGTTTTTCCTCCCATACATTGGCTTACTTTTTTACCTGGCTCTTCTACTTCCTTTCTGTCCATCTCTGACTGACCAGTGTGACCTGTTTAGCCGGTCCAATGTCTCCAGGGACGCCCCAGCCAACAGAGGTGAAGACCAAGCAGCTGCTGGATGTGAGTGCTGACCACTTGGGGGGCAGGGAGGCCCAGGATGTCCCCCCTCTGAAGAACTATGTCTACCTGACCATCCTCACTTGCTTCTGCCCAGCCTGGCCTGTCAACATCGTGGCTCTGGTCTTCTCTGTACTGGTGAGTCTGATCAAGAGTTGGGTCAATGATGTCTGCCTCTACCTCAATGTTGGTCAAGAATAGAGTACACATCTCATCTTTAGACAGGCATGAAGTAAAGAGGATGGATCAATGATATGTGACCTCTTATCTCTGGATACTGTTAAGGTATTGAGGACTGGTTATTTTGACTGTGTTTAAAAATGTTTGAGAAACACTGATCATTTTATTAGCAGTATATCATGAGTGAAATCTCAGCCATGACAACTCTTCATGGTAATTTTGTGGCACAACAGTTTATTTGAAATGATACATGCTGTTCTGTGTGATGCACCTGTCTCAGTGCAAGTGTGTCAGTGGTGTATGATCACTGAATGTCTAATGAGTCAGTGTGCCTGTGAAGTTCAGTCTCATGAGTTACAAAAATAGCCTGTCCACCTCTTTGAACCTCCGTCAGCGTCACACACGTACACATAATGCTGACGATGTGTGCTCGGTCATGAATGGAGCTGAAGTTCAACTACAGGATAGGATATATGTCCACGACTTTGTCAAATCCCTGATCCCAGATGTGTTGGAGGGTTAACATTCCGGGAGAGTTTAGACAATCAAAGTAAATGGACACAGATCCACTGGGATTTTTGCCCATTCCTCAAGGAAAAACTGCTCCAGCTCCTTCAAGATGGATGGGTTCCGCTGGTGTACAGCAATTTAAGTCATACCTCAGATTCTCAATTGGATTGAGGTCTGGGCTTTGACTAGGCCATTCCAAAACATTTAAATGTTTCCCTTTAAACCACTCGAGTGTTGCTTTAGCAGTATGCTTAGGGTCATTGTCTTGTTGGAAGGTGACCCTCCATCCCAGTCTCAAATCTCTGGAAGACTGAAACAGGTTTCACTCAAGAATTTCCCTGTATTTAGCGCCATCCATCATTCCTTCAATTCTGACCATTTTCCCAGTCCCTGCCGATGAAAAACATCCCCAAAGCATGATGCTGCCACCATCACCGTGGGGATGGTCGTCTCGGGGTGATGAGAGGTGTTGGGTTTGCTTTTTCCTTGATGGCCAAAAAGCTCAATTTTAGTCTCATCTGACCAGAGTACCTTCTTCCATATGTTTGGGGAGTCTCCCATATGCCTTTTGGCGAACACCAAACGTGTTTGCTTATTTTTCTCTTTAAGCAATGGCTTTTTTCTGGCCACTCTTCTGTAAAGCCCAGCTCTTCAGAGTTATCTTTGGTCTCTTTGTTGCCTCTCTGATTAATGCCCTCCTTGCTTGGTCCGTGAGCTTTGGTGGGCAGCCCTCTCTTGGCAGGTTTGTTGTGGTGCCATAATCTTTACATTTTTTAATAATGGATTTAATGGTGCTCCGTGGGATGTTCAAAGTTTCAGATATTTTTTTATAACCCAACCCTGATCTGTACTTCTCCACAACTTTGGCCTTGACCCGTTTGGAGAGCTCCTTGGTCTTTATGGTGCCACTTGCTTGGTGGTGCCCCTTGCTTAGTGGTGTTGCAGACTCTGGGGCCTTTCAGAACAGGTGTATATATACTGAGATCAGATCATGTGACACCTAGATTGCACACAGGTGGACTTTGTTTAACTAATTATGTGACTTCTGAAGGTAATTGGTTGCACTAGATCTTATTTGGGGGATTCTTAGCAAAGGGGGTGAATACATATGCACGCACAATTTTTCAGTTTTTAAATTTTTTCACTTCACCAACTCAGACTATTTTGTGTATGTCCATTGCATGAAATCTAAATAAAAATCCATTTAAATTACAGGTCGTAATGAAACAAAATAGTAAAAACGCCAAGGGGGGTGAATACTTTTGCAAGGCACTGTATGGACTGATTAAGAGTATGTGACATCAATGTATGATTTGTGTGACTGTCTGAGTTAACACACCAGTATTCAGCCCTGAGTGTCCAAATTTGGAGTAAAGCCTTATTGTTTTTGAAGTAACAGCAAGGGGGGTTAGGGTGAAATTAATATATACACTGACCAAAAAGTATGTAGACGCCTGCTCGTCAAACATCTTATTCCAAAATCATGGGCATTAATATGGAGTTGATCCCCCGTTTGCTGCTATAACAGACTCCACTCTTCTGGGAAGGCTTTCCACTAGATGTTGGAACATTGCTGCGGGGACTTGTTTCCATTCAGCCACAAGGGCGTTAGTGAGGTCGTAAACTGTTGTTGGATGATTAGGCCCGGCTCGCAGTTGGAGTTCCAATTAATCTCAAAGATGTTAGATGGAGTTGAGGTCAGGGCTCTGTGCAGAGCAGTCAAGTTCTTCCACACCGATCTCAAAAATAATTTATGTAGACTTCCAGCAATGGCGAAGCTCTAACAAGACGTGTCTGCATAGCGCCCTTGAACTTTCATAAAATGTTAAGGCATTTTGACATGGTTTACCTGTTCATTAATAGTGAGTAGGAAGTTAAAAGATCTCTTTTATCGCCAAAACAACGGATGCCCAATATAGCAAAGCCTCAGACGAGGCATGGAAAAGTGTCAACCTCTGACAGCCCTTCTTCAGCCTCGACGGATGCTAGCTTGGAATAAGCACCAGCATGGTTCAGAATGGAGATGGACAAGGGTGTAACAAAAATCCAAGAGACACTTTCTGAACGCCTCCGCAAAATTGATGTGCTGGTCAATGACCTCCTCTAAGACCAAAAAGTCAAAGGGATGAGTGACAAAGTTAGTAAAAGACCATGCTGACCACCAGGCTGCCATCCAGGATGTTCGCTAGGACGTGAATCAAAAGTGCAAGAAGTTGGAAGATGCCATCTCTAAACTCGGGTAGAAATGAGATTCTTACGAACATTTCCAAAAGCGCTCGAATTTGTGATTTCAAGGTTACCCGGAGGCTGTAGAAGGAATGTATTCCCAAAATTCTGGATCTACCCCCTTCAAATCAAATTACATTTGTCACATGTGGAATACAATAGGTGTAGACCCTACAGTCAAATGCTTACTTACAAGCCCTAACCAAAAATGCAGTTAAAAAATAATAAAAAATACCTTAAAAATATAAGATAAATAAGAATAAGAAATAAAAGTAACCAATAATTAAAGAGCAGCAGTAAAATAACAATAGCGAGGCTATATAGAGGGGTACCGGTACAGAGTCAATGTGCGGGGGCACTGGTATCGAGGTAATTGAGGTACTATGTACATGTAGGTAGAGTTACATGTAGGGGGGGGGCAAGCAAATAGTCTGGGTAGCCATTTCATTAGATGTTCAGGAGTCTTATGAACATGGAGATGATAAAGCAGGAATGTTGCTGGCTTGGCAGATAAGGCGAGAGGAAGCTGGTAGAGATATTAGCTCTATTAGGCTAACAAATAATACAGTTGTTCAGGGTCCTGAGGTAATTAATCTAGTCTTTAGGGGAGTTTTATGAAACACTGTACAAGTCTGAAGGGGATGCCCCTGCCACAATACATGAGTTTTTGAACAAACTCAATTTACAAGCTATAACTGATAAGGATAGAGAGTACTATGAGAAAGAGATTACATTTGAGGGAATTAGGGAACCCATTTTCAACATTGCTGGGGGAAAATCACCTAGGTTAGACGAATTCCCTATTGAATTCTAAAGATCATTTTTACCCAAACGAATCGAGCCTCTTTGAGATATGTTTAATTATGCCATAGAGACAGAAAAGCTCCCAGACACACTTGAATAAGCACTGACCACAGTTTTGTTCAAACCTGGGAAAGATCCTCTGCTTTTTGGGTCGCATAGACCAATAACTTAATTGAACACTTCATATAAGATTCTTGCAAAACTCATAGCTCTTAGACTAGATAAGGTTCTTCCTGACTTGGTTGATATGGACCAAACAAGCTTTGTAAGAAACCGCTCATCTCCTGATAATATCAGAAGATTATTTAATATTATGCATTATGTAGAGAATATCCAAGAGCCTGTACTGGCAGCTTCATTAGGTGTGGAAAAAGCTTTTGACTGCATAAAATGGACCTAACTGTTTGAAGTTTTACAGAGGATGAATATTGGACCTAAGTATGTAGGTCTGATTAGATTACTGTGCTAATATCCGGTAGCTCAGATTCTGACTAATGGAAACATTTCCTCACAGTTCTCTCTATCACGTGGCACAAGATAGGGTTGTCCCGCTAGTCCTCTCCTTTTTTCTTTGGCTGTAGAGCCACTGGCAGCTTTTAGATCTCATCCATCCATCCATGGTGTTCGTATAGGTGGGCCTGAACATCTGGTCTCGCTATCTGCTGATACATTATTTCACTCTGAGCATTAGTTGACATCCTGAAAGAATATGGGACATTTTCAGGGTATAAAATGAACCTATCAAAGAGTATAATTATGTCTATTAACAGGGCAGCTATGCAGAAACCAATCTTAGGTCAGCTGTTTTCTTGGAGACAAGAAATGACATACCTTGGATTGCAAATTATTTCTGAAATTATTAAGACATATCAACTGAACTATACTACACTTCTCAAAAAGGTTGGGGAAGAATTGGATTGATGGTGGGATTTACCAATTTCTCTTACTGGGCGGGTCAATTGTGTAAAGATTAATATATTACCAAAATTCTTTGGTACCTTTTTCAAACTTTTCCCTTTCCTATTCGCAAAGTTTTTTTCAAACAAATTAATTGGAAGGTCTCTTCATTTCTGTGGAAAGGGAAACCCCCCAGAGTGAAACTCACAACTTTATGCGAACCGCACTCAGAAGGAGGACTTACCCTACCTGACTTCCAGTTGTATTACTGGGCATCTCAGTTAAAGGCTGTGTGGGTATGGCAAAATACAACAAGTTCACCCTCTTGGAGACAGATAGAGGAAGTAATATTGGCAAATATACCTTACATTAGCCCACCTAAAGCTTTGATAGGTCTCATAAACAACCCTTTCATTAAAAACACTTATTGATTGTAGTCCATAAACAAACAAAAGGGTATAAATCTATATATGAACAAACACATTTCTATAATAACCCCATCTTACCCAAACCCCTGAGAGATGCTATTACATTTTCTTGTTTCAACAAAGGAATTAAAACATTTGGTCATCTGTATAGAGAAGCTGAACTACTATCCTTTCAATAACTGGCATTTCATTTTCAGTTACCTCAATCTAATTTCTTAAAGTACCTACAGGTTAGGCATTATATTGCCACTCAACAGGGAGGTAGGATTCAGTCCATTTGTAAACCTATAATTGATCAACTGTGGTTTGGGAATAAAGGGGTCAAAGGTTTAATTTCTTACGTGTACTCTGGTCTTCAAGGTCTGTTGGGGAACGATGACGCTCTGAAGGCTTGCATGAAGTGGCATGATGACCTTGTCCTCATTGTTGAGGATGAGAAAAGCTCTTTTTAGATGCTCAGCATATTTAATTTAACACACGGCACAAATTGATGCAATTCAATATTTGACATAGGATCTACTTTACACCAGAGAGACTGTATAAGATCCATTTTTTTTAAATCTACATTTTGCCCAAGGTGTAAAACACATTTAGGTTTTACACCTTGGGCACATTTATGCATATGTTTTTGTCCTGCCCTGAGCAAGGCAATTATTGGAATAACATTATTCAGATCTTATCACAGGTCACTAAAATTACTGTACCACTAGATCCTTCCCTTATTCTTCTTGGAGATGACTCTGCAAAACCAGATTAATTAAATTGGCGGTCATTGCAGCCAATAAATGCACAGCTATTTAATGGAAGAGTGACACTCCGCCAAGCAAGCAGATGTGGTTAAAACTAACATCCTATATTCCATCTGAAGAAATTACTACAATTCACGTAATGAACCCTTTGAATTTAATGAGGTCTGGGGGGACTTTCAGCAGTTTCTAGAGATGTCACCTTAGCTGCCTCATTATTTTCTTTCATAATGTATTATTTGTTTTTGCGTTGATAATTTATTTTCTACATTGAATGTGAAGGTCATTCTGTTTAGTTTTTGTTAATCATCAAAGCTAATATCCTGGTAGATGGGAGGGGGGTGTTAATGGGTTGGGGAGGGAAGGGTTTTGTACGATGTGCTCCCATGTAGCATGCTGTTTTGTGTAGGTGGAAGGAGTAACGGGGCATTATCTGTGTCATATTTTTCTGATGATTGTTAAATTGTAAAAAATGACAATTAATACATTGTTAAATAAAATTTAAAAATTGTATGGACTTCGCTTTGTGCACGGGGGCACTGTCAAGCTGAAACAGGAAAGGGCATTCCCCAAACTGTTGCCACAAAGTTGGAAGCACAGAATCGTCTAGAATGTCATTGTGTGCTGTAGCATTAAGATTTCTCTTCACTGGAAATAAGGGGCCTAGCCCGAATCATGAAAAACAAAGCCAGATCATTATTCCTCATCCACCAAACTTTACAGTTGGCACTATGCATTGGGACAGGTAGCGTTCCCCTGGCATCCGCCAAACCCAGATTAGTCCGTCGGACACCAGATGGTGAAGCGTTATTCATCACTCCAGAGAGCCCGTTTCCATTGCTCCATTGCTCCAGCTTTACACCACTCCAGTCAACACTTGGCATTGTGCATGGTGATCTTAGGCTTGTGTGCTGCTGCCAAGCCATGGAAACCCATTTCATGAAGTTCCCGATGAACAGTTCTTGTGCTGACGTTGTTTCTGGAGACAGGACATACAGTTGCCCGAGCAGCTCTAGCAAGGCAGAAATTTGATGAGCTGACTTGTTGGAAAGGTGACATCCTATGACAGTGCCATGTTGAAAGTCACTGAGCTCTTCAGTACGGGCCATTCTGTTGCCAATGTTTGTTTATGGAGATGGCATGGCTGTGTGCTCGATTTTATACACCTGTCAGCAATGGGTGTGGCTGAAATAGCCGAATCCACTTATTTGAAGGGGTGTCCACCTACTTTTGGCCATGTAGTGTATACTGTATATATTTTTGATTAAATACTGAATGTGGCCTTTACTACTACAGCCATTAGAAATGCATTGAATAACACGTTCATAAATGGCAAAACAGTCTAAACTTAATCATAAGGAATAAGGTTTTGAAGTGTCTGTCCTAAATCTAGGAGATATATATAGTATATAGACACAGTTAACCCCTTTTTTTTGTTGTCACAAAACTACTTTCATACTTCCATATTTTTAAAAAAATGGTACCTGGTTACCTTCAGATGTGGGTGACCACATTTAAATTAAAAGACCCAAATGTGGGACAACAAGATGATTTTGCGGGAGATTCGCTGGATAGTGTAACCTAGACATTAATATTTTTTCACACACAAAAATCTTCCTCCTACACCAAGCCAGCTAATGGAAGCACACGTAGTCTACTCTGTAAGGACTGGATCACACCGACAGCGTCATTGCGTAAAATAGTGTGCAGCGTCATCTGTATATGTATGCAACAAAAGTTCAACATTCACCTTCTGCTACCATGTCTGTCAAGACGTCTACAGTTTGACGCACACGTTCAGTAGATTAAACATATGCACCACACAGAACGCATTACAACTGCCCCTGCCTGCTGCAAGGCAAATGCAGCGTTCCATTGGAAATGAATGTACTTATGGTCAGTGGCGATTTTAGCATGTAAATCTTGGTGGGGCAATCAAACAAAAATGTGGGATGCATGCCAGCAAAGCCACAACACAACACTAAATAATACATTAATTTCACTATAACTGTGACAAACAGTACCCACAAACTGTTATGGCCTACAAAAAGCTATCCCAACAGCAGAGTCCCAACATCTTACCACTGCTACACCTGGCTTTCAGCGGAGCCTTATCTGGCAGCAAAACAGTTCATTCAGCCTCATTTACTGCCTTTTAAAAAAACATAGCCGATATGGCTGACTTGCTTTAAAAAATGTGGTTTCCACTAACAATTGAGATGTGCAAACTATGGCACAAGGGGATGACAAGTGGATAAGAGGCAATCCGTAATTTTGATTAAGACGTTAATGAGCGAGCGACGACGGACATAGTCAATATAACTATTTCTTCAGCACTTTTGTACAGCAACAGAATTCAGAACATGGGCCGTTCTTACAGTATTCTCTCTGTACACCAAGTCAGAACCGTAGGGTAAATACAGGGGGCATATAAATAGACAATGAAAGCTCTTACAATATTCAATGATTACATTTCTCTAAAACAGGTTATAGGCTACATGTGCACCACCAAGTTAGAACAGTAGGTGAATTTAAGAGGTGAAAATAGACCAAATTATTAGGGTGAAGCACATTGCACGTCGTTTGTGTCTTTGAGTGTCAAAAGAGATACATGTCATATAACACTATTTGACTTGTTAAATAAGCTTTTCAATTGACACATTAAATAACACAATTCTATTGTAGAATGTTTGAGTGCTGAATTTGCATGTGCAAGCCAAGCACCACCACTACTATCGGTAGCACTGTCGAAGCTGTACAAAAAGAAGCACACACCGGCCACGAACGACGTGTTTACAATACCGCGTTGGTTAAAATAGACCAAATTATTAGGGTGAGGCACATGGGCTACTAACAGCTTACTACACAACATACACTTAGTGTTACTTTCTTAGCTTGACATCCTCAGTCCAATCAAAGCTACTGTACATATAACATGATTTGACGTAATTTTATCTGTGGCCAATGACCTTGAGCCTTCTTGGAAGGGCACTTGTAATATAACTCTATGGCAGGACCCAAAGGGCTAAAATGTTGGATGTCTACCCTTACTAAGGACTTAAACTGAGTGACAGAACACTGAGCCAATCATGGCGCAGTGCTCCTATTTTCTTCTGTTGGCTCGTCCCACCACCACAGAAGCACGGAGCTAGGCTGAAACACCTGCATTTTGGAGCTGACTTACTCAAGAAAACAAAAAAGAGACCATGTGTGTATGCAGCTTTATTAACTGTCCCACCTGCCCTGAATGATGGGTCGCCACTGCTTATGGTGTACCAAAATGCAATGAAGCTGTCGGTGTGATCGAGGTGTAACGCCTCAATCAAACCCACCCCGACAGCGTCATTACATTTTGGTACACCAGAAGTACATTCATTTCCAATGGAAAGCTGCATTTGCCCTGCAGCATTGCATTGCAGAGGCAGTTGTAGTGCATATGTTGGATTGAACCTAAGAGTTGATCAGGCTGTTGATTGTGGCCTGTGGAATGTTGTCCCACTCCTCTTCAATAGCTGTGCGAAGTTGCTGGATATTGGCGAGAACTGAAACACGCTGTTGTACACGATGATCCAGAGAATCCCAAACATGCTCAATGAGTGTCATGTCTGGTGAGTATGCAGGGCATGGACGAACTGGGACATTTTCAGCTTCCAGGAATTGTGTACATGGGGCCATGCATTATCATGCTGAAACATGAGGTAATGGCGTCGGATAAATGGCACAACAATGAGCCTCAGATCTCGTCACAGTATTTCTGTGCATTCAAATAGCCATCGATAAAATGCAATTGTGTTCGTTGTCCATAGCTTATACCATACTACCCATACCATAACCCCACCGCCACCATGGGGCACTCTGTTCACAAAGTCGACATCAGCAAACTGAGCACCATACACGTTGTCTGCCATCTGCCCGGTATAGTTGAAACCGGGATTCTTCAGTGAAGAGCACACTTCTCCAGCGTGCCAGTGGCAATGGAAGGTGAGCTTTTGCTCACTGAGGTTGGTTATGACACCGAACTGCAGTCAGGTCAAGACCCTGGTGAGGATGACGAGCACGCAAGTGAGCTTCCCTGAGACGGTTTCTGACCGTTTGTGCATTAATTGGTTGTGCAAACCCAGTTTCATCAGCTGTCCGGGTGGCTGGTCTCAGATGATCCCACGGATGTGGAGGTCCTGGGTTGGCGTGGTTACACGGGGTTTGCGGTTGTGAGGCCGGTTGGAAGTAGCGCCAAATTCTCTAAAACAACATTGTGGTAGAGAAATTAACATTAAATTATCTGGCAACAGCTTTGGTGAACATTCCTGCAATCAGCATGCCAATTGCACACTCCCTCATAACTTGAGATGTCTGTGGCATTGTGTTGTGTGACCAAACTGCACATTTCTGGGATCTTTTATTTTATTCTGGGACCAACACTTTACATGTTACATTTATATTTGGGTTTAGTGTAAATAAGCTATTTATATTTTGGTTCAGTGTAGATAAGCTATTTATATTTTGGTTCAGCGTAGTTAAGCTATTTCAACTATTTAGCTCTGTGATCAGAACTGAAGCTCAGTTTAACGTAGAACAGATGGTTCACCTTTTGTAGGCTACGTCTGAATAATGTAATGTCAAATTTCTGGAGTAGACAATATTTAATTGATAAATATAATACAAAATACATATCATAAATATATTTTGCAATGGTTTTCACCTTTTCTGGACATGAGTTCATATTCCCAAAGTAGCCATACAACAAATTGCCATGTGCATGTCTAATTTAATTGGGCCTACAGGTATTAAATAGGCTTTTAATTTCCTGTTTTTGCTCTATGCATATAATAGAATTGAACAGGTGAACAGACAGTTGATACACAATTGATGCTTTGCATTGAAATGTGTAGGCTACCACTCAATGTTTCAGAATTCGCAGGCAGTGCAACATATTTAGGTTCGGGAAAAAGTAAATGCAAAACGTTATTGAAATCAAACAGTGTGCTTACAGGTCGACAACAATTTGCAATTGTTTTGTCTTTCAGAAACGGTCAGTTAGACTACATCAAATATCACAGCAAAAGAAAACATTCTCCAAAAACATTTGATACACTTTTCCATGACTATTTCCTTTAGATAGTGTCTTAGCCTAGTTCTAATACTTCCAAAGTATACAGCAAATAAGGACATTATTGTCACCATAAAAGGTGAATGGTGGACAATTTTTAGGCGGAGTTATAATAATGTTCGTTCACGAGTACAGTTTTACAACAGTTCTGATTTATAACGGGAAAATGCATAGGATACTTATGGTGTGCACCAAGTTTATTAATCTCAATATTGTGTGCATGGGCAGGCTTTTCAGAAATGGTGCAAGCAGATATCTAGTATAAAATGTACGCAACGGTTTTAAATGAGGCCCCGAGTCTGACAAACAATGCTGTAGCTCTGCCACTTTCCACAGCAGATGAGGAAAGCAAACAGGCAGATGTGGTAAACAGATATCTCTTTCTCAAACAGACTGATTCTGATGGATTTATTTTATTATATTAATTAGATCGACTTAAGGATCCATTAAACCTCATGTGTGCCAATGGCAGCTGTTGCAGCTTTGTGGCTGTGAGAAACAAGATGAGGAGCACATGACACTGAGTAATCCACAGCACTCTGACAAACCTTAATATAAACATGAATTTAAGATGCCACAGGGACAGGGTGAGAAACAGAGAAGTGTACTGATCAGTGCCAGAAGGGTTTCCCATAGAAATGATTGAGTGTTTACAGGTCCAGTCCAGCCTTTTCATCTGACTCACCAATGATACAGCGTCACTCTTCCCTCCATTCATAGAATAATGATCTCTTTAACTGTTGTGTCACCCTCTGAATCTCTGGCTAAATATTAGATGGTTTATTGGCTGGGATGAAACATACCTGTATCTCCCCAGTGTCCACTAATGGTGTACACTGTTAATTGATTAATAATTATAAAACACTTTTTTACACCGTTTATTGATGAATGGTTCTAATTGTTTAAAAGTGATATTTTCTGCTGCTCTGCCTCAACAGTACCCATTGTTCTTGTCCTCCTGCCCTCTCTCTCTGTTTCTCCCTCTCCTGTCTTCTGAAGTCTCAGAACAGTTATGATGAGGAGGACTATGAGGGTTCCGCGAGGCTCGGTAGGAAAGCCTTTCACATGGCGATAGCCTCCATGATCATTGGCCTCCTGATCATCCTGATCTTATCCATAGTGCACTTTACCACGGTATGATTACAACCATCAGTGTACCTGATTCCATACTCACAATAATGTTTTTCTTGCTTATATTATAGGGAGATCTTAATAATGAACTATTTTGTGCTTTTCTATCTCTGTTCAATTCCATAGAATGCTGTATGAATGCTGGAGGATGAAAGATGGCAACATTCACCAGGAGTGATCATCTCCTGGGGAAGGATCCTCTCTGGGCACTTTCATGTTCAGACCAGACATTCTTCAGAGCATCGTCAGCTGATCGGGCTTGAGCCTGAATCCTGGGATGGATCATCTTGTCTGTATTCTTATTATGATAACCCTCACATCAGTTTACGTTGTAGTGAAAACAGGAAGCAACATTCAGCGGTCTTATTGTAATGTACAGTATGCTGTTGGCCGCATCTGATGGAACATGCAGTCTATGGAACCAACCCACAGATCATTTTCTGACATTAAACTTAAAAAAGCATTATATTGTCAGTATTGTACAGTAGCATTTTATACATTTTTTATGAATGCTTATTGTTTATACATACCAAAAACACAAAAGTATTGTACACCAGCCTAAAGGGCAGAGGCAAATGAATTGTGAGATGGTTAAAGGGGCATAATTCCTGTCATTCATTTCTATGTGTGTATGTTTTTCATTTTATAGATCTAGACAGAGTAAAATCTATGTAGGCTTGTTTAAAGGACAAGCAGTAGTTGATGCACTGAGAGCTTGCACGATCCTAATGAAATGTGAACACAGATAGGGTTCAGTACAAACATGCCATATACCCTGTGGTGTTCTCCTGTATCATAGCCTGATGTCTTACAGCTGCTCTGTCTTATATTTTATCATCTGAAAAATTATAAAAATGAAATAGTACTGATGAATGTAGAATTTACATATGTATTCATATTTTCTTACTTTTACTATGGAACTGAAATGGATGTTCAGCCACTTGTGGTAAAGAACGTGTGTGTTGTATTCCAATAAATGTTGTGCAATTTTCAAGTTAGCGTTTGATTTTGACATTCTACCTGCATGACCTCTCTCTCTTTCTCGCTCTCTCACACAGACACACACAAGCATACATGCACTTATTCATACACCAAGAAGCCAAAAGTTAAAGCACTGATGGGTGAGATGTTTGTTTGACTGATTGCCTTCCTTACTCCCCCCTCATGCCCCATGTCCCACATTCCCACGTATCCTTCACAGCCTTTGCAATCTGCAGAGTCTGGAGGATCCTGTATTCTGATATGTAATAATATCATAATCAAAGGCTATAAATAGAGGCCTGGCACTTAGCTGGTACCTTAACGATGGCTTCAACAACCCAACATCCCTTAGTCATTATTTGGATGATGCAATGGTGGTGGTGATGAAGATGGTGAAGATGAGAGCGATGATCATTAATCTTTTGTTTAATTTCAGTCAAGAATTTAAGGATTCAACATTGAGCAGTGCACAGCAAACTGAATCCATGCACAAAATAATATTTTTTTTTACACCTCAGGGTCAAAACTGTAAATTTTGTTAATTTGTATGATTGTGTGCAGTGCTCCCTTGTTAAAGAAGTATTGGTCTCAATAGGATTTCCTGTTTAAATAAGGTTAAAAAAAATAAAAAATACAAACCTGCTAAGACTGCTTTTCACACCCCAGTCTGAGTTTATCTAAGTGGGTACACTTTTTGGAGCCTCTGAGGAAAGCTTTGTGACTGGTTTCCCAGTGTATATTTTGGTGTGGCCCAGTTGTGAGACGGTGAAACTGGATAGCCGTGTGAAAGCATTAGAGGAATAAGTCAACCTGCAATGGTTGAGCAGGGATACCGTAGAATATCTAAATCAGGAGTCATATGTGTAAACAGACCATAGAGGACTCTAGTTCCCAAAAGTCTGTTTTAACATCGGCAGCCCCATTGAGGACTTTCACCATTTTGAAGTAGTCAGCAGGTGGCACTTCCTATGGGTTAAGAAATGATAACATAATTCCATCCAGGTCATCAAAAGGGATCAGCCAATGAATTATACTTGTAAACAAACATTTCATAACTGCAGTTGGTAGTAAGTCCCCAACCTTGGCGTTATACCTGTTCAAACAACACACTCCAGTATGCACCCTTTCAGTTTGTTTACCAACTCATAGAAGTCATAGAGGAAGAAAATGTACTACTTTAAAATGGAGATGGCCTCAATGGTGCTGGCCATGCTCTCAGAGATGCCATAATGGGACAGATACAATGTTACGTCGTCCAACTATATGAGACAGACATGTGATATTAGTCTTCTAAAACTTGATTGATAAGTGCCAAAGATGTTTAATCAGTGTAAACCCCACTTGCACAGCATTTCCATATTATTTATTTTAGGCTATCAAAGACTTGATTCAATGTTACTCAAAATAAAAGTAAAATGTATCTATTCAGTATGGCTAGGCTATATGCCAGGGGTCTGTCATGCCAAATAGTGTCACCCTCTATGTGGTAAGGAGAAGGAGGCCGTTCTGACCGAGATGCATGCTGGCCATTTCGGAGTGAAGCGCATGATTGCCAAAATCAACCTACGTTTCTTCTGCCGGGGAATTGTCAAGGAGGTGGACAGCTGGGCAAGTGAAATAACCTTTTGTTTATCAATCACATTCTATTATATCTGAAGTTATTATGATTTCAATTAATGTCATATCAGAGAGCACACAATGTTTCAATTTGTCACTTTTTGCTTAAAGGTCAGTACCCTGACTAGCCTGCCAGAAGTTTGAGGGTGAAGACTGTGGCGCCGGAGTTGAAGCCCATCAAAGTTGTTTCACCATGGCATATGATCGGTAAGTGTCCCAATTCAAATTTTGCCCTGATAAGTTGTTTTGTAATGGTTTCTTTATTTGACCACAGCAGACTTCAAAATTATAGAATATGTGTGTGTGTGTGTTTGTGTGTGTCAATCTGCATACTGTATGGCACAGATACTGGTAAGAATAAAGTAATCTTCTCTCTAACACTTTAAATGTTATGGTGGACCTCATTGCACCCTTCACGAAATCCAGGAATGGCAACAGCTGGTGTCTGATGGCGACCGATCACTTTACCAAGTGGGTGGAGGCGATACCCATTAAGGTCAGTAAAGGAAGAGCACGTGCTTAACTCTACATTCCCTTCTGTAACCCATTAAAAAGGGTGCTTGGAACCAAAAATAAATGTTGCTTTGTATGATACCCATCAATGACGAGACTAGCTAGGCCACCTCCAAGGTGATGGTGGACATCTTCAACACCCACGGTTCTCCTGAGGTCATCTTGAGTGACCGAGGTCGTGAACTCTGGACAGGTATGGATGTTATAGGTTATCTTCTGTCACCAATGGTTTGTTTTATTTATTTTTGACACATTCCATGGTACATTATCAGACATATTTCAATATCTTACATTGTCAATAGATATCGCTTTCCTCCCTCCGAGTACAATGCAATTGTATATACAATTATTGTATATGCTGTAATCTTTCAAATTTGTGATTGACTTAGTGTTGTTGTTTGTCTATTGCTATGTTTGTATAACGTATTTTCAAATCACTGAAACCCCACCTGATGTGGTGGAAGTTGTCGAACCAGATCAGAACACCTTTGAGTACCACCTTCAGGCACGGACTGAGAAGGATGTGGAGGTTTTTGACCAGGTAAAAGTTATTGTCTGCTGTTAATTTATTTTCTGGCCCTCCAAGAGATATGTAAGAAATGTATTTGTAATATGAAATATAATTGCATGTATTTCTGTCATCAATCAAGGTGAGACTGAACATGGACAAGATGCAGGAGAAACAGAAGGAGAGCTACCGAGCAGAGTCAAGAAGGGGACCAAGTGCTACGACATCCGGGTGAATTGCTTGGTTTGGAAGAAGGATGAAAGGAAGGTGTGACCTGGGAAACCTCGCTGCTCTTTTGCTCCTAGCTGGGGTCACCGTCTGATAAAGTGAGCATAAAAAATATCCTCACTATTTGTATTTGCACACAAAATAACCTGGAGCTAGTTTTAGTTTCCCTAACACTGATATTTTGCTCTTTGTCTTCCTAGGGTTACCTGAGTGGAAGCAAACAATCTTCTGCAGTTGGACAGTTGGACGGTCGACCACTGGAAGCATTGACGCCCTACACTTCAGTGAAGCTCAACAGACAAAGTATGTTAAGCTTTGGTTGACATTTGAGAAAGCAAGAAATGGTAGTTATGCTAAGCTTATAAAAATGTACCTCTTCAATTTACCTCTCCTAATGACTTTAGGACCATTGACTGTCCGAGCCACCCAGGAGGTATCCCATCCACCAGAACCAGCGGGTTCGGGTCAGTCTGATTCTCTGTGCTCTGAGTCAGAGGGGGACCAGCTTCAGGTAGGCTATACCTTCAAAAACTGTTGAAAAGTACATATCTCCCATTTATGACACTGCACTAATCCATCAAATCTTCTCAAGTAAAGAGTAACCTGTGTGTTTTCTTGTTTAAGTCTCTGTCTCCTACCCTGTTCCCTTTAACTCTGCTCTTGTTCTCCAGGACCTAGGGGTTCTGCCCAACTCCCAGAAACTAATAGTTTATCGAATCCCATTGTGACGTAGAGGGGGACACTATTTGGCCGGGGGACATTATTTGGCATGACAGTACCTGCCACCACTTTGGCATGACAGGCCCCCAAAGTGGCGGCAGGTACTTTCTGGATCGAATCCCCAAGCTGACAAGGTAAAAATCTGTCATTCTGCCCCTGAACAAGGCAGTTAACCCACTGTTCCCTGGTAGGCTGTTATTGTAAATAAGAATTTGTTCTTAACTGACTTACCTAGTTCAATAAAAGTTTTTTAAAAAACACACAAAAAAAAACATTTAGATTAAAACAAATAATAATAATAATTTTTAGACACATAGAATCACCAGAATCACCAGGAATCATTCAGGAAATCTGTTCCCAAGTATTCACACAAATAAAAAAAGAGAATGTGATCGTTTATCAATGTAATCCAGGTATGAAATTATTGTTATTTTCAAATTCAATCTCTTTTTCGGTTTATTTGTCGTCAATTTGCAGTGTACAACTTATTATAATTATTTTACAACGTTTCTCAAAGTCTGTTCAAGAACCTACATAAATTTTTGGAAAAACGTGTAGTTCAGCACAAACCGCAACGTAGCAAAAGTTCAAGCGACACAACCCAGGTCTGTTCATGGACCTGGGTCCGGTTTCCCAAAATCATCTTAAAGAGGCAATCTGCAGTTTCCTACATTATTTTTTTTTACTTGATTCTTGAAGAATGCCTCGTGAGCTTTGTATAACTGTCATACCACATCAGAACCCAACATATACGCTTGTTTTATTCCAATATTGGTAAACAAAGTACATGTAACTAACACTATATAGCCTCAAAACATGGTTAAAACTATAATTGTGATATCATGGATGGTCAGTCCTTGCATCCATAGCTCTGTCTATGAATTTGAGAGTTGTTACATTTCTCCAGTCCCATTCCTTGGCTTTTTACCGAAACATGAGCGAATTCACGTGTTGTTTCAGATGCTGATTGCCACATTAAGGCTAAATTCATCATTAGAACCATAGGATAAATTATATGGTTCTAAAATTAATTTAGGCTTAAGATGCTTTTGCGAAACCGGGCCCTGAACGTTTCCTTTTTTAAACCTAGGAATCCATCATGGCCATTCCTAAAATTTGCTCCAGCTTCACAGTAGTGTTTTCTGTTGTGACCTAGAAAAGGTTACACTAGTTTTTGAAATTGTACTGTACTCAATGGTCTGAAAAATCATTCCGAGACAGGCGTGACTTCGAATGCGAAAAAACAGGAAGAGGTGTGTGCTCGTGCAGCCTACAGTCTGTCTTTGGGTTAGGTTACCATTTACCCGTTCAGGGGAAAATGGCGATAGGAAATACAATAGCGTAGATTCCCAGTATTATCATTTCCAGAAATTAAACGAAGGTAAGAAAAGTGAAAACAATTAGGCCTACTTCAATGTTACTTTGGCATGGATCTTCCGGATGTGATGTGTTTTTAAGTTTGAGTAGCGAGGCAGTTTATGCCATAGGTGGTATATATAGTAGGTCATATGGTTTTTGCTGATGCACGGAAACGCAAACCTAATGTCAGTGTGTGTCTGCGCCAGTGTTTGTTTTTGCGAGCAAGTTTGTGTTGGGGGTAGGGGTATAGGTCATGTCAGGAGACGGGGATATTTTATCAAATGCTTACATTTTGGTCTTGGCCATTTCTCAATGAATTACAATATGCTTTGGTGGAGGATTCGCCAGCTGATTCGATCCTGCTTATTTACATCCTGTGTATATTAAGGCACGGTGTAGCCTGTGCGAGATATGGCTTGGAAACATAGGCCCCTACTTCAATCAGGGATGAGTAATGGGCTTCGAATCGTCCCATTATCCCAACTGTTACACCGATTAGATTGAATGACGGATAGTTTTTAAGTAAACTGCCGTTTTTGTCCTAGTGATCAATTCTGAGCACAACCCATTTCTCATCCCTGGATTGAGGTATGCTTTCCGAGCCATATTTGACGTCGGCACTGTGCACGTGCCTTAATATACACAGGAACGCTGCTGTCCCACCCTGGTGCAAGCGTGTCTGTTCAACAAGAAAATGCTCAGATTGGCTAAATGTTCAACCAGGCCAGCTTCTGAAAATATTTTCTGTCATGTAAATGTCAGATATTAGAAGATATATTCATATTACGTTATGTCAATGTTCCTTCTATATATCAGGGCTGATGTGTACTATATTAACAGTATTATTGTTGTTGATCATTTTTCCATACTTGTGTGTTGATGATCAGTGCAGTGGTTGTTGCTGAGTCAGAATGGGAAACAACAGCAGTAGTGGTGAGCGGGCCAGTGCAGGTCAGGGTGAGAGGCCCTATCAGCGTGACGATGGACAAGGTGCCAAGGATGGAGCACGGCCCAAGATTATCATGGACAGCACAGATGATGCTGACCTGTTTAACACCCGAGAGGCTAAAAATGTACAGAAATATAGATAGTGAAGTCTAAAGGGGTTAATTCATTCAGATTTACATTGAAGTATTTACAAGGTTGCCTGTAGGGCAGGCTAAACCCAACATTTTTTTTCTGTGGGCCTCAATGTGTAGTGATGATGTTAATGTGAGTCCAATTGTGCCAGGCTCCTCAGGAGATCCAGGAGTTTCTAGCCTGGCAACGGGACCTTGAGAGTGACAGTAAATGTCCCAGTCAGGCCAAGCCCACTGTGTTCCGTTGGACAGGCGCTGGCAAAGAGATCTTTGTGTCTGGATCATTCAACAACTGGGCCACCAAGATTCCCCTCAACAAAAGGTGAGCAGGTTTGGGGAAAACCTGAACAAAGCACTTTAATTTGGCAAAATGTGAATAGTTGATACGGATTGAAATTGAATGATGTTTCCTATTCAATATTCTTTGTAATTGTGTTATTTTTCTGACCCAGCCAGAACAACTTTGCAGCGGTTGTGGACTTGCCTGAGGGAGAGCATCAGTATAAATTCTGTGTAGATGGACAGTGGACCCTCGACCCGACAGCGGTGAGTACAAACCCTCTGTCGGAATGATATAATACCATTCCCTCTGTGTTCAGTCTTTCAACTGTATTTCATCCTTCACAGGCTGTGTTGACGACCAAAACTGGCACGGTCAATAATGTCATTCAGGTGAAGAGGACTGACTTTGAGGTGTTTGATGCCCTCATGATTGATTCTCAGGAATGTGCAGACATGTCAGGTACTGATGCTTGATTACCATCATAATGTATGTGTTTTACCAATAACAACTCCATTTAGTGTTGAAGGCCATTTAATTTCTGATGGTAAATTAATTAACGTGCCTAATTTCACCTGGTGGTTTACTGCACATTGAATCATAGTATGTGTCCCTGTGATTTCAGACCTCTCGAGTTCCCCTCCGGGACCCTACCAGCAGGACCCATACATAACCAAGACGAGCGACAAGCTCAAGAACCCCCCCATCCTGCCACCACACTTGCTGCAAGTCCTACTCAATAAGGACACTGGCGTGTCTGTGAGTGATGGTTTAGAGGCTGGAGAACACCTTCATTGGGAGTCATGATTATGGAAATATGTTTTTATTTTCTCTGATTGATGTCAATTTCTTAGTGCTAATTGTTTGTTTTCTATATCCTGAACAGTGTGACCCAGCCCTTCTTCCAGAGCCCAACCATGTGATGCTCAACCACCTCTATGCCCTCTCCATCAAGGTAGATCATTGCTGCTCTCAACTCATTTGTTTCCTCACTAGACCAGACACCTCAGCAGAGATGGGGTCAATTACATTTCCTGTTGTCCGTTGAATTTGACATAGAATAGCGCAATTCAAATCTTGTGTTAAATAGACCTCAACTCTGCATCTCAAGACATTCCTGCCTGATCCGTGTCTATTTTATTTTCTTTCAGGATGGGGTGATGGTTCTTAGCGCAACCCACCGCTACAAAAAGAAGTATGTGACCACACTTCTGTACAAGCCGATCTAATCATGCCATCATGTGCTTCCTGCCTAGAAACGTTTCAAATCTATTCTTGTATAATTCTGTTTTTTATATCGATGATTAAACTTCTCTATCTCAGATGATTTGTAAATAATATGACCACTTGACCTTTTTAAGAGTTAAAATGTTCAGATATCTTCATATTAGCGCATGGAAAAAGACCTGCGTTTGCCAAACAGACGCTTATCATGCTAGTTAATGGAAAAGTATCATTGTGTAATGGTGAGACAAAAGCAGCTGCTACAACACTACACCAGAAAGTGGAGATAGCCATATAAATACACAAACCAAGGTGGACAAAACGTTATTGGATTCAGTCCAGAAATGACCTTGTTAGACTGCTTTTGCATATTGATTCTTGGTCTAACACCTTTTGATCTCACTTCCACTCGTACACTCCAATAACTATATTACAGTGCATTCGGAAAGGATTCAGACCCCTTGACTTTTTCAATATTTTGTTTTTCGAAAATGGATTAAATAGTTTTTCCCCACTCGTCAATCTACAGACTACCCTGTAATGACAAAGCAAAAACAGGTTTTTAGAAACTTTAGCAATGTATAAAAAAAGAATAACGGATATCACATTTACATAAGTATTCAGAAACTTTACTCAGCGCTTTTTTTTAACCTTTGGCAGCAATTGCAGCATCAAATCAAATGTTAATAGTCACATGCGCCGACTACAACAGGTGTAGATCTTACAGTGAAATTGTCACTTACAAGCCCCTAACCAACAATGCATTTAAAAAATATGAATAAGAAATAAAAGTAACAAGTAGTTAAAGAGCAGCAGTAAAATAACGAGACTATATCTGTCGGCACCGACAGAGATGGCCGCCTCGCTTCGCGTTCCTAGGAAAATATGCAGTATTTTTTTTTTTTTTACGTGTTATTTCTTACATTGTTACCCCAGGTAATCTTAGGTTTTATTACATACAGTCAGTGGGAACTATTGGATATAAGAGGAACGTCAACTCACCAACATTACGACCAGGAATACGAGTTTCCCCGAAGCGGATCCTCTGTTTTGCCCACCACCCAGGACAACGGACCGTATCCCAGCCGGCGACCCAAAACAACTACGCTGTAGAAGGGGCAGACGGAGCGGTCTTCTGGTCAGGCTCCGGAGACGGGCACATCGCGCACCACTCCCGAGCATACTACTCGCCAATGTCCAATCTCTTGACAAATAGGTTGATGAAATCCGAGCAAGGGTAGCATTCCAGAGAGATATAAGAGACTGTAACGTTCTTTGCTTCACGGAAACATGGCTCACTTGATGCCCCCAAGCAGACACATCGATGGCCCTGAACAAACTTTATTTCACTCTATGTTAACTGGAAACCACATATCCTGAGGCTGCATTCATTGTAGCTGGGGATTTTAACAAGGCTAATCTGAAAATAAGACTCCCTGAATTCTATCAGCATATCGATTGTGCTACCAGGGCTGGTAAAACCCTGGATCATTGTTATTCTAACTTCCACGACGCATATAAGTTGAGTCGTGGTACCACGACTCAATTTTGTTGCTTCCAGGCTATAGACAGAGACTAAAACAGGAAGCTCCCGCACTCAGGTCTGTTCAACGCTGGTCCGACCAATCTGATTCCACGCTTCAAGATTGCTTCGATCACGTGGACTGGGATATGTTCCGCATTGCGTCAAACAACAACAATGACGAATACGCTGATTTGGTGAACGAGTTTATTAGAAAGTGCATCGGTGATGTTGTACCCACAGCAACTACTAAAACCTAACCAAACCAGAAACCGTGGATTGATGGCAGCATTTGCGCGAAACTGAAAGCGCAAACCACTGCTTTTAACCAGGGCAAGGTGACCGGAAACATGACTGAATACAAACAGTGTAGCTATTCCCTCCGCAAGGCAATCAAACAAGCTAAGCGTCAGTATAGAGACAAAGTAGAGTCACAATTCAATGGCTCAGACACAAGAGGTATGTGGCAGGGTCTACAGTCAATCACGGATTACAAAAAGAAAACCAGCCCCGTCGCGGACCAGGATGTCTTGCTCCCAGACAGACTAAACAACTTCTTTGCTCGCTTTGAGGACAATACAGTGCCACTGACACGGCCCGCTACCAAAACCTACGGACTCTCCTTCACTGCAGCCTACGTGAGTGAAACATTTAAATGTGTTAACCCTCGCAGGGCTGCAGGCCCAGATGGCATCCCCAGCCGTGTCCTCAGAGCATGTGCAGACCAGCTGGCTGGTGTGTTTACAGACATATTCAATCAATCCTTATCCCAGTCTGCTGTTCACACATGCTTCAAGAGGGCCACCATTGTTCCTGTTACCAAGAAAGCTAAGGTAACTGAGCTAAATGACTACCGCCCCTTAGCACTCACTTCTGTCATCATGAAGTGCTTTGAGAGACTAGTCAAGGACCATATCACCTCCACCCTACCTGACACCCTAGACCCACTCCAATTTGCTTACCGCCCCAACAGGTCCACAGATGACGCAATCGCAACCATACTGCACACTGCCCTAACCCATCTGGACAAGAGGAATACCTATGCGAGAATGCTATTCATCGACTACAGCTCAGCATTTAATACCATAGTACCCTCCAAACTCGTCATCAAGCTCGAGACTCTGGGTCTCGACCCCGCCCTGTGCAACTGGGTACTGGACTTCCTGATGGGCTGCCCCCAGGTGGTGAGGGTAGGTAACAACATCTCCACCCCGCTGATCCCCACAAGGGTGCGTTCTGAGCCCTCTCCTGTACTCCCTGTTCACCCACGACTGCATGGCCATGCACGGCCATGCACGCACCCAACTCAATCATCAAGTTTGCAGACGACACTACAGTGGTAGGCTTGATTACCAACAACGAGATGGCCTACAGGGAGGAGGTGAGGGCCCTCGGAGTGTGGTGTCAGGAAAATAATCTCACGCTAAACGTCAACAAAACAAAGGAGATGATTGTGGACTTCAGGAAACAGCAGAGGGAGCACCCCCCTATCCACATCGACGGGACAGTAGTGGAGAGGGTAGTAAGTTTTAAGTTCCTCGGCGTACACATCACGGACAAACTGAATTGGTCCACCCACACAGACAGCGTGGTGAGGAAGGCGCAGTAGCGCCTCTTCAACCTCAGGAGGCTGAAGAAATTCCGCTTGTCACCAAAAGCACTCAAACTTTTACAGATGCACAATCGAGAACATCCTGTCGGCCTGTATCACCGCCTGGTACGGCAACTGCTCTGCCCACAACCGTAAGGCTCTCCAGAGGGTAGTGAGGTCTGCACAACACATCACCGGGGGCAAAATACCTGCCCTCCAGGACACCTACACCACCCGATGTCACAGGAAGGCCATAAAGATCATCAAGGACAACAACCACTCGAGCCACTGCCTGTTCACCCCGCTATCATCCAGAAGGCGAGGTCAGTACAGGTGCATCAATGCAGGGACCGAGAGACTGAAATACAGCTTCTATCTCAAGGCCATCAGACTGTTAAACAGCCACCACTAACATTGAGTGGCTGCTGCCAACATACTGACTCAACTCCAGCCACTTTAATAATGGAAATTGATGTATAAATGTATCACTAGCCACTTTAAACAATGCCACTTAATATGTTTACATACCCTACATTACTCATCTCGTATGTATATAGTGTACTCGATACCATCTACTGCATCTTGCCTATGCTGTTCTGTACCATCACTCATTCATATATGTTTATGTACATATTCTTCATCCCTTTACACTTGCGTGTATAAGGTAGTTGTTGTGAAATTATTAGGTTAGATTACTCGTTGGTTATTACTGCATTGTCGGAACTAGAAGCTCAAGCATTTCGCTACACTCGCATTAACATCTGCTAACTATGTGTATGTGACAAATACATTTTGATTTGATTTGGTGGTCTGCTTGAAACGTGGGTATTACAGACGAGGTCAGGGAGAGGTTGAAAATGTCAGTGAAGAAACTTGCCAGTTCAAGGGTTTTCCTTTATTTGTACTATTTTCTACATCAAACCTATGAAATAAAGCATATGAAATCATGTGGTAACTGAAAAAGTGTTAAATACATCCAAATAGATTTTATGTTTGAGATTCTTTAAAGTAGCCACCTTTTGCCTTGATGACAGTTGGCGTTCTCTCAACCAGCTTCTTAAGGTAGTCAACTGGAATGCATTTCAATTAACAGGTGTGCCTTTAGTTCATTTTTTGAATTTATTTCCTTAATGCATTTAATGCTACCTTGTGTTTTGACAAGGTAGGGGTGATATACAGAAGATGGCCCTATTTGGTAAAAGACCAAGTCCATATTGAGGCAAGAACAGTTCAAATAGGCAAAGAGAAAAGACAGTCCATCATTACTTGAAGACATGAAGGTCAGTCAATACGGAAAATTTCAAGAACTTTGAAAGTTTCTTCAAGTGCTGTCACAAAAACCATCAGGCGCTATGATGAAACTGGCTCTCATGAGAACTGCCACAGGACAGGAAGACCCAGAGTTACCTCTGCTGCAGAGGATAAGTTCATTAGAGTTAACTGCACATCAGATTGCAGCCAAAATAAATGTTTCACAGAGTTCAAGTAACAGACACATCTCAACATCAACTGTTCAGAGGAGACTGCGTGAATCATGACGAGAAGCTAAATTTAAATTTGCTATCGTAAATGTTAGCAACACCTCCGCCTTTGCGGGATGCACGGGGGAATATGGTCACTAGTGTAACCAGGAGGTGAGGCCTCATTTAACACAGTAAATTCATCAGGCTTAAGCCATGTTTCAGTTAGGCCAATCACATCAAGATTATGATCAGTGATTAGGTCATTGACTATAATTGCCTTTGAAGTAAGGGATCTAACATTAAGTAGGCCTATTTTGAGATGTGAGGTATCACGATCTCTTTCAATAATGACCGGAATGGAGGTCTTTATCCTAGTGAGATTGCTAAGAGATTAAATTTGCAAACATTTCTAAAAACCTGTTTTTGCTTTGTCATAATAAGGTATTGTGTGTGTAGATTGAGGATTTAATTTTTTTTTAATCTGTTTTAGAATAAGACTGTAAAGTAACAAAATGTGGAAAAAGTCAAGGGGTCTGAATTCTTTCTGAATGCACTGTATACAGGTATTCTCCAGTTATTACTTACACAGACTTCTATGTGTTCAATACAAATACAGAACTAACAAACACATACTCAAAAGAATGCCATTCAATCATTTAATAGGTCAACAGTTTAATTGGCACAGTAAATTCCATTCCAGCAAACATGACACACATCCATGAAACAGGATTCCTAAACATTCAGTGAATCTACAGTAGTTTCAGATGTTTGTACTGCTTCCAGAGGATTTGTCTTGGCTCAGGTGATACAGTGAGTTTTGGGGTCCAGGTTATTGTTCTCAGGGTTGTAGGTGGACTGGGCGAAGCAGTTGGCGGTGACTCGGTCACACTCGCACACTGAGGCCTGGCACACATCGTTGGAAGCTGAGGCGTGAGCAAACAGGTTTAGGTTTTCATGATAAACATTAGTTGCAGTTATAATCAGAAAGCTGAAACCTCACCTTTACTTCATTGCATCTGACAATATTATAGAGCTTGGGCAGATTGTATAGTTTATTGAAAATGTATGTCCACAAGTTATTTTATTATTTCTACAATTCAGTTGTTACCTGAACAGGAGACCTGCCCATTCGTGCAAGAGAATATGTACACCTTGATATAAGGGACGTCAATGATGGGACGGCACTCTGGAAGATGCCTGCTCGCTCGGTAGCAGAGGTCGTGGACCTCACAACACCTGAGAGAAGAAAGTAATGAGTTTTCTGAGATGCACAGAAACACCTGGTCATGATGTCCGACACAAGTGGAATGAAATCCAGTTACCTATCCAGGTCATCCTTGGGAGTCCCAGTCCCCCCCAAGCCACACCAACAGCCATAGTTATTGTACATGAAGGGGTTGACATCAGGCTGGGTGCACGTGATCATTCTGCCAAATTGCCACAGAGCCTGGGGCTGCAGTGAACCATGGGCTGCGTATGCTGGCAGAGGAGGGAGGTGAAGCTATCAGTCACACTACTGCACATATTCCTGACATTGAGGTTCCAAATAAGAGTTACAGAGGGCATCTGAAATCATCTCAGACTGTATGTATATTCTTAGGCACATGAAAAAGTGGACAACAAGCTTCGGATCAATATTGAAATGTGACAGGCTTACCGGTCAGCAGCAACAGGAGGGATTTTGGATGCATGACAGAGGAAGAATTGAGGGTATACACCAACCTTACCACCTCTTATATTAGATGAAGGGATGTCAAGGAGAACAAGTGCTAAAATGGGAGGTAAACTGGGAGGGGTTGTGTCATACAGCCAGGAATATGAATGATATCTCAGCTAATATGCTTTCCTCAGATTCTAAACTTGTTTACCCAATATTGCTACTGCTATCATGGATACAAATTCAAAACAGAAACATGAGATATGACACGTAATGGAAAACATGGGTTGAATGTGATTTGTTATGCTATTGGGGGCTGCTGAGTAATACCAGCCTCGGGTCTATAAAGTAGAGTTTAAGTAATTTAAACCCTAACTGAAATATTGGCTATTGGATGTTTTATGGCTGGATTAAATAAATATGTAAATTCTCTATGGTATATCCAATCAAATTAGACTGATTTATGTCATTGTTCTTCTTTTTTATTGCTTTCCTAAAGCAGTCATTGTTAGGGTTGAAATACCAGCATTGTCCTCTATCATATCAATTGCTAATACTCTGAAAGGTACATTTAGCATTTCCCCTGAAGTTCTTCCAAAGTACATTCCAGCAGACAGCTGTGTAAATAACAAAACACATGCTTAAATTCTCACACATTTCCATTACACAACTCCAGTCAAGCCTTGAACCATGACCTAATGAGTCTCCTGTATTTCTGCATATTGCTCTTGAAAAATGTTTTTAATCACTGAGATTAACCTGGTTAAATTAAGGTTAAATAAATAAAACATGTAACCGGTATTGAAATGTGATTCAATACACCTTTATCACTATACACATGTTAATTAAAATATGTCTGTGCAGTCTACTGTGCACTGTGTATCTCACCCTATCTAATCATCAAAAGCCTGCCCCTAAAGGCCATGATTCTATATATATCAGTTGCGTTCCAGATCAGTGACACTCTTCATCACCAAAATGAGGTCTTCTCACACTCTGCTGCTGTTAGCCTTCTGTCTGCCAGTCTGTAAGTATTTTTAATTACACTGTATTTTAAGACAGAGCTTTGATGCTGGCTATGCTTTTTAATAACAGAGCAGTGTACAGTCATCCTGTCATAGCTTTCTTTGCAGAAAATATTCCTTTAGTCAAGTCAGTGTGCACTGCAAAATATTTTACTCACAGCTGGTTGTGCAAAATACATTTACATTAAGCAATAAGGGCTCACCGGTCACGTTGCCCAGTTGTGAATGTGACGTTGCCCAGTTCAACCATGATGCCGTATGGTTCCATTTGAGTGATTCACTAGTTTTTATTTGTTCCTGATATAAAAATGGTAATGTCCGGTGTAGATATTTGAATGTGCTCTGTCTGTCTGAGACGTGGCCTCTCGTGTGTTTCAGTGCTGGCGGTGCATGAACCCAACCCATGGGCACTATGGCAGTTCAGAGGGATGATCGTCTGTGTTAACCCTAGCAGCTGGCCTGTGCTGGACTACGCTGACTACGGCTGCTACTGTGGGAAGGGCGGCTCAGGCACACCTGTGGATGATCTGGACAGGTATGCATTCATGGAGGGGAAGATGGGGTCAGGGATAGTGAACACGGCAAGAATCTGAGAAGAGGATTCATTTGAACCTGGAGGTTGTGTACACGGTGTAGGTGGATGGCGGGAGTTATACAGTGTGTTTGGGGGGGGGGGGGGGGCTATATACATTACCTTTAACAGGAAGTCAGTAACTATACTTGTGTTAAAACAGATGCCCTCTGTGTGTTCCAGATGCTGTCAGGTTCATGACTACTGCTACTCTGATTCCATGCAGCACGAGGATTGCTGGGGCATCTTTGACAACCCTTACACTGAAATATATAGCTACCAGTGTGACAGAGCCTCTAAGACTGTCACCTGCAAAGGCGAGTGTGATCAGCATAACTATAGGATTCAAAAACAGTCCCTTTGTCAAAATATAACTTTTATTCTGCAACAGCACCCTCTTTAGGATGGTCTAGTCCTCTGCATCTTTTAAATTGGAGAAGCTCTATTTTCCTTCCCCCTTGAAAACCATTTACCATTACCCCATCTTTCTCTCTCGATTTTCCCTCTTCTTCCCCTCCCGCCTCCTTATTTTTTCTTCTGTCTCTCTCTCATACAGAAAACAACAATCCGTGTGAGATGTTTATCTGCGAGTGTGACAGACAAGCAGCCATGTGCTTTGACAAGGCGGGGTACAACCCAGAGCATGAGCACCTTCCCGGTGAGCACTGCTAGTATGGTAATGCACGGGGAACCAGGACATAACCTGCAGTGGCCCACCTTCTCTTGAAATCAATAACAGCTGTTATGATCCAATATGTGCCTTTGTATTGGTTATTGCTATTCATATACACCCACAGATAGAGTGGAAAAGACCTCCAAGAAAGCTATTAAATTCTGACATACCAAGGTTTAATTAAACTTTATTCTGTGAATAAGCTCACGTTATACACTGTGTGTTTCTTATGCTCAATACCATAATTTGTGATTGTTGTACAGTCACTGAAAGAAATCCATCCTTTCTCCTGTATCCTGAGACTGTCATGTTAAATCAGTCGGGCAGCTCTGGCATAGCTTACAGCTCATGTGTCAATGGCAAGCATGGGTCTACTGTTTCTCATTTCCCCTTTGCCTCACAGATGTAATTGTACATTAGGTTGCAATCTGCATCATTCCAAAGCTTGCGTCGTCTGTGTGGACCGTTATGAAGCTGTCCACAGTCCTCTCCAATCACACCAACCTGCCAGTCGTCTGGCTGCCCTTTATCCCAGAAGCTGAGCAAAGACAGTAGAGGGAAGGATATTACATATTATAAACTGGGTGGTTCGAGCCCTGAATGCTGATTGGCTGACCGCCGTGGTATACCACGGGTATGCCAAAACATATATTTTTACTGCTCTGGTTAGGTTGGTAATCAGTTTATAATAGCAATAAGGTATCTCGGGGGTCTGTGGTATATGGACAAAATACCACAGCTAAGGGCTGTACCCAATCACTCTGCATTGCGTCGTGCATAAGAACAGCCCTAAGCCGTGGTATATTGGCCATATATCACGCCCCCTTAGGCCTTATTGCTTAATTATAATGTCTGATGACTGTGTTTTTAGTATGTGATAGACAATATCCCTAGTCCAGAGGAGGCTGGTAGGGGGAGATATAGGAGGATGGGCTCATTGTAATTGGCTGGAATGGAATCAATGGAATGGAGTCAAACAAGTTTTTTTTTCATGTGTTTGATGTGTGTGGTGTGTTTGGTACCATTCCATTTATTCCATTTCAGTCATTACACTGAGCCTGTCCTCCCACCAGCCTCCGCTGCTCTACTCTCATCATCCCAGTACTCCCTTACTGTGGAGTTGATTTGTAGTCAGTTCCATCCACCCAGGTCCAGTGGCCCTCTTGTGCTCTCTCCACAAGCCCAACCCAGTATCTCTTTTCTGCATCAATCACTTGAGAGATGTAGTCCTAAACAGCACAAATAAAGAACATTTAACATAGCCCACAGCTCTTGATATGAGACCAATACAACTTCATCTCCTTGGCCTTACCAGCTCATCCTCACTGTTAAGAACAAGCAGGTGTGCTCCCAGCTCAATACATTTTTCCTCTGCACTGTTCCAGTTGAGCTTCCTTTTTGATGCCAGGTAGCAGCTATCCTGGAAGGACCACCATTCTTCACTACAAGTTCCTGAGGAGGACACAATGTTTTGCACAATGGATAGGGATGGACTTCATCTACCAATAAGTCACTTACCTCTCACTGGAAGCTGGAATTCATCATAATAGTTATGGTTGATAGTAGCTGGGTCTGAAAGGGACAAGAGTAAGATAATGAATGAAGGAAGGAGTGAGAGATTATGAACAAAGCATCTACAATGTTATCCACTGATATACAGTGCTTTCGGAAACTATTCAGACCCCCTGACCTTTTCCACATTTTTGTTACATTACAGCCTTATTATAAAATTGATCAAATAGTTTTTTCCCCCCTCATCAATCTGACAAAGCAAAAATTGGTTTTTAGACAATTTTGCAAGTGTATTACAAATAAAAACAGATATTACATTTGCATAAGGATTCAGACCCTTTACATGTTGAAGCACCTTTGGCAGCGATTACAGTCTTGAGTCTTCTTGGGTATGACGCTAAAAGCTTGGCACACCTGTTTCTCCCATTCTTCTCTGCAGATCCTCTCAGGCTCTGTCAGGTTGGATGGGAGCGTTGCTGCACAGCTATATTCAGGTTTCTCCAGAGATGTTTGATCGGGTTCAAGTCTGGGCTGTGGCTGGGCCACTCATGGACATTCAGAGACTTGTCCCGAAGCCATTCCTGCGTTGTCTTGGTGTCTTTAGGGTCATTGTCCTGTTGGAAGGTGAACCTTCACCCCAATCTGAGGTCTTGAGCAGGTTTTCATCAAGGATCTCTCTGTACTTTGCAACATTTTTTAAAAACCTTTATTTAACTAGGCAAGTCATTTAAAAACAAATTCTCATTTACAATGAAAGCCTATCGGAAAACAGTGGGCTAACTGTCTTGTTCAGGGGCAGAACAACCTATTTTTACCATGTAAATTCGGGGATTCGATCCAGCAATCTTCCGGTTACTGGCCCAATGCTCTAACCACTAAGCTCCCTGCCGCCCCTCCATTCATCTTTGCCTCGATCCTGACTAGTCAAACAAAAAACATCCAGTCCACGGCAGTCCTGTGGGCGAAAACAGCTAGTTGATGAGAGGTTGAAGGAGAAGCTAACAGGCGGGCCACAAATAGGCAAATAACGGCACAGTACTAGAGCGGTGTGCAGAATGGCATCTCAGAATTCACAACTCCTCGATCCTTATATTAGGTCCCACCGTTGACAGTGCACAGATCTGGGGAAGGGTACCAAAAAAAATCTGCAGCTTTGAAGGTCAACTAAGAACACATTTGCCTCCGTCATTCTTAAATGTAAGAAGTTTGGAACCACCAAGACTCTTCCTAGAGCTGTCCGCCTGGCCACTGAGCAATAGGGGGAGAAGGGCCTTGGTCAGAGAGGTGACCAAGAACCCGATGGTCACTCTGACAGAGCTTCTGAGTTCCTCTGTGGAGATGGGAGAACCTTCCACCTGTAGAAAGGCCCATGGAGTTGGTGGAATCATTCCTATAATTAATGGCCACTTGCTCAGCTGGGCCAGGGGCACTTTAATTAGGTCATGTGGAAATGTCCGACAGATCTCAACTCATTAAAAGGAGGAAATCGCCATCGCCAGACCTCGCTGCTTTCTCTTCCTTAACTCTGTCTAATCCAGACATTCTGTGTGTCCATGAATCAACGTAAATCCACCGAATCTGTTACCTTTCATCTGAACTATCTGTTGCGATCGGGAGAGCGGGCCATCAGTTATTGTTTATAGTTATTAGCGTGGAGCGCGGCTTGGAGCACATGCTTCAAACCTATTGTGTTATGTCAATGGACAATGATCACGGCCTTACGGATCATCACAGCCCAATTATGCCATTGACATATGGTTGAAATGTAACGAAATTACATGTACATATGAAGACAAACCTGAAAGGATGAAATATGAAACATCATTACTGTTTGCTGAACTGATCAATTCTGATATCAAACTGATGGAGATTATAGATTAAATAACCGATAACTGATTGAATTATTTGTATTATTATTTTCATGATTATGATGAATACTTATGAGCCGAACTGACTCAATGACGATTCCTATTGACTTCTTATTGAACTGAATTGCTGAATTACCTAATTATGTTAATAATGAGAATGATTGTTATGATTTGATCTTTGTGATTATGAATTTGATTGGATACATGTTATTCTGTTTCCTTTGTTATGCAGCACAGACAAACTACCCAATAAATACCACTTTATGGTTAAAGGAATTCCTGCCTCAGTCTCATCCATTCCTCTGTCACCTGACCCATGACCACCTGTTCACCTTCACAGTCAGTCATTCTACCTGTCCAGCTACCCACACAGATTCCAATAATCTTTCATCACCAATCATGCCTTTATGGTAGAGTGGCCAGACGGAAGCCACTCCTCAGTAAAAGGCACATGAAGGCCCGCTTGGAATTCGCCAAAAGGCATCTAAAGACTTTCAAACCATAAGAAACAAGATTCTCTGGTCTGATGAAACCAAGATTGAACTCTTTGGCCTGAATGCCAAGTGTCACGTCTGGAAGAAACCAGGCACTGCTCATCACCTGGCCAATACCATCCCTACGGTGAAGCATGGTGGTGGCAGTATCATACTATGCGGATGTTTTTCTGTGGAAGGGACTGGGAGACTAATCAGGATCGAGGGAAAGATGAACAGAGCAAAGTACAGAGAGAACCTGCTCCAGAGCGCTCAGGACTTATGTATATGTAATATTTTTTTTTCTTCTAAAAACCTGTTTTTGTTTTGTCATTATGGGGTATTATGTGTAGTTTGATGAGGGAGAACAACTATTTAATCCATTTTAGAATAAGGCTGTAAAGTAACATGTGAAAAAAGTCAAGGGGTCTGAATACTTTCCCAATGCACTGTATGTGTCCAAAAAACAAAAATAATTCCTGAGCTTTCTAGATATAGGACAGACAATTCAAAACCTAATTTCTTATTATTTATTTTTCGACTGTCTGTTTCGCCATTTATACATGTATTATTCAATGTGTTTCCATGGTCTACAGTAGTAAAGGCCAAATTCAATATTTTATCAAATAATCTAGTATATACAGCTGAAGTCGGTAGTACATACACTTAGGTTGGAGTTATTAAAACTCGTTTTTCAACCACTCCACAAATTTCATGTTAACAAACTATAGTTTTGGCAAGTCGGTTAGGACATCTACTTTGTGCATGACACAAGTCATTTTTCCAACAATTGTTTACAGACAGATTATTTCATTTATAATTCACTGTATTACAATTCTAGTGGATCAGAAGTTTACATACACTAAGTTGACTGTGCCTTTTTCAACAGCTTGGAAAATTCCAGAAAATGATGTCATGGCTTTAGAAGCTTCTGATAGGCTAATTGACATCATTTGAGTCAATTGGAGGTGTACTTGTGGATGTATTTCAAGGCCTACCTTCAAACTCAGTGCCTCTTTTCTTGACATCTGGGAAAATCAAAGGAAATCAGCCAAGACTTCAAAAAAACAAATTGTAGACCTCCACAAGTCTGGTTCATCCTTTGGAGCAATTTCCAAACACCTGAAGATACCACGTTCATCTGTACAAACAATAGTACGCAAGTATTAACATCATGGGACCACGCAGCCGTCTTACCACTCAGGAAGGAGACGCGTTCTGTCTCCAAGAGATGAACGTACTTTGGTGCGAAAAGTGCAAATCAATCCCAAAACAACAGCAAAGGACCTTGTGAAGATTCTGGAGAAAACCGGTTCAAAAGTGTCTATATCCACAGTAAACCGAGTCCTACATCGACATAACCTGAAAGGCCGCTCAGCAAGTAAGAAGCCACTGCTCCAAGACTGCCATAAAATAGCCAGACTACGGTTTGCAACTGCACATGGGGACAAAGATTGTACTTTTTTGAGAAATGTCCCCTGGTCTGATGAAACAGAAATATAACTATTTGGCCATAATGACCATTGTTATGTTTGGAGGAAAAGGGGGATGCTTGCAAGCCAAAGAACACTATCCCAACTGTGAAGCACGGGGGTGGCAGCATCATGTTGTGGGGGTTCTTTGCTGCAGGAGGGACTGGTGCATTTCACAAAATAGATGGAAGGATGAGGCAGGACAATTATGTGGATATATTGAAGCAACATCCCAAGACATCAGTCAGGAAGTTAAAGTTTGGTCGCAAATGGGTCTTCCAAATGAACAATGACCCCAACCATGCTTCCAAAGTTGTGGAAAAATGGCTTAAGGACAACAAAATCAAGGTATTGGAGTGGCCATCACAAAGCCCTGACCTCAATCCTATAGAACATTTGTGGGCAGAACTGAAAAAGTGTGTGTGAGCAAGGAGGCCTACAAAACCTGACTCAGTTACACCAGCTCTGTCAGGAGGAATGGGCCAAAATTCACCCAACTTATTGTGGGAAGCTTGTGGAAGGCTACCCGAAACGTTTGATCCAAGTTAAACAATTTAAAGGCAAATACTTATTGACTGTATGTAAACTTCTGACCCACTGGGAATGTGATGAAAGAAATAAAACCTGAAATAAATCATTCTCTCTACTATTATTCTGACATTTCACATTCTTAAAACAAAGTGGTGATCCTAACTGACCTAAAACAGAGAATTTTTACTAGGATTAAATGTCAGGAATTGTGAAAAACGGAGATTAAATGTATTTGGCTAAGGTATGTGTAAACTTATGACTTCAACTGTATATACCTACAGGGCTCCTAAAATTCGCTATCTAAATTATCCATGGTATGACCATTTTTAAACAATTCCATATGTTAGCTTAGTACACACATTCCCCATGTACACATACAAATCAGGTCATGTCTAAAACAATGGGGCAATCTTTGATCTGGCTAATGGAGTTCTGAAATGTCATTTTTTTCTTCCCACAAGTGATCATAATGCCATTCCATATGGTAGTGGTTGTTCTGACACTCCCTATGGAATAGTACAGTGCCTTGCGAAAGTATTCGGACCCCTTGAACTTTGCGACCTTTTGCCACATTTCAGGCTTCAAACATAAAGATATAAAACTGTATTTTTTTGTGAAGAATCAACAACAAGTGGGACACAATCATGAAGTGGAACGACATTTATTGGATATTTCAAACTTTTTTAACAAATCAAAAACTGAAATATTGGGCGTGCAAAATTATTCAGCCCCCTTAAGTTAATACTTTGTAGCGCCACCTTTTGCTGCGATTACAGCTGTAAGTCGCTTGGGGTATGTCTCTATCAGTTTTGCACATCGAGAGACTGACATTTTTTCCCATTCCTCCTTGCAAAACAACTCGAGCTCAGTGAGGTTGGATGGAGAGCATTTGTGAACAGCAGTTTTCAGTTCTTTCCACAGATTCTCGATTGGATTCAGGTCTGGACTTTGACTTGGCCATTTTAACACCTGGATATGTTTATTTTTGAACCATTCCATTGTAGATGTTGCTTTATGTTTTGGATCATTGTCTTGTTGGAAGACAAATCTCCGTCCCAGTCTCAGGTCTTTTGCAGACTCCATCAGGTTTTCTTCCAGAATGGTCCTGTATTTGGCTCCATCCACCTTCCCATCAATTTTAACCATCTTCCCTGTCCCTGCTGAAGAAAAGCAGGCCCAAACCATGATGCTGCCACCACCATGTTTGACAGTGGGGATGGTATGTTCAGGGTGATGAGCTGTGTTGCTTTTACGCCAAACATAACGTTTTGCATTGTTGCCAAAAAGTTCAATTTTGGTTTCATCTGACCAGAGCACCTTCTTCCACATGTTTGGTGTGTCTCCCAGGTGGCTTGTGGCAAACTTTAAACGACACTTTTTATGGATATCTTTAAGAAATGGCTTTCTTCTTGCCACTCTTCCATAAAGGCCAGATTTGTGCAATATACGACTGATTGTTGTCCTATGGACAGAGTCTCCCACCTCAGCTGTAGATCTCTGCAGTTCATCCAGAGTGATCATGGGCCTCTTGGCTGCATCTCTGATCAGTCTTCTCCTTGTATGAGCTGAAAGTTTAGAGGGACAGCCAGGTCTTGGTAGATTTGCAGTGGTCTGATACTCCTTCCATTTTAATATTATCGCTTGCACAGTGCTCCTTGGGATGTTTAAAGCTTGGGAAATCTTTTTGTATCCAAATCCGGCTTTAAACTTCTTCACAACAGTATCCCGGACCTGCCTGGTGTGTTCCTTGTTCTTCATGATGCTCTCTGCGCTGTTAACGGACCTCTGAGACTATCACAGTGCAGGTGCATTTATACGGAGACTTGATTACACACAGGTGGATTGTATTTATCATTAGTCATTTAGGTCAACATTGGATCATTCAGAGATCCTCACTGAACTTCTGGAGAGAGTTTGCTGCACTGAAAGTAAAGGGGCTGAATAATTTTGCACGCCCAATTTTTCAGTTTTTGATTTGTTAAAAAAGTTTGAAATATCCAATAAATGTCGTTCCACTTCATTATTGTGTCCCACTTGTTGTTGATTCTTCACAAAAAAATACAGTTGTATATCTTTATGTTTGAAGCCTGAAATGTGGCAAAAGGTCGCAAAGTTCAAGGGGGCTGAATACTTTCGCAAGGCACTGTACATACAGTGAGCTCCAAAAGTTTTGGGACAGTGACACATTTTTTGTTGTTTTGGCTCTGTATTCCAGCACTTTGGATTTGAAATGATACGATCTGAAAGTGCAGACTGTCAGCTTTAATTTGATGGTATTTACAGCAGCTTTTGTACATAGTCCCCATTTTAGGGGAGCAATTTTGGACAAATTCACTTATATGTGTATTAAAGTAGTGAAAGGTGTACTATTTGGTCCCATATTCCTAGCAGGCAATTATTACATCAAGCTTGTGACTCTACAAACATGTTGAATCCATATGCTGTTTGTTTTGGTTGTGTTTTAAGATTATTTGGTGCCCAATAAAATAAATAATAATAATAAATATTATGTCATTTTGGAGTCACTTTAATTGTAAATAATAATATAATATGTTTCTAAACACATAATGTGGATGCTACCATGATTTAAGGATTGTCCTGAATGAATTGTGAATAATGATAAGTGAGAAAGTTACACAAATATCATACCCTGTAGACATCCTAACCTCTTACCATTACAATAACAGGGGTTATTGATCTTTGTGCCTCTGTAACTTTCTTACTCACCATTATTCACGGTTATCCATAATCATGGTAGCATCCACATTAATAAAGAACTGTTCCAAAACACTTTTTAGTCTTACTTACAATAAAAGTGACTCCAAAATGACACAATAAATTATTCTCCATTCAGTTCTTATTGGGCAAAACATATTCCGAAACAGAACCACAACCAAAACAAACTGCAAAAGCATCAAGTTTGTAGTCAAAAGCGTGCCAGGAATATGGGACCAAATACTACACTTTTGACTACTTTAATGCACTGAAAGTGAATTTGTCCAAATACTTATGAATACTTCAAATGAGGGGACTAGATACATAAAATGCTTTTATTTCTAAATGGTAAAACAAATATGTATAACAATACCCTCCGATACATTATAAGGGGAAATTCTGTACTGTCGCCTCATATGAAACATTTGATCTCAAATTATCTCAAACCCAAAATACTGGGCGGCAGGGTAGCCTAGTGTTTAGAGCGTTGGACTAGTAACCGGAAGGTTGCAAGTTCAAACCCCCAAGATGACAAGTTACAAATCTGTTGTTCTGCCCCTGAACAGGCAGTTAACCCACTGTTCCTAGGCTGTCATTGAAAATAAGAATTTGTTCTTAACTGACTTGCCTAGTTAAATAAAGGTAAAAAATAAAAATAAAAATAAGTACATGTCTAATATAATATATAATCCTTCAACAAGGCTCTGAGGATTATTAGTCCTTTAGTAATAAAAGCCTTTAAACATCACTGTACCTGAACTGGAAGATGTGGCACAAGCACTTATCACAGTCTTGTTCAGGGACTCAAGGTAAAGATGAACATCAACTATCGCTTGGTTTAACTGAGAGACTTAGGAAAATGGAGGAAGGATTGATTGAAGAAAAAAAATATTCATATGAAATTATGAATTGGTAATAGAGAGTTTAACAATACAATTTGATTTGTCTTTTGGTCCTCTTGAATGATAAATGAACTGTACAATAAGCAAGCCTTACATTTAAGTCCAGTTATCAGCAGTAGTATCAACAGGAGAAGCACCAAGACACCATACAGGAGATGAACCACCCTGCTCTGCATACCTGAAATAATATACAGTGGAAAGAAAAAGTATGTGAACCCTTTAGAATTACCAGGATTTTTGCATAAATTGGTCATAACATTTTATCTGATCTTCCTCTAAGTACCGATAGACAAACACAGTCTGCTTAAACTAACACACAAACAATTATAATTTTTCACGTCTTTAATGAACACACTGTGTAAACATTCACAGTGCAGGTTGGAAAAAGTACATGAACCCTTGGATTTAATAACAGGTTGACCCTCCTTTGGCAGCATCAACCTCAACCAAACGTTTTCTATAGTTGCGGATCAGACCTGCACAACGGTCAGGAGGAATTTTGGGCCATTCCTCTTTACAAAACTGTATCAGTTCCACAATATTCGTGGGATGTCTGGTGTGAACCGCTCTCTTGAGGTCCTGCCACAGCATCTCAATCAAGTTGAGGTCAGGACTGACTGGGCCACTCCAGAAGGTGTATTTTATTATGTTCAAGCCATTCTGTTGTTGATTTACTTCTGTCTTTTGGGTTGTTGTCCTGTTGCATCACGTAACTTCTGTTGAGCTTCAATTGGCTAACAGATAGCCATACAATCTCCTGCAAAATGTCTTGATAAACTTGGGAATTCATTTCTCCATCGATGATAGCAAGCTGTCCAGGCCCAGAGGCAGCAAAGCAGCCCCACCATAGTTTACAGTTGGGATGAGGTGTTGATGTTGGTGTGCTGTGCCTTTTTTCTCCACACATAGTGTTGTGTGTTCCTTCCTTCCAAACAACACAACTTTAGTTTAATCTGTCCAAATAATATTTTGCCGGTGGCACTGTGGAACATCCAGGTGCTCTTTTGCAAACTTCAGACGTGCAGCACTGGGGTTTTTTGGACAGCAGTGGCTTTTTCCGTGGTGCCTGCCAATGAACACCATTCTTGTTTAGTGTTTTACGTATCGTAGACTCGTCAACCGAGATGTTACCATCTTCCAGAGATCTCTGTAAGTCTTTAGCTGACACTCTAGGATTCTTCTAAACCTCATTGATCATTCTGCACTGTGCTCTTAGTCATCTTTGCAGGACGGCCACTCCTAGGGAGATTAGCAAGAGTGCTGAAATTTCTCAATTTATAGACAATTTGTCTTACAGTCTTTTAGAGATACTTTTGTAACCCTTTCCAGCTTTATGCAAGGCAACAATTCTTAATCTTAGGTCTTCTGAGATCTCATTTGTTCGAGGCATGGTTCACATCAGGCAATGCTTTTTGTGAATAGCAAACTGAAATTTTGCGAGTGTTTTTTAATGGGGCTCTAACCAAAATCTCCAATCTCGTCTCAATGATTCGACTCCAGGTTAGTTGACTCCTGATTAGCTTTTGAAGTCATTAGCCTAGGGGTTCACATACTTTTTTCCAACCTTCACTGTGAATGTTTAAATGATGTATTCAACATAGACAAGAAAAATACAATAATATGTGTGTTATTAGTTTAAGCACACTGTGCTTGTCTATTATTGTGACCTAGATGAAGATCAGATAAAATGTTATGTAACGTTTATGCAGAAATCCAGGTAATTCCAAAGGATTCACATACTTTTTCTTGCCACAGTACATGGAATATGAAGGCACATTAACAGATATTGATTAAAATAGATGAGTTTACCTCTTTGTGGGATGATTTTCCTCAGACTGTGGTTACTTTCAATGTCAGACGTACCAAATTGATCATACTGAATGGAATCCATTTCTTGAGGAGAGATTTCCATTTTGAAAATGAACGGTCTTTAGTGCTTTTGTATGCCCTGACTCAGAATGAAACATGTCACTCATCGCGTCCAGACATTTGCAATTTAGAGATAGAAAAGCTGGTAATCCGTAATGCATCTAAAGTTCAAATGTCCCAAATGAACCTGTGCTGTGGTAGTGAATTTATTCGTGCCAGGACAGTAAAGCAAATGAAAAGACAGCTAGGTGATAGGAGCTCTTATGTTTTAAGGTCATAGAATAAATAGTTGAATATTAACCTCTCAATCAATAGTCTCTATGCTAACCTGCATCTCACAATCACATGAAATACAGACACCATAATGATTGACTTCCCAATTTGGATTATTATGTGTCTAAATCTCAACACACAGACTAGAGGAAAGTAAAGAATGCTGTATTTAGAAAAAATATGATTAAGTTCAGATATGATATGATTATTCAATAAAAGTCCAGGTTTGAAATGTAGTAGGCTACATACATATCATATCGTAAATGTTAAGGCTAAATTTGATGATGGTGAGAATGATTTTGCTGCCTACTACCAAACACAACCCCCCCCAAATCTTGGAACTCTGACACCCACTCTGCACTTATCCCTTACCTCACTCCTGTTATGTTCATGGAAATGTGAACACCTCTCAGCTGATCTATCAGTCTGTCCAGTCTTCTTTTGGTATTTGACCAAAAGTTCAAAGTTGTGTTTGTGTTTAGTCCTCCCACTGAGTTTGTTATATGTGATATTGAACAAAGAACACAAACAATTCTGAGAAGTAACCAATCCAAGCTTGATATAAAGAACAATATAGAAGATTTGATAGCATAGGCCTAGGCTATATAAGAAGTCAAGATTATTATGAACTCATTCAGACAGAGTAGAATTTACCATATGGTTCATACAATTGGGTCCATATTTGATGATTTAGTTTACTGTAGATGCAAAACTGAAGAATCTGGTACAATGTTGGTTAGGGTCATTTTCTCACATAGTCTCTGCGTAGGGCTATAACTAGTGGGCTACTGTAAAAAAGTTTAGTTAAAATCTCACTTTTAGGCCTCCCGAGTGGCGCAGTGGTCTAAGGCACTGCATCACTACAGATCCTGATTCGATCCCAGACTGTGTCGCAGCCGGCCGTGACCTTAAGACCCATGAGGCGGTACACAATTGGCCCATTGTTGTCCGGGATTGGGGAGGGTTTAGTGTACTGTGTTTCCTCCGACCCATTGGTGCCTCTGGGTTTGGCCGGGGTAGGCCGTCATTGTAAATAAGAATCTGTTCTTAACTGACTTGCCTAGTTAAATAAAGGTTACATTTTAAAATCAAATGTAAAAAATATTCTGCTCCAACCGTTACCACAAACCCGTCCTCCCCGTCCACTTAAGGTGCCACCAACCTCCTGTGCTGTACTCGTATTTTTGGCCAAAGAGGGGGGGGGAACACTTCAGAAACTCCACCTCAAACTTGCATTTCAAACAGGACGTTTAAAAAAATGCTTACTATTTCCTCATATAGGATGATGTCATCACCCTGAGGAGGATGAGCGGGCCAATCAGCGGTCTACTTGCGTTCATATTTTTAATGACCGGTATAAGCCCACACCACCATGTTGTTGGGGTACGCCCACACCATTCCAATACAAAAAAAAGCTTCATTTCTGCAAACTTCATTGACATTTTTTGGAAAGAAAAGTATTTCACTCGTATTGTATTGTGTCATTGACATTTTTTGGAAAGAAAATTATTTCACTCGTATTGTATTGTGTTTTTACCTCTCTTTTCAGATGACCGTTCTAGGTGGCCTGGTTGTTGATTTAAGCAGAGCACGTTTCCCCTACATCACTTCCGTTCATCTGCTGATCGAGTCAGAAAGACAGTGAAAATGGCGGCTTTCGGACGAATTTCTCAAACGCTCCTGCGGTCCTCATTGATCCAGACTCGTCAACTCTCTGCCACAGCGGCCCATGGTCATGCAGAGCAAACAGGTAATGCCACACAAACATTGCTCAAAGGACACGATTTACGAATGACAAAACCATAGCATATTCTTGGAGGACGTGGTACCTCCGTGACCTTGCTAGCTAACGTTAGCGCGAGGCAGCATACAGCTGCTGTATTCGACAACGTTAACTAGCTAGGTTAAAGAAATCGACCACATACCTAGCTACACGGGACTCGTTGTCAATTGCTAAATCCCCATTCTATCCTAACCAGGTGGCTGGATTAACACAATGTTTGACTAGTTAGCTAACTAGAGTTCATTTGCAGAAGAGACCTTGGCCTCAACATTTAATTCAACGGGGAGTCATGTTAACTACGATAGTTAATATTTTTTAACTTTTAAATAACTAGACGTTTAACGCTAGTTAGCTAGATAACTGTACACCCTATTGCTAGCTTTCAAACCTAGCAAACATCTGTCTAGGTTGTTTTGAATGTCCCATCTCAGATGTAGCTAGCCAACGTTAGCGCAGTATGTGAAGGCAATGAAGAAACTAATTATTAAATCAGTTTCACAATTGTGATTAACAATGTCATGGAGATCAGTTAGTGAGTTAAAGGCGTTTACTCATTTCGACCATAACTGAGGCCTTCAGGGGTAGGGGGTAGCTCTCCTGTTTGCCCTCCATGACCATAGGGGGTAGGACACCTGGACCTGGAGTGCTGCCAGTACTGCAGGACTTTGTCAACCTAGCATGACACCTTATTCATCCAATAACCTCTTTACCAACAGTAGCTTGCTTAATTCTTCATCTGTTCTCCCAGGTCAGCAAAATGTTCAATCTAAAAGATTAAGTGCTGTGGCACTCAACTGTGTGCAGTAGTTAAAATGTGGTTAAATACTCTACTAAACCTTTTTATTTTATTTAACTAGGCAAGTCAGTTAAGAACACATTCTTATTTGCATTGACGGCCTAGGAATAGTGGGTTAACTGCTTTTTTCAGGGGCAGAACATGCATGATCATGGTTTATATTTATAAAAAAAAGTATGTGATTGGATTAGCTAAATTAGAGGCTCTTTGGAAATGGAAGCTCACCAGTACACGCCCTGTTGCCTTTGACATTGACATGTGCAGAGATTGAGATACTCAGGATCTCAGCGGAGCACACATTCAAAGGAAAGTCAAGTTAAAGATTTAGTATTCCAGTGACTCCAAATTAGCTGTTTTCAACATGTCTGTCACATCGCAATGTATTTAAACAGAACATAAAGGTTAAATGTACTATAACTGGCTTAAGTGTAAATGAAGCCTTTGTTACTTGTCAAACAATGTATATTTTTGTTTTCTTCTCCAGCCAGAACATGGAAGATCCTCTCCTTTGTGGTTGCTCTTCCGGGAGTTGCAGTGTGCATGTTGAACATGTACCTGAAAATGCAGCACCATGCTGCGCACCATGTGGAGCCAGAGTTTGTCCCTTACAGCCATCTTCGCATTCGCAGCAAGGTGTGATACATTAGGGCAAGATCCTAAGTAGTTATTGTTGCAAAACACATTTCTTTGATTATATACTTTTTAGCATTGTCTAATTTTGCCTTGAGTATTTACATTTGAATCTGCCCCCTGTTAATTTACTTTGTCATTATGTTAACTTGATTCTTCTCTCACCAGCGTTTCCCTTGGGGAGATGGCAACAAGAGCCTGTTCCACAACCCTGAAGTGAATGCCCTCCCTGATGGCTATGAGGGACGTGACGAGTGATCTCTCCCTCAGACCACCTCACACACTGGGACCAGTCTCTTTCTTCAATTCATTACTGTTACTGGACCACACTCTCCAAACTGTTTACTCTTCTCTATTCTATTATGTTTACCTCTGTGCACCTGCCACAAGGGACCCAAAATCTTAGTTACGTTTTTCTGGACCATTTAACACAATTTCTGCTTAATTTAAATAAAAATAAATCATTATTACCAAAATACGTTGTGGTATTTTTAACTCAAATTGACACTGGTTTTGTTTTTCTCCAAATATGTTAAAGAATAATGAAATGAGTTTAGAACTTCATGTTTCAGAGCAACACTCATATTACACCTGTACTTTAACATGACTAACTTGTGACTTGCATTACTCTTGCAAACCAGTAGGGGTTGTCACTAGTTACCACAGCCACAAAGTAAATTGTCTATCCTGAAAATGTAAAATCAATTATATTTGTATTAAAGGTGAGGCATAAGGTTAGCAGTGTGGTTGGGCTATGAAAGGAGATTAAGAGATTGTAGAAATGGGTGGGGTTTAGCCATGATCATGGCTGACTACCTGTGAGTAAATCTGTTTTCAATTCAGTTGTAAAATTGTCTGAAACAGTCTTGCAAAGAAGGTTAATGAAATGTTAAAGTTTTCTACTGAGTTGACTAAATGTGTTTCCTTAAACAGGAATAGTGCGTGAACTTCATTTGGAACAAGATTGTTGGATAAGCTAAATGTCAGCCAGCTGGTAGCTTGCTTGACATGGCACAATCTGCAAAGTGAAATTATGTTTTCCAGTAATACTTTTGGGCTATTCTGATCAGTTATTTTTATCAAGCAGTCTCAAATTGCCGGCAACAGTTGGTTCAATAGTGAATGCATGGCATATCAACATAAACCGTATGCCTACCTATGCATTTTACCTGGGATCTAACTCAAATTCGACTGAATCCACTCATATTATTAATCTGTCCTTGTATGGATGGAGAGGGATAAATGTGGGCAGCCTTTGAGCGAACCAGTACAACCCACTGACAGCTATGGCTGAGATCACTGCCTAACTCAAGGTGGGACTGTCACCTGATCTGAGGTTCTATTCTCCTGTATTTGATTGGGCTTCTATAGTCCCTACTTTTCTATTAGTAGTATTGGTATGGTGTTATGTAATTTTACACTGATTTCTTGGTGATTTGCAAATGCATTAACTTCCTGTATGATGGGTCGAGGGTGACCCAACAAGAGCTGGAATCTGCTACTTCTATCCTGAAGAGGTAGGGACATCAGAGAAGATGTGTTCCCTAGGTGAGATTATTGAAACTAACTGCGTACCAAGAATAATTCCTGTTTTTATGATAGCATACCTATATGACGGCCCATAAGACATCTTCAAATGTTTGAGGAAACGCTTCCAGATAAAGTGCAATGGTCTTGATACATTCACCCACATCTCGGATGTATAGACCATTGTAATGAGAATGCTCGTCCACTAAACCAGTTAAAATGCCACAGGGTTGTTTAGTGATGTTTTTGTCTCTCCATCCCCTGTGTAGATGTCATAATTACTCTCCATGCTGCTCTCTCTCAGGCCTTAAGCTGTTAAGTGGAAATACCAGACATCAGTATCTGTGACCTCGATCAGTTTATAAATCACTTTAGTTTTTATAACGGCCCTATCCGCCAGAGTTACCAGGTACAGTCATATCTAACACTTATCTTAGCTGTGTATAGCAATCTGTCATATCCATGTCAAATCAAATTGTATGTCACATGCGCTGAATACAACAGATGTAGACCTTAGTGAAATGCTTACTTACGAGCGCTTAACCAACAATGCAGTTTAAAAAAGTCTTAATTTCACATTGTGTGTAAATCAATGATTATTTTTTTGCTAATGCTAAATATGTCTCCCTCTGATTTGCCTTGCATTTAGATCTACAGTCAGGAAGATTTTGCAGTTCGATGGGCACAGTACCTCTACCACTTACAAGGAGGCTCCACTGAACCCCACCACATCTTCAGTTGCTTGAGCACCATTGACTCTACACATGTAAGTAATAGGGAGTTTGTTGATATATCGATACCTATTTCATTCATATTTTATGTTCATTAACTTCTGGCCTAGCCTGGCAATTATTTCCTTGTTTCATGTGTGACATTTTGATTCTCAGATTGACCCACTTCTCCTACTCACGGCTGCCCTAATTCTGCAGGCCTGTCAGCGCTGCCCTCTAGTGTTAGCTGGTTATTTATCCAGGGAGGTAAACTGTCTGACCTTTGCAGCACCAAAGGACTGGAATAGTTAACCACAGATTAGAATCAGACACTAACTGTATATACATGTCTCAAAAAACAAGTCTTTGCTCCACAGGGTTGACAGCACACAGATGCCCCATAATATCACAGTGAAAGTCATGGTTCATGAAACTGAAACGTACAACCAGATAACAGTGGCTGATAATTTAGCTGCTTCTCTCCTTTGAGATTTTAGCAATCATCTTGTGATCATCTTAATTTGTTGAGGTTCCTTCTAAGTTGTGTTGTTGTATTATGCATCACTATCTGAAAACAAAAGCTATGCTTTAGATTGTTTTACAAAGTCAGCAGTTTAAGTAACAGGCCTTGACATACATTTTTACTTTGCCTTAGGACCAGAGACCCGATGGACTGAGTTCCTCCAGCTCTTCTGGCAGCACTCCTCTATTTAGCGCAGAGACCTCCACCACTGTGTCCCTGACCGCCACTGAACTACAGTATCTGCGCTCCTCTCCTGTGTACAGAGCATCCAGGTACTTCACCCCCCTCAGGAAGAAACCCACCTCCATCCTCCACTGTAGAAACACTTTCCTTCATAACACTTTATTTGGATAGTCCATCTGTAGATTCTTTACAGACTATCAGTAACAGTTCAACTAGCTATCTACTAACCCTAGCTCTAACCCTAACCTTACCAAGCACTTGCTTATCAACGGATAGTTTGTTGATAGTATGGCCATCTGTAGAGCATCTACAGATGGAAAATCCGGACTATCCAGATGAAGTGTGACCCTTTTCTGGTAAACACTCTTACTCGAGTGAGTTATAATGCGCTCCGTCCTGATATAGTAATCTCAAAGCCAAGTGAAAGTTAGGGTTAGACACGTTTGGAACGGTTGCAACCCTGAGTGTAAATTGTTGAGACTCTTTGTCCTACAGATCCTAATCTACTCCAAGGGAGGTAAAGTGACCCAGGAAGTCCTGCCTCCTGTCAAGAACCCTATCTGACACACCAACCACTGATCCATCTGACCCGGACCCCACCCACTATCCACTACCCTCCACTCCCGGGGTCATCCATATCTGATGAGTTGCTATTTAGCCCAAGTCCTTCATTTGACACTCCTGGCCCTCTCAGCCCCTCACCTATCAAGGTCGCTCCAGAGACCTCTCATCATACCTTGTCCAATGGAAAGCTGTCCCATGAGGTGGAAGAGGGTGTAACAGGAGGTTCGTACGACCACAGTTTTAACGACATAAAGGGTGGGAGCAATGAGTCAGGTCTTGCAGGAGAAGGCAAGTCAATGCAAAACAACGACAGACGTCACGTCAATGGACAGAATGGAGGTAGTATTGCACTGGGTGGAGAAAAGTCTGCAGAGCCTGGCAGTCAGAGGATGGGGAATGTGGGAGATAAGGCGTTTAGGGTGAAGGAACGACAGGGGAGTTAAGTCCAGCAGGTTGCTTGCCCCCCGCCTCCCCCTTGCCCTGTGAGAACTCTACAGATGCCCCTTTGCTCCTCACGGCACTGTACCAGCACAGGGTGAGAGGGCTGGTACTGGCCCTACTGGTAGAGAGACCATTCCACAGCGACACTGCAGCCACAGAGGAAGTGGTGAGGAACTGTTGGGGAATATGGGAGGGATATGAATGTTTGTTTATGTATGAGTGTTCCACAAGAGATTCCCTTGTCTGGACAACCACATGTTCAACTGTTAGAAAATTAAATAGAATATCTCCACTATTGCCCTACATGTTATTACAGCAGTTTGATATTTTGTCAAACCATTAAATCAGAGATCACCCTGTGGTTTATCCCCAGTATCTCAGAAGAAGGACTACTGCTCCGGGGGCCTCTGGCCCTCAGGGACACTACACACTGGCTGTATACAGAACATGCTCACAAGTGAGGCTCTAATATTCTCAGAGCTCTCTGAAATGTTGTCAAACCACGGTATATTCCATAGCTCTATTTTTTTTCTAGCTGTCCTATCTGACTTTTACCTTTTTTCCTCTCTCTATTTGTCTGTTGCTTATGATATTTGTGGAACTCTATCTCCCAGCGTTGACCTTACTGCTGGAGTGAGTAGTAAACTCAGTGCTTTGCAGTAGCTGATTGCGATGTTTTGGGACATTTTGTGGGGCTGTGGTGCCTTGTGAAAATTAGTTTTAGCTGATTGTGGAATCTTGTGGCATTTGTAGTACTTAGTTGTGATTTAAGTTAGTAAGATGCTGTATAGTGTATATACCACCTCTGTCTTTTACTTTCATGATCATCCATGTTTGTGTGGTATTTGTAATGAGTGCCTATGCTGTGTCCCTGTAGGCAACCTGTCTGGCAGGCCAGGGGGAGCCCAGGACCGTTCTTTTGTGAGAGCCACATCGCTGCTCCACTCGCATTTCTCTCACACTGAAGCTCTGCAGGAGGCTATTGTCAGGTCAGTATGACTGGCAGGGGGCTCTCTCAACATGCATTACTCCTCCTCAAGTCAGATGATGGGGGAGGGGGAACAGGCCATCATTATGCAGTTTGTATTATCTTAAGATAAATCCCTGTTCCCATTGAGTTGTAATGTGTCTTACGTAATACAGGAGTGCGGGTGCAGCTGTGTACGGGACCCGCAGTGTGGCCCAGGAGACGTACTTCCTGCAGCAAGGCGGAGCGGTGAGAAACTCTGGCATTCCCGACCACCAGGACAATGCTTTCTCTCTGCCTAGCAAGGCCCGACACAGGTTACTGAAGCAAAGGGTTAACCTGCTCTGACCGACTGTGACAAGCAGTTCCACCAGAACCACTGTCTACTCAGTCACTTCTCTGAATATGCTTCTCTCTAAATTCATTTCAAACAATGAACTTACACTGAACATTTTTCTAAGATAAACACTGTGTAAAGAGTTTTAGGAAGTTAAATGATTTACAAGAACCTTGGTCAAGTCCTATACTGTGTTGTATTGATGTGCAGAGGACCATGATCTCTGTCAACACTGCAAAGGCATTATGCACAATATATAATGAAATTCCAAACCAACACACCACATGAAATATGAGCTTATGGAGATGTTGTGGAACAAATATTCAATGTACAAACATCATGAAGACATGATGGCTGCCGGGGTTCCTAATCACTGTAATCCTTTTCATTTGGATAAAGATAATCAGCTACCCGTGAATCCTTCACCACCACCCACAATGTATTTAAAAAAAAATAGATATTATGTTGTACCTAATGACATACCGTTTGTAGGAAAAACGTATTGTATATAATTACAGATATCATGTCATATTGTTTGTGTGTTTTTTTTGTGTAATATTCTGTCCTGAGAGTGTACTCTTGGGTTTTCATTGTAGAGTTTATTTTGACCACCTCTGAAATCAAGCCAAAAGCCATTGAATACACTAAATGTGATACTCTCTGATTAATGGGGCACATGAATCATTTGCCAATAATATTCCGTAAGGTTATTTACAAAGATTGACTATGTTTGTAACAACAACAAAAATAATGAATGGCTGATTCTTAACACACAAAAAAATGCATTGGTCAAAAAAAATGTCTTGGTCATAAGGCAAGCAGTTTCCTTCCAAGCATTGCAAATACATTCATTCAAATATGATTCTTTACAATATATCCACTCTAAATTAACACCGATGTATGGACCTTGTCTTGTCTAAATGAGCTGCACATTGTACTCTAAACTACAAGGGCCATCGTGGTCCCTATAGTGCCATAACGATAGTAGTACTGTAGCAACAGGCACACAGCTTAAGCTAAGCATAAATACGGCGCCCACAGTACTTTACAAACCCTAAAGTACGAACACTGTTATGGTAATTATATTGCTTTGGGTGAAGGGGACGAACAATGCCTAAATGTAAGTTTTCATGAAATGTAAGATAGCTGGACTGTCTACGTGCGTAAATATATCAAAATAGAAAGTAACATCGGTTTCTGTTCCTAGTGTCCTGGAAATAAGTAGTCTCGAAAACCCAACCCTAAGCCATAATCACTGTTGCCTATGGTTGGGTTTTCGAGACTATCAAATGAGACCTTTCTTGATGGTTCAAATATAGTGTAATTAGGTTCATTAGATACGCGGTTGCTGAATTTGAATGACTGGAGTCAGTGTTTTCGGAGTGCCTTATTATGCAAACTCATTTTATGGGTCAGTGGGGTGCAAATGGGTAGTTAGGGGCACGAACAAAACAGGGGGGTGGAGAAACAGAATTAAAATTCTAAGTGGCAGAATGCCCCATTGTCAGTGGAGGGGCATACCCTATAAACCACGCATATAAGCGGTCTTTTTCAGATACACCGCACCACTGGACGGAGCTGGTACAACTGTGGAGCTCTCCAACTACGGACCCATCACCATGGCTTCTACCACATACTCTTGGATTGCCTTCATTGTCTTAACTGTGTCTACTAATTTCATTGGAGTACAGTGTCGCGCGGTGCAGGAGATACTGTCAAAGTCCTCCGCTTTTCAGGATGGTCCCAATACTTTACCCACAGATATCTTGAGACGATGGCGACGGGAGAGCGATGAGACGCAGCGCCAACATTGCGCAATGTTGTCAGCGCCTTGGATGGAAACCAGCGCGTACCCGATGGAATTGGCACTGCTACATCGTCTCCGGGTGCGTTCAATGGCCCAAGGAGGTTTACGGCGCACAGTCTTTCCTGAGCAACCACTATTTCATTTTGTCAGACGCGTCTATCATTGCTGCCAGTTAGGTTTTCATTGCAGAGGCGTCAAAGGGATTCAGGGCAGTCTCAGCGGAGGTAAGAATCTAAATCCAGTCATTTGAAGTAGCTTCTTAGCAATTTATTAAGCCTACTCTTGGACTAAATTTGTATCTAGGCCTACTGTAGAGAATCTCAATTTTAAAGTGCCCTTAGACTTGGTTTTATAGAATATATAAATTATTCTACTCAGGAATGGGGCCACTGTCACATTCTCAGTAGTGCTTATTTCATTTAGGCCTTACAGTATTTTGTTGATCTTTTCCCACCCTAGATACAGATTTGGAGTTCCTTCTCAGTCAGGATGTTCTGTCAGTGACAGTCAAGAGAGCTGAGATTCATCTCTATGTGTTGAATCCTCAACACCTGAACATAGAGCCTGTTCTTCCATACATGGCAAAACGCAAGCTTCCCACACGGTAAGAGTCCTGGTTGACATGATGGCACACTCACTTAGCTGTCATACCTCAACTTTTTATATAACTTTATTCCATATCTATGGAAACTGAAAGTTGTAATTCTTAGGCTAAAGTACTGTGGGTCCTGTCTTAACCTTTTATTCCACAGATACCGTTTTGGGTCAAGGGAGAATGTCCTGGAGCTTCGAGTGGATCTGCTGTTCCTATTCCAAGGTCTTCGGGAGGCAGCTGGTGGTGTCAGAGAGGAGCCAAGTCTGGTTGACATGCGGAAAGTGGGGGAGCTTTCAAGCGGGGGTCCACGAGAAAGGCCAGTAGCTCCACGGTCTCTGCAGGACACCAATGCTGATCTGTTAAGGGAGGGGGTGGGCCCCCTGCTGATGGCCATGGAGCTGGGCCTGGCTCTGGCCCTGAATTGTGACAGGGGGGGAGTGGAGGTGTCTTGTGAGCACAATGGAGTCCACCTATTACACTCTCCATTCATTGCTCTCTCCTACAGATAAAGATGACACAAGCCAGTATTGTACACACCATCACATTTTACCTTGAGTTGCACCATACATAACCCCATCTCCATGTTGTCTCTAATGTCCTCAAGTCTATGAAGCTGCATTTATCTCTTGGTGGGCAACATGTCAACTTTTATTATTGATATGTGAAGGAAGTGGATCGGATGTCTTAACTACATAACTTTTGCAATAACCCTTTGCAAAATTAAACATTGTCTTTAATGTTGTATATATATTTTATATACATAATACCCCAACGTGTATGTGGTTCTGTGCACTTCAGAAAATGCTTGAATATATTAACTTATCAGTGTTGTGTTTTGTAAGAAATAAATACATTTGTAAAGATGTAAATAGTGTATATTATCACATATGTTTATTGGAAAATTGTTTTGGGTTTTCCTTTATTGAAATGCAATTTATTAAATTTGTGAGACTATGGGTGATGTGTCAGTGTCATTTTGTTGTTGCATTAACCAAAAGCGGTTCATGAAGGAGTAAAGTCCTTTACAATGTGACCACCGTAGCGTTATCTTGTTTCTTATGTTTCTTATGTGTTCTTATGTATCTGTTTCTCTTGTTTTCAAGTTAAAGGTGGGGGTTTCCTCTCTCAGCCGAAAGAGTACCAGATCAAAATAATGACCTTGTCTCGCTAGGCTTTACAACTTCTGACAGTTGGTGTGAAAAACGTGGTGCAGAAAAACTCCACCTGGACCACTATCATCAGAAACCAACAACTAGCAGATTCTGTGCATCTGTGCTGAGTTGCTGACACTTTCTTGTCCGTGGTGTCTTGTTTGGCACACTTTGTACTGTTCGCTGCTCTGGCCCCCCAATGGTGGAACAAACTCCCTCACGACGCCAGGACAGCGGAGTCAATCACCACCTTCCGGAGACACCTGAAACCCCACCTCTTTCAGGAATACCTAGGATAGGATAAAGTAATCCTTCTCACCCCCCCCCCCCCTTAAAAGATTTAGATGCACTATTGTAAAGTGGCTGCTCCACTGGATGTCATAAGGTGAATGCACCAATTTGTAAGTCGCTCTGGATAAGAGCGTCTGCTAAATGACTTAAATGTAAATGTAAATGTACAAAATAATAATAAAATGCAGTACTACAGGATATTTCTTAACATAGCTCTTTATTAGCTAGCTACAACTTGCATGTTCACTTATCTCCAACCATGATCAACTGACCATGACCTAACCATCTGGGTGGTCTTAACTAGAGGTCAACCGATTAATCGGAATGGCCGATTAATTCGGGCAGATTTCAAGTTCTCATAACAATCGGAAATCGGTATTTTTGGACGCCGATTTTGCAGATTAAAAAATATATATTATTTTTTACAACTTGTTAAGAACGTTCTTATTTTCAATGAAAACTATTAACTGTCTTGTTCAGGGGCAGATTTTTAGTCAGCTCAGGGATTATTCTGCCCTTGAGTTGCGTTCCCCACTAACAGATAGCCTTCAATAAAACTCCCAAGGCGTGACTTTTCTTGAATGAATATATTGAAAACGTTTATGTTGTGAAACTGCAAAATACAGAAAAGAATATACTTTAGTGTTCAATTCACACCGACATACTGTAGCTGTACATTAAACATTTGAAGTTGCATAAATACAAAGCACGCGCTAAGGTACCATGCATCTGGCATGATGCCAAACCATATAGCTAATTGTTAACCATATGGTAATTGCTCCTTTCATTACTCTAATAATGTATAACCATCTATGTAGAATAACAAAGCATATTACACTAGAAACAGTAACAAAACTACAGTATTGTATATTTTACAATTCGTTTGCATGACGCATGAGCAAAGTAATACAGCTAACGACATACACAAAAGGCATTGCAATTTGTGAGTAAATGCAACCAACATTGATATGTAAGAAACTCTATCAATAACAAGATTATCATCATTAGCTAAATGCTTGAATCGAACTTACAAACAAATATTTTTCCAAGGCTGAAGCGTGACAAGAAATAACTACATTGAAAGACCTGCACCGTAGCGTTGTTTGTAGCTGCTTCTATGCGTGCAAAACAAATTCTGAATTTCCCGTTTGCGTTGTCTTTCTAAGTACCAGAAAGCGCCACTAGGGGGCAAATAACACCATTGAACACAATGAAAATCCAATTTAACCATTGTAATAAAATAATCTGTTACCTTCTAACAGGATGGCAGCACAGGGATTCAATCTTGCAACCTTACTGTTAACTAGTCCAACGCTCTAACCACCTGCCTCACGAGGAGCCTGCCTGTTACGCAAATGCAGTAAGAAGCCAAGGTATCATTAAACGTATCTTATAAAAAACAATCAATCATAATCACTAGTTATAACTACACATGGTTGATGATATTACTAGTTTATCTAGCGTGTCCTGCGTTGCATTCGTGAAAAAGGACTGTCATTGCTCCATGTACCTAACCATAAACATCAATGCCTTTCTTAAAATCAATACACAGAAGTATATATTTTTAAACCTGCATATTTAGCTAAAAGAAAGGTTAGCAGGCAATATTAACCAGGTGAAATTGTGTCACTTCTCTTGCGTTCATTGCACGCAGAGTCAGGGTATATGCAACAGTTTGGGCCGCCTGGCTCATTGCGAACTAATTTGCCAGAATTTTACATAATTATGACATAACATTGAAGGTAGTGCAATGTAACAGCAATATTTAGACTTGGGGATGCCATCCGTTAGATAAAATATGGAACGGTTCCATATTTCACTGATAGAATAAACGTTTTGTTTTCGAAATGATAGTTTCCGGATTCGACCATATTAATGACCTAAGGCTCGTATTTCTGTGTGTTATTATGTTATAATTAAGTCTATGATTTGATAGAGCAGTCTGACTGAGCGATGGTAGGCACCAGCAGGCTCATAAGCATTCATTCAAACACCACTTTCATGCGTTTTGCCAGCAGCTCTTCGCAATGCTTCCAAGAATTGCGCTGTTTATGACTTCGAGCCTATCAACTCCCGAGATTAGGCTGGTGTAACAAATGTGAAATGTCTAGCTAGTTAATGGGGTGCACGCTAATAGCGTTTCAAACATCACTCGCTCTGAGACTTGGAGTAGTTGTTCCCCTTGCTCTGCATGGGTAACGCTGCTTCGAGGGTGGCTGTTGTCGATGTGTTCCTGGTTCAAGCCCATGTAGCGGCGAGGAGAGGGATGGAAGCTATACTGTCACACTGGCAATACTAAAGTGCCTATAAGAACATCCAATAGTCAAAGGTATATGAAATACAAATCGTATAGAGAGAAATAGTCCTATAATTCCAATAATAACTACAACCTAAAACTTCTTACCTGGGAATATTGAAGACTCATGTTAAAAGGAACCACCAGCTGTCATGTTCTCATGTTCTGAGCAAGGAAGTTAAACGTTAGCTTTCTTACATGGCACATATTGCACTTTTACTTTCTTCTCCAACACTTTGTTTTTGCATTATTTAAACCAAATTGAGGCTAAATTGATTTTATTGATGTATTATATTAAGTTTAAAAAAAGTGTTCATTCAGTATTGTTGTAATTGTCATTATTATAAAATTGTTTTAATCGGCATCGGCTTTTTTTGGTCCTCCAATAATCGGTATCAGCGTTGAAAAATCATAGCACAGTATGATACGGCGGTAAAATGCATCCAATTATAATTCAGTATGTTTACACATATGAATATTACACATGGTCTGGCTAATAAACGGTTATGACAATAAAGAAAAAAACACTTGTCAATTTAAACTACATTTCAGTCAATGGGCAAAACAATGCATATCGAGTTAAACATGTAAATGGTATTACAGTAGTAATTTATTCTATTGGGAGAAGCCAAGCAAAAGGTTGTCTGTACTCGCGCGCCTCACAGCATGCATCTGCACAGTACAATTATTTTGGTAAACGTAAGCGATGGGTTTATCATGAATTCAATTAATCTTAAACCACACCACCCGTGAGTTGTCATTCGTTAAATTACACAACACAATTACACAATTCATACATATATTTTCATTGACATTTGTGAAACGAGAAGGTACGACTGAAATCCAGGTAAAATATCTCGTATTCACAAGTCTGAAGTTCTCTCTTCTGTCGCCTATAGAACACACTTTCATCACAGATATTTCCTGTGTGAAGTTTGCGTATCAGATCGAAGTAATCTGTCACTGCTCGGTCATCTACAGCCAAAATAGCAGTGTCTCGAGTGCACGGTGACCATGGCGCTGCACTGTCCAGCCTTGGTTTCTCAGGTATTGATTAATGGAATTAGTCCAGATTGTGTTAGACAATGTGATTGATCACTTAAGAAAAATATAGGGGGTTGTAGCCCACTATGCTAGGCTTGTAGAATTACCTAGGTTTACGATCGCATTTTAGATTAATGTCAGAGATTAACGTTATAGCCTGACATTAGATGTGTGATATTGTGGTACAAACTACTACTGTTCTGTCTTTAAACAAGCCAATTAACCCCAAATAACTACACTCATAAAATGAATTTTGCCCTTCATCAACAGTCTAGAGATTCGAGGGGAAAGAGCAGTGGTGTAAAGTACTTAAGGGAAACTACTTTAAAGTACTACTTAAGTAGTTTTTTGGGGTATCTGTACTTTACTATTTATATTTTTTGACAACATTTACATTTACGCCACTACATTCCCGAAGAAAATAATGTACTTTATATTTCTTACATTTTCCCTGACTCCAAAAGTACTTGTTACATTTTGAATGCTTAGCAGGACAGGAACATTGTCTAATTCACACTTATCAAGAGAATACACTTGTCATCCCAACTGCCTCTGATCTGGCAGACTCACTAACAACAAAGGCTTAGTTTGTAAATTATGTCTGAGTGTTGAACTGAGCCCCTTTCTATCCATAAATAATAATAATACAAAATTTAAAATCGTATTGTCTGGTTTGCTCAATATAAGAAATGTTAAATTATTTATACTTAAGTACATTTCAAACCAAATAGTTTTAGACTTAGTATTTTAGTATTTTTAAAGTAGTATTCTACTGGGTGACTTTTACTTAAGTCATTATCTTTTAAGGTATCTTTACTTTTACTCAAGTATGAAAATTGGGTCCTTTTTCCACCACTGAGAAAGAGTGCCATGTTTTCTGAACTGTTTGCATGTGGGAGGTAAGACAGACCAACTTCCCATTGCATGAACAACTTGTAACTTATGTTTGGGATGTAAAAGTGACACATGGACACAAATGGCATACATATATACAGTGCATTCGGAAAGTATTCAGACCCCTTAGATATTTTTGCAAGTGTGTTAAAAATAACACACTGAAATATCACATTTACATAAGTATTCAGACCCTTACCCAGTACTTTGTTGAAGCATCGTTGGCAGTGATTACAGCCTTAAGTCTTCTTGGGTATGATGCTATAAGCTTGTCACACCTGTATTTGGGGAGTCTCTCCCATTCTTCTCTGCAGATTCTCTCAAGCTCTGTCAAGTTGGCTGGGGAGTGTCACTGCACAGCTATTTTCAAGGCTCTCCTGAGATGTTCGATTGGGTTCAAGTCCGGGCTCTGGCAGGGCCACTCAAGGACATTCAGGGACTTGTCCCAAAGCCACTCCTGCGTTGTCTTGGCTCTGCGCTTAGGGTCGTTGTCTTGTTGGAAGGTGAACCTTCACCCCAGTCTGAGGTCCTGAGCAGGTTTTCATCAAGGATCTTGCTCTGTTTATCTTTTCCTCGATCCTGACTAGTCTCCCAGTCCCTGCCGCTGAAAAACATCCCCACCGCATGATGTTGCCACCACCATGCTTCACCGTAGGGATGGTGCCAGGTTTCCACCAGACGTGACGCTTGGCAATCAGGCCAAAGAGTTCAATCTTCGTTTCATCAGACTAGAGAATCTTGTTTGTCATGGTCTGAGAATCATTTAGGTGCCTTTTGGCAAACTCCAAGCGGACTGTCATGTGCATTTTACTGAGGAGTGGCTTCCGTCTGGCCGCTACCATAAAGGCCAGATTGGTGGAGTGCTGCATAGATGGTTGTCCTGGAAGGTTCTCCCATCTCCACAGAAGAACTCTGGAGCTCTGTCAGAGTGACCGTCGTTTTCTTGGTCACCTCCCTGACCAAGGCCAATCTCCCCCAATTGCTCAGTTTGGCCGGTCGGCCAGCTCTAGGAGCTCTTGGTGGTTCCAAACTTCTTCCATTTAAGAATGATGGAGGCTACTGTGTTCTTGGGGACCTTCAATGCTGCAAACATTTTTGGTACCCTTCCCCATATTTGTGCCTCGGCACAATCCTGTCTCTGAGCTCTAGTGTAGTGTGGATGCAGCTCAGTTTGCAGCGAATTAAAACAAAGCAAATAAAATATGGGACAAATGAAATGTACATAAATAGTTAGTTCTGTTATGTTTGTAATTAATACACAATGTCACTTCTGCTCTTTTGTATATATTTTTAAAGCAAGATAATAGTCTTCACAATGGGATTCGATAAACTATTAGAATCCGTTGCTATACCTGACGCTTCGAATTTTGGAGATCATTACAGCCTAAATTACATTATTTTCATCCTCACTATGCAAACAAAGCTGATTTCCGTAACAATTTAGCTGTTTAGAAGAGTTTTGTTGAGCTAAAAAGATGCAAACAGTACTTCAAACAACTTTTGGGTACCTTGTTAACATTTCAACATGAAATCCATGTCTTAAACGTTGCTACGTTTCAGGAAAGGCGCCGGAGAAGAAGGCAGATGTTTTACGTGTCCCCAACCAATTGTGTTTTTTTGTTAGTTTATTTGCGTTTTTTGTAACTTATTTTTTAAATGTATTTTATACATAATGTTGCCGCTACCATCTCTTATGACTGGAAATAACTTCTGAACATCAGGACTGTGATTACTCACCACGGACTGGCAGAATCCTTTTTTGCCTTTAACAAGTCTGACGAGCCCGACACGAATGATATACTGCTTTCTCGGGAACATGCCCAGATCCTTGTGATTTGCATGAAGAGGAGGTGGAGAAAAAAGGTTCCAGAGGGCGGGCAACCTTCTGAGAATTCGTAGGCGATCAAATAAACCCTCACTTCCTTCCATTCTGCTAGCAAACGTGCAATCTTTGGAGAATAAAATCGATGACCTACGAGCAAGATTAAACTACCAACGGGACATTCAAACGGAGTCGTGTCTGAATGACGACACTATCAACATACAGCTGGCTGGTTATACACTGTACCGGCAGGATAGAACAGCTGTGTCTTGTAAGACAAGAGGTGGCGGACTATGTATTTTTGTAAATAACAGCTAAATAACAGCTGGTGCACGATATCGAGCTATATCGAGGTAGAGTATCTCATGATAAGCTGTAGACCACACTATCTACCTAGAGAGTTATCATCTGTGTTTTTCGTAGCTGTTTACATACCACCACAGTCAGAGGCTGGTACTATAAGACAGCATTAAATGAGCTGTATTCTGCCATAAGCAAACAAGAAAACGCTCACCCAGAGGCGGCGCTCCTAGTAGCCTGGGGACTATAATGCAGGGAAACTTAAATCCATTTTACCAAATTTCCACCAGTATGTTAAATGTGCAACCATAGGAAAAAACAACTCTGGACCACCTTTACTCCACACACAGAGACGCATACAAAGCTCTCCCTCACCCTCCATTTGGCAAATCTGACCATAATTCTATCCTCCCGATTCCTGCTGACAAGAAAACATTTAAGCAGGAAGCACCAGTGACTAGATCAAAAAAAAGTGTTCAGAAGCAGCTGATGCTAAACTACAGGACTGTTTTGCTAGCACAGACTGGAATATGTTCCGGGATTCCTTCGATGGCATTGAGGAGTACACCACATCAGTCACTGGCTTCATCAATAAGTGCATTGATGACGTTGTCCCCACAGTGACCGTACGTACATACCCCAACCAGAAGCTATGTATTACAGGCAACATCCACACTGTGCTAAAGGTTAGAGCTGCCGATTTCAAACAGCGGGACTCTAACCCGGAAGTTTATAAGAAATCCCGCAATGCCCTCCGACGAACCATCAAACAGGCAAAGCGTCAATGCAGGATTAAGATCAAATCGTACTATACCGGCTCTGACACTCGTCGTATGTGGCAGGGCTTGCAAACCACTACAGATTACAAAGGGGAGCACAGCCGCAAGCTGCCCGGTGACACAAGCCTACAAGACGAGATAAATTACTTCTATGTTCACTTCGAGGCAAATAACACTGAAACCTGCATGAGAGCACCAGCTGTTCCGGAATACTGTGTGATCATGCTCTCCACAGCCAATGTGAGTAAGACATTTAAACAGGTCAACATTCACAAGGCCGCAGGGCCAGATGGATTACCAGGACGTGTACTGCGAGCATGCGCTGACCAACTGGAAAGTGTCTTCACTGACATTTTCGACCGCTGAGTCTGTAATACCAACATGTTTTAAGCAGACCACCGTGTGCACTAGAACACTAAGGTAACCTGCCTAAATGACTACCGACCCGTAGCACTCACGTCTGTAGCCATGAAGTGCTTTGAAAGGCGGGTCATGGCTCACATCAACACCATTATCCCAGAAACCCTAGATCCACTCCAATTTGCATACCGCCCCAACAGATCCATGATTATGCTCTATTGTACTCCACACTGCTCTTTCCCACCTGGACAAAAGGAAAACCTATGTGAGAATGCTATTCATTGACTACAGCTCAGCGTTCAACACCATAGTGCCCTCAATGCTCATCAATAAGCTAAGGACCCTGGGACTAAACACCTCCCTCTGCAACTGGATCCTGGACTTCCTGACGGGCCGCCCCCATGTGGTAAGGATAGGTAACAACTTATCTGCCACGCTGATCCTCAACATAGGGGCCCCTCAGGGGTGCGTGCTCAGTCCCCTCTTGTACTCCCTGTTCACTCATGACTGCATGGCCAGGCACGACTCCAACACCGTCATTCATGTTTGCCGATGACACAACAGTGGTAGGCCATGCTCACTGACCACGAAAAGACAGCCTATAGGGAGGAGGTCAGAGACCTGGCCGTGTGGTGCCAGGACAACAACCTCTCCATCAACGTGATCAAGACAAAGGAGATGAGGAAAGAAGACCGAGCACACCCCCATTCTCATCGACGGGGATGCAGTGGAGCAGGTTGAGCGCTTAAAGTTCCTTGGTGTACATATCACCAACAAACTAACATGGTCCAAGCACACCAAGACAGTCGTGAAGAGGGCACGACAAAACCTATTCCTCCTCAGGAGACTGAAAAGATTTGACATGGGTCCTCAGATCCTCAAAAGGTTCTACAGCTGCCCCATCCTGACTGATTGCATCACTGCCTGGTATGGCAACTGCTCGGGCCCTGGACCGCAAGGCACTACAGAGGGTAGAGCATACGGCCCAGTACATCACTGGGGCCAAGCTTCCTGCCATCAAGGACCTCTATACCAGGCAGTGTCAGAGGAAGGCCCTAAAAATTGTCAAAGACTCCAGCCACCCTAGTCATAGACTGTTCTCTCTGCTACCGCACGGCAAGCGGTACCGGAGCGCCAAGTCTAGGTCCAAGAGGCTTCTAAACAGCTTCTACCCCCAAGCCATAAGACTCCTGAACAACTAATCAAATGGCTACCCAGACTATTTGCATTGCCTCCCCTCTCCCTCTTTTACACCGCTGCTACTCTCTGTTGTTATCATCTATGCATAGTCACTTCAATAACTCAACCTACATGTTCATATTACCTCAACTAACCGGTGCCCCCGCACATTGACTCTGTACCGGTACCCCCCTGTATATAGTCTCGCTATTGTTATTTTACTGTTGCTCTTTAATTACTTGTTACTTTTATTTCTTATCCATATTTTTTTTTAAACTGCACTGCTGGTTAGGGGCTTGAAAAGTAAGCATTTCACTGTAAGGTTGTGTTCGGCGCATGTGACTAATAAAATTTGATATGGCAAAGAAAAGGTGTAATCTGCTTGACACATTGTTACTTATCTTACAGATCAGTCAGCTAATTTCCCCTCCATTCATATGCAAATATGTTTGATTCATTTACTGGCTTGTCTGGCTGACATTTTTATTTTAAGCTGCACAGAAATAATATTTTAGTAGACCTCTATTATGCTCCATTCTTTCTTTCTCGCATAGCTCATTAATACACCCTTGTGGTGGAATATGTCTATTGTAGGTTCCAAGATAGAACAATGAATCATGTTGAACTATGTTGGAGGAATTTTAAATTCCTATATGTTTTATAGCCAAAACCAAATTCGCACTCTTTCTAATTCATTAATGATTTGTAAGTTCATTAATTATGCATGAAGTAGATCGAGACCAGTCTTAAAAGCCAAGGTAACAGCGTTTAATTCAAGAGAGTACTGCCACATACACATATTTCCACAGGTTATAAACTGAAAATGACATCAGCGTTTTCTAAACGTTCTATCTATTTCACCAGTAGAAGGGCTCTCTAGCTCTCGAGCCTTCGCGTTATCAGCACGAAGTCAAGGTCAGTCAGTATAGATCAGCATTCTAGACAGTCTGGAGATCGGCCGTTCCTGCCACCTGGAGATTGTACTGAATGAACTAAGGAACAGACCTTCATTGTTACTAAACTCCTGACTACATTATATACAATTGGGAATGGGAGCAAGAGAGAAAATTCATATGTACAGTACATTATAGCATTTGGACTAGTCAGTTCTGATTGGAATGTATACATATTTAGTCATTTCAACCATAATTTCCTCTAACAACTAACAAATACCATCAAGGGATACCTTACAAATTACAGTAATCAACACCTTGTGAAACAGCTGTGAAAACCAGCCTGGCAATATTTAAGATTTAAATATAAACTTTGACCTTTTTTAGGGTATAGTTGTGTCATTCATTTATTTTCACAGATTTGTTGTTGTTGTACACTCACATGGCAAACATATACTGAATTCTGGTGAGTTGAATAGAGAGGAGGTGGGTGCTGTGGGGGTGGGAGGTTCTGACTGTCACTTGTTCTCAACAGGCAGCCAGTCACGGAAAGGGGACTTGAAGAGGGATACTGCAAAGTCTAGGCACTGCTGCCCACTTTGTTCCGAGTGTTTGCAGTGCTAGTGTTTTAATTATTCTGTGTATCTCACATTATGTGCCCAGTATGATAGAGCAAGAACTTTATTAGCAGATAATAACAACAAGACAATAACAGTAGCTGTAGATGATGTCATGAAAATTTGGAGGGTGGTTGGTAATGGATGAACTCGGGTGGATCCCAAGTTCGTCTGGGATCCACCCAGACGAACACCACGTCTGGGTGTTGGGCAGAACCCCTAGGTCCCGGATAACAGGAGTAGAGTTAAAGGGAACAGGGTAGGTGATCGCGACATAAACAAGAAAACACACAGGTTACACTTTACCTGAGAAGATTTGATGGATTAGTGCAGTGTCATAAATAGGAGATATGAACTTTTCAACAGTTTTTGAAGGTATAGCCTACCTGAAGCTGGTCCCCCTCCAACTCAGAGCACAGAGAATCAGACTGACCCGAACCCGCTGGTTCTGGTGGATGGGATACCTCCTGGGTGGCTCGGACAGTCAATGGTCCTAAAGTCATTTGGAGAGGTAAATTGAAGAGGTACATTTTTATAAACTCAGCATAACTACCTTCAAATCATGAAAAGGTTCTATAGCTGTACCATTGAGAGCATATTGACTGGCTGCATCACTGCTTGGTATGGTAATAGCACCGAACTCGATCACATGGCGCTACAGAGTGTTGTGAGGACAGCCCAGTACATCATTGGGGCCGAGCTCCCTGCCTTCCAGGACCTCTATATCAGGCGGTGTGAAAAGAAGGCCCAGAAAATCGCCAAAGACTTCAACCACCCAAGCCATAAACCTTTCTCTGCTGTTGCACGGCAAGAGGTACCAGTACATAAAGTCTGACACCAACAAGCTCTTGAACAGCTTCTATCCCCAAGCAATATTGAGGGGCGGCAGCGTAGCCTAGTGGTTAGAGTGTTGGACTAGTAACCGGAAGGTTGCAAGTTCAAACCCCCGAGCTGACAAGGTACAAATCTGTCGTTCTGCCCCTGACAGGCAGTTAACCCACTGTTCCTAGGCAGTCATTGAAAATAAGAATTTGTTCTTAACTGACTTGCCTAGTTAAATAAAGGATAAATAAAATAAATATGACTGATAAATAACAAAACGGGCCGAATTTACCTTAAGAACAAATTCCTCTTCCCATGGCGGTCTGGTTGGTTGGTTCATCCAAACCTGGAGGATGATGATGGCCATCATCACCTTGTAGGTGGCATAGACAGATTCTATAATATTGAACTCTGCTGTGGTCAAATAAAGCAACCATTACAAAAAAACTTAGTGACATTTACCGATCATGAGCCATTGTGAAACAACTTTCAACTCCGGCGCCACCCTCAAACTTCTGGCAGGCTAGACGGACCTTTAAGCATGTGACAAATAGATATAATATAATTGATCAAAGTTTCTCACTTGCCCAGCTGTCCACATCATTGGCAGAAGAAGCATAGGTTGATTTTTGGCAAACATGCGTTTCACTCCGAAATGGCCAGCATGCATCTCGGGTCAGAACGGCCTCCCTTTACTTCATGAAAATCACCCTCCTGTGTGGCTGGCCATTCACTGTAGGTACATGTTATTGCCTAACAAATTGGAAGAGAAGAGTTGTTGAAATACTCAAGTCCAAGTAAATTTGCACTGCTGTCTTTCTCTCTGTCTCCATCTCTCTCTGTCAGTCTTCCACTTACTTCCCACCTCTCTCTCACTCTCATCCTTTCTTTCTCTCCCCCCTCCCTGTGTCTAGCAAAGACACCTAGTTAAGGGCAGTTGGAATTACGATAATTGCTTACACCTATCCATTTGATTGATCAGGGTTTACTTATAGCAAGATACCTCAATATGACAGACATACTGTATAACTACATGTATAGTTAGTAACATGTATATGACCAACTAGCTAGATGGAAATTGTTGTTGAAAAATGGTAGTACATAGCTAAATCCTTCAAGTAATCTAACAGAAGTTGACTGCTTAAGCATTGAGGACAGCATTTTGTTGACAACATGGTAGTTTACACTATGTCTACTGTGTGTGAATGATGGAAGAATCTTACCCCAGCTGTAGGTCCATTTGAGCGTGTGTGGTCACTTAGCCCTGCACATCAACCAGTACTGGGACCATTGGAAACTTGCTCAACAAAGAGCTGCTTGAATGTCTTTAAGTACAACATGGAGGAAGTTAACAATCTAAGGCTTAGATTGAATTCAAAGTTGAGACAAACTACAACACATATGAAAGACTGTACCACACAGACTAGTACAATAGCCTACACATAGAAAGGAACCTAAAGGCACATACAGTACTACCCAACAGACATGGCGGGTGTGGACCAGTGTTGTCTTGGCTACAGTCTTCTGGTTCACAGCTGCTTTTAAATTCATACCAATTCATTTAAAACTCGCCATAGTAGGTTAGACTAAATAAGATTACATAACCTTGCCTACGAGCTATACTGATGATCTGCTGTCCAGAGGGTAACAATAAACATATCAATATTTTCCCATAGTAGAGTAAGCACATGGTTGACTCGAGAGGATGCTAATCAGTCCATCTCTGAAACCGCTCAAAAAGACAGACTAAAATCATACAGCTAGCTAGGGTAGCTACAAGTCAAGCAGTACTAGAAATAGGCTACCCACAAACATGATCAAGAACACCTAGCTCTAGCTTATCTAGCTAGTTACCTAGCAAGCTAGACTGGTGGTTTATAAAAGTCAAAGAAAGCTCAACTCGTTTTTATGAATTTCTCATGCATTTAAATGGCTAGACAAATAGACAGCTAATGTAACCTCGATTTGGCAGTCTCATCCAGATCATCATAACCCTGGTGAGTAACGTGAAGCTTCAGACATGAATTTGTTGTTCTGCATGACAGCCACATTGTCAATTCTATTTATTTATTTTTGTAATTTGGGGGGGGGGGTGTTATATATTGATAAAAGTCACCTTTTAACGTGATTAACATGGAACCATTTCTGTGTTTGACCGCTAGGTTTTATGGGTATTATGACTCATACTGTGGGACTCAATTAATGTGGCACTTTAGGAGAACTAACGCAGCAGGTTAGGAGAACTAATGTGTCAGGTTAGGAGAATTAATGTGTCAGGTTAGGAGAATGAGGTTACATTTAGGAAACTCTAGTTAAGCCATGGAATGAGAGAGGCCTCTAGTGGCCAAAAGGCTGTTTTTGCATGGGCAGCACCATTGAGGGCTTCCAGCATGCTTCAGACATTGGTAGTAGTCAACTGGGTGGGGATTCCTATAGGTTGTAGCCTCAATGGCGCTGCCCATGCAGTCACAGACGTTATAATAACGTTATTATTGTTTATTTCGCTTTTGTATATTATCTACCTCACTTGCTACTGGCAAATGTAACACATGTTTCCCATGCCAATAAAGCCACTTGAATTGATGAAGATGAGTCCTCTATATATCTCTATGGGTTAGGCTTAGCTAAAATGCTACACCGGTTTATCTAGTTGTCCACGCAATCAGCCACGCAAAACGGTGTCAACAAATCTGCCCAATTAGCTGATTCGCTTTCCACATTCCAACGTCTGTTGATCCACCCACTTCTTTCGCAACGCCCACTTTCAGACACTCCACGTAAAAATGGTTACCCATGACTCAACATTTTAAAGACAGCATGAAGTGTTCGAGCAGTAAGCCTAACAAAGCCGACTTACATGTACATTTACATTTAAGTCATTTAGCAGACGCTCTTATCCAGAGCGACTTACAAATTGGTGCTTTCACCTTATGACATCCAGTGGAACAGCCACTTTACTTCTTCATATACCTCCATATCAAACACTCACAAACTGATAGCATAACATGGGTACTATTAAAGCTGCAGTATGCAACTTTTTGGGCGACCTGACCAAATTCACATAAATGTGAATTATAGATCTGTCATTCTCATTAAAAGCAAGTCTAAGAAGAAGTAGATCTGTTCTATGTGCACTTTTTCTATGCTTCCCATTCCTAAGTTTATTTTTGCCAGCTATATCAAGTAGGACATAGGCCGCCATTGAAAATAAGACTGTTCTTAACTGACTTGCCTAGTTAAATAAAAATAAAATAAAAAAGGTGAATACAGGACTAATAAAGGCCCAGTACTACTTTGATGAAAATAAATAATTCTAATTTAAGCTGTTTTTAAATTGACGTTGCTATATACAGTACCTACTGTATTTACCTCAGCCTGCTTAGTCAGCTAGCTAGCTAGACTGTTTTTTTTTGCTAATGTTAGCTAGCTAACTGTTATTGTAGCTTTCTGTTTGCATGTAGTTTACACTTCAATGGCATCACTCAAGGAGATTGTCTTTTATCTTTCCAACCAGGCAAAGTACAACAAAGGCACTACTGACCTCGACAAGAGGCACAACATTTGTGGAGGGCAGAGAAATTCACAATTCAGGGTAATGTTAAGTTGTTATGTCTATTGTTCAATTTGTGGAACTGCTGTGATCACTCATTATCTTTAATGTTGTGATTCACAGACACACGATGACCACGATTTGAATGCTGCAACTGAGACGGAATGACGTCATTGGGACACACTCTGAGACCTCCAGTATGACTCGACTTGGGCCGGATATTTGTGACAGATCTAAAATGGGTGCCGAAGCACACCAACATCCCATTTTATGTTTATTCTATGGCCAACCATCTCTCTAGCTCCCCATTATGCCATTTCTGCCCCAGGGTCAATGGTCCCTCAACTTCAGACACTTTGAAACTCTCCATCTTATCTCTAGAAACCCACCCTTCCTTCACCCATTAAGGTTGACTTAAATTCAGAAGTGTATATATTATGTATGAAAGGCACATGTATGCATTGTTTACTATTTTGATTTATTTAAAACAATGTAATTGTTGGTTCAGGTGTTTGACGTGATTGATGGGGGACTAGGTGCCTTCTTGTCAAATAAAACATGCTTATTCATTCATGATTACGGATACATTCTGCAATGAGTTAATCTGGCTTTGAATATTCAACAGAAAACGTCAAGTTAGTTCTAAATTGCTTTTATAGAGCAGTGCATTCGGACACTATGAATTTAAATATATTTCACCTTGTTCATATAGTTGTCAGAAATGATAAGCGATTAAATTAAAGACCTCCACTGGCTGAAGGAGAAGAGGATCTGGTAAAGTAAGTATGTTGCTAATATCATCTAGGTAGGTACAGTTGAAGTCAGAAGTTTACATACACATTAGCAAAATATATTTAAATTAAGTTTTTCACAATTCCTGACATTTAATCCAAGTAAAAATGTTGTTTTATTTCTTTCATCACATTCCCAGTGGGTCAGAAGTTTACATAAATTGGGTGCATTTTGGCCCATTCCTCCTTGCTCACACACGCTTTTTCAGTTCTGCCCACAAATTTTCTATAGGATGAGGTCAGGGCTTTGTGATGGCCACTCCAAAACCTTGACTTTGTTGTCATTAAGCCATTTTGCCATAACTTTGGAAGTATGCTTGAGGTCATTGTCCATTTGGATGACCCATTTGTGACCAAGCTTTAACTGATGTCTTGAGATGTTTCTTCAATATATCCACATATTTACTTTCCTCATGATGCCATCTATTTTGTGAAGTGCACCAGTCCCTCCTGCAGCAAAGCACCCCCACAACATGATGCTGCCACCCCCATGTTTCACGGTTGGGATGGTGTTCTTCGGCTTGCAAGCCTCCCCCTTTTCCTCCAAACATAATAAAGGTCATTATGGCCAAACAGTTCTATTTTTGTTTCATCATACCAGAGGACATTTCTCCAAAAAGTACTATATTTGTCCCCATGTGCAGTTGCAAACCATAGTCTGGCTTTTTTTAATGGTGGTTTTGAAGCAGTCTCTTCTTCCTTGCTGAGCGGCCTTTCAGGTTATGTTGATACAAAACTAATTTTATTGTGGATATGGATACTTTTGTACCCGTTTCCTCCAGCAGCTTCACAAGGTCCTTTGCTGTTGTTCTGGGATTGATTTGCACCTTTCGCACCAAAGTACGTTTTTCTCTAGGAGACAGAACGCATCTCCTTCCTGAGCGGTATGACGGCTGCATGGTACCTTCAGGCATTTGGAAATTGCTCCCAAGAATGAACCAGACTTGTGGAGGTCTACATTTTGTTTTCTGAGGTCTTGGCTGATTTCTTTTGATTTTCCCATGATGTCAAGCAAAGAGGCACTGAGTTTGAAGGTAGGCCTTGAAATACATCCACAGGTACACCTCCAATTGACTCAAATGATGTAAATTAGCCTGTCAGAAGTTTCTAAAGCCATGGCATCATTTTCTGGAATTTTCTAAGCTGTTTAAAGACACAGTTAACTTAGTGTATGTAAACTTCTGACCCACTGGAATTGTGATACAGTGAATTGTAAGTGAAATAATATGTCTGTAAACAATTGTATGAAAAATTGTGTCATGCACAAAGTAGATGTCCTAACCGACTTGCCAAAACTATAGTTTGTTCACAAGAAATGTGTGGAGTGGTTGAAAAACGAGTTTTAATTACTCCAACCTAAGTGTATGTAAACCTCCGACTTCAACTGTATATACCACATACTTAATGAGTATATACTACATACTATAAGTTCAATTTAGTATACTGTAAACAAACAAGTATCCTTTCAGTTGAGCATACTAGCTCTTCGCCTGTCTACCGGAAGTTGATGCTGTTGCTATGCAACCTTTTGCTAACTAGTTAGCATAACATTATTACTAGTTAGACATTTTACGACTTCAGGTGTGTTTTTTAATTCAATCTGGGGTGCCAGAGTGCGGTAGTAAATTCAGAGCATTGCCAGCTTGTCCAGCGCACACTAAGCACAGGCCGAGGAGTATGGTTGATTTGAGCATTCTGTCCCTATGTAACCGATGTGAAATAGATAGCTAGTTAGCAGGTTGCCCGCTAATAACATTTCAATCGGGGACGTCACTCGCTCTTGAGATCTTAAGCACCCAAACTAACGTTGGCTAGCTACTTTCATACAAACATGGGACAACTCTGACCAGTTTACTCACCATAGCAGAGCTGGTTAGACAGTGTTTATGTTACCAAGAATGTTGGTGACTAACTGTGCAGCTGGCAACAATTTAATTACGCTTTTTGGCCGTCATATTCGACGGGTGTTGAGCACGAGTAAACGCATTACTCTGTGCTTGTACTCAGACGAGTGCGCTCTGAAATAACACGACTATACCATTTAGCTAAGGTAAAAATGAAGGGGATAATCAAGTCAATAAACGTTGGGTAATTCATTAGTTAGCCTATAGTTAACATACTGTCAAGTTTGATGTATAAGCAGCTAGCTAACATTCCGGTACATACTGCTGTAATGATATGCTATGTGGGTTGTAAGGGCAGCGTAGCTAACAAATTATCAGCCAACATAACGTGCTAGGTAACTTATTTTGAAACATTTGTAGTTAAAGCAATGAATTTGTGTCCGTCCGCTGCATGTTTTCTACCATTTTCTTCAGATCTGAAAACACACATTTCCTGAAGAATTGCACTACGTATTACCTTACGGAAATAGTGTCCTCTGCGTGTATACTTCATATTTTGGCGTATTTAGTACGATATCCGGGAACTTTTGGCATACTAACTATATCCATACTATGACCAATAAGCACACTATATACTAAATTCACGTCACAAATAGTACGGTTAGTATGAGTATTCGAACACAGTTTCAGTCTTTCACGTTAGTTTTCCTACCTGCTATGTTAATAATTAACATTTAGCTATCGATGAGTTAAAAAATGTTGGGTTGTTACTACATTTCCCATAATCCCTCCCCGTACAAAAGAACAACCACGCCGATCTCATCTGGGTCTTTATGGTTCCTGTTGCCATTATTAGGAGATCGTCCATGCGATCATATTTTTGGTGGAAAACTGCACAAGTGTCCGTTTGGACAGACCTTGGAGAACGGTCGACGCCTTGTTGGGGCCAAGTGTTTCCCAGAACGCTAAAAAGCAGAACTTTACGGGGTCTTGGCCCCGCTGTGTGAGCCTTCGTTTTCTCTTTCTACACCGCCTCCATTACTGAGACGCCCAAATTGTGTCTCTATTTTTCTATTGTTTGTTTTGTTGTCAATATGTCGCCGTGATGGAGTTTCTGTGTTTGACAGAAATTAACCAGGGCCTGACCCGCAGTCGCAACAACCCGGTCTCCTCTCCCTTTGCCCCATTTAATGCTAGAGCGCACGGACGCTCTCTCCCTGGAGCTCGGCCTAAATACCTCTCACCGAAAAGATACAACTATGGAGAAGAATCCAAACAGCAATGCCAACAGCAACAAGGTTCCGCCCCGTTCAAGTTCTACAGGCCCAACAGCCGGGGAATCTAAACCGAAAACAGGTGAACATTAATTAATAATTCGAACCAAATCCTAGTTAATCTTTCCTGACTGGTTTAACTACCCAGCCAACGTTCTCTTAGCTTGCTAACTTTAAAGCTGGCCTAGCTGTAGTGCATGGTTTGTTTACTTGATATGGGAGATGACGTGCCTTGACAGAACGGGTGCGTTCGCTCTGGCTATCCGATTTCAGACCATTCTCGTCGGAGTCTGCAAAAGTTCAGAATAACTGAGGTATTTACGAACGCTCAACACCCGTTGAAGGTGTCAGTATTTTTTATTTAACTTTTATTTAACTAGGCAAGTCAGTTAAGAAGAAATTCTTATTTACAATGACTGCCAACAAAAGAAACCCAAACCAGGACGACGCTTGGCAAATTGTTGCCTGCCCTATGGGATTCTCGATCACGACCGGTTGTGATACAGCCCGGGATTTAACCGGGCTCTATAGTGATGCCTCTAGCACTGTGATGCAGTGCCTTAGACCATTGTGCCACTTGGGAGCCCGAGTCGGCAAAGAAGTCTGCAAAAAGCTATTTCAATTGTAGCCACCCTTTGCCTTTGACAGCTTTGCACGTGCTTGGCATTCTCTCAACCAGCTTTGAGGTAGTCACCTGGAATGCATTTCAATTAACAGGTGTGCCATGTTCAAAGTTAATTTGTGGAATTTCTTTCCTTAATGCGTTTGAGCCAATCTGTTGTGTTGACATGGTAGGGTTGGTATACAGAAGATGGCCCTATTTGGTATAAGACCAAGTCCGTATTATAGCAAGAGCAGCTCAAATAAGCAAAGAGAAACCACAGTCCATTATTTAAGTCATCCTGAAAATTTCAAGAACTTTGAAAGTTTCTTCAAGTGCAGTTGCAAAAACCATCAAGCGCTACGATGAAACTGGCTCTCATGAGGACCACCACAGGAAAGGAAAGGATAAGTTCATTGGAGTTACCAGCCTCAGTAATCGGCAATTAACTGCACCTCAGATTGCAGCCCAAATAAATGCTTCTCAGAGTTCAAGTAACAGACACATCTCAACATCATACATTAAGGTTCAATAAAATCTCCCTTTGCCATTCATTTGGGATCGAGGCATATGTTTTTAACAGGAGCTACACAACATGTCCAACAACTCCTGACAACTTTGATTTTAGAGTGATCTATCACTTTAAATGTAAGCAATTATGAGTTGACTTGCTCTGGCTTGTGCTTAAGTCCATGCAGCCCACCCAGTGCTAGTCATGTGGGTTCTCAATATCAGCTTGCACAGTTTGCTCAATTTTAGATACATTGCCTTCAGAAAGTTTTCACCCCTTGCCTTTTCCCACATTTTGGGTTACAACATGAATGTTAAATGGGTTAAATTTAGATTTTGTTTGGTCACTGGCCTACACACAATACCCCATAATGTCAGTGGAATTATGGTTAGTAGCTTTACAAAAAAATGTAAAGCTACTAACCAATAATGCAAAATAATTATTGGCAAAGCAATTAACTTTTGTCCTGAATACAAAGTGTTATGTTTGGGGCAAATGCAACACATTTACTAAGTATCACTCTCCATATGTTCAACCGTAGTTGTGGCTGGATCATGTTATGGGTATGCTTGTAATCATTAAGGACTGGGGAGGATAAAAAAGAAACAGAATGGAGCTAAGCACGGGCTAAATCTTAGAGGAAAAACTTGTTCAGTCTGTTTTACACCAGACACTGGGAGACAAATTCACCTTTTGGCAGGACAATAACCTTAAAAACGAGGCCACATCTACACTGGAGTTGCTTACCAAGAAGACAGTGAAAGTTCCTGAGTGGCAGAGTTACAGTTTTGACTTAAATCTGCATAAATCTTTGGCAAGACTTAAATGTTTGTCTTGCAATGAACAACAACCAATTTGATAAAGCTTGAAGAATATTGAAAAGAATAAAGGGCAAACAATGTACAATCCAGGTGTGCAAAGCTCTTAGACTTATCCAAAAAGACTCACAACTGTAATCGCTGCCTAAGGTGATTCTAACATGTATTGACTCAGGGGTGTGAATACTTAAGCAAATTAAATATTTATGTATTTCATTTAATACATTTACATACATTTCTTAGAATGTTTACAATTTGTTGTTATGGGGTATTGTGTGTAGATGGGTGAGAACATCTATTTAATACATTTTGAATTCAGGCTGTAACATAACAAAATGTGTTTTAAGTCAAGGGGTATGAATACTTTCTGAAGGCACTGTAGGTATTTCATACAAGAGTAATAATATCAGCAAGATCTTCATAATCTTCACCCCTTCCTTAGATTGATTTGTTTTGTACTTTACATCAGAGTGCCTCAGGGAAATTGTGCGGAAGGCAGATAAAGCAATGCAAATAATGCAGTCTGGTGGGAAATTCACTTTTAGGGTCCACCGGCATGAATACGGTTCAGCAGATCAAATCAGCAGGATCGGGGGCATTGTATTTAGGAGGCCATGGATCACTAAAATAATGATTATGGTTACAAATATTATGGGGACACCTACACATTTGGCACCCAAGCACTAGTTATCAGTATTAGAGATCAACCAATTATTTTTCGATACTGATTATTGGAGGACCAAAAAAAGCAATTTTCCCCTTTCATTCTCCCCAGATGGTAAGAATAATGGAAGCTCTAAGCGCTACAGCCGCAAGCGAGAGCCCTCCCTTCCCAAGAGTGACAGTTTCCCTGGTCCTCGTCGCACCAATTCACAGAAAAGCAAGAATTTTGACAAGAGGCCCACCCAGAGAGGTGAAGCCCGGCAGTATGGCATTACAGGTGGAGGAAGACGTGAAGAGGTGAGCGTTCACAAGACTTGACAGTTATTTATCATTTTTTGGATATGGAATAACATCAGAAGTCTATTAAAAAGAGCGCTTAGTTAGGTCCTATATTTGTATCTTTCCACATTTAATTAATATCAGTATAATTGCACTTATTGACAAATTAATGGTAGAATTATGAGTCACTGAACGGTAGAAACAAGGCAGCATCAACCCACATACAGTAGAACATCTAACTGGAATTGTATTATTCCTACCTGTCAATCAGAAAAGTTGGGCTCTAATTTTCTTCTCCCTTCTCCCAGGTAGCAGAGTGCCGCCGGGCCGAGTTCAGCCCGGCTCAGTTTGCTGGACCCAAAAAGATCAGTTTGAACCACTTGCTCAACTTCACGTTTGAGCCTCGTGGGGGCCATGGTGGTCTAGGAGGAGAGAAACACTCCTGCTGGGGCCGCCACAACAAGTGGGGCCACAAGCATAAGCCCTTCAACAAGGAGCTTTTCCTCCAGGCCAAGTGAGCTCCTGATCAATTCAGTCTACTTTGTACAGTATGAATTGTTAGGTTGCTATTTATTAACTAATTGGTGTTTTTTTGTGCCTTAGCTGCCAGTTCGTGGTGACTGATGACCAGGACTACAAGGCTCACTTCACTGACCCAGACACTCTTGTGAACTGGGACTGTGTGCAGCAAGTGGTAAGTTCCGTACACCAGACCTCTTTGGCTTGAAATCGCCACATCTAATTAGACTTTTAATGTAAATATTATTTCCCTCCAGCGCATCTACAGTCATGAGGTTCCCTCCTGCCCCATCTGCCTCTACCCCCCTGTAGCGGCCCATATCACCCGCTGTGGCCACATCTTCTGCTGGCCATGCATGCTGCACTACCTGTCTCTCAGTGACAAGAGCTGGTCCAAGTGCCCCATCTGTTATGAGTCTGTACACTCTGATGACCTCAAAAGGTTAGAGAGAGAGAGCGATGATAAACAGCCTTATTAGAAAATTCTGTATTGCTACCTTAGGGAAATAAAATATTGTAGTTGAAAATGGTTAGTAAAATGCTCTATCCCCTCGTATCTCATTGCAGTGTGGTTGCGATGGAGACCAGGCAGTATGCAGTTGGTGACCTCATCACCATGCGCCTAATGCGAAGGGAGAAGGGGGCTCTGGTGGCCATGCCCACCTCCCAGTGGGTGAAGGTGGAGGAGCCTATTTGCTTTGGAGGTGAGAGATTTTAATTTTAGCAGATGGTCTGAATATCCAGTGACTTATAGTTAGTGCATCCATCTTAAGGTAGTTAGGTGAGACAACCACATCAGTCATAGTGAGTCCATTTTTCCACATGAAGGTAGCCATCAGCAAAGTCTGTGCTAGTAAGAAAAGACAGGTGTTAGTGCAAAGAAGGCAAGGTTGGATGATGACCAAATGTTTACCATATAACTGTGTCTGTGGTATGCTATATGTGAGTTGTTGTACCCCTGTGTTGTAGATGTGCACCTGAGCCCGTACTCCAAGCTGCTGCTTGCCTCTCAAGAGCAGTTACTGGGCCTGGTGGCTGAGGAGAAGTTTGTTTTGCAGGCTCAGCTCACCCTGGAGGAGGATGCCATAGCCTGCTTCATCCAGAGCGCCCTGTGCAGTCTCCAGGTAACACTGACAAACGAATAGCTTGTCATTTAAAACACAGGTAGTGTCTGCTGCATTGTTACCCAAACTTGGTTCAAGTCATATAGGCCTAGGTAGCATGAACTAACCCCATCTTTCCTCTGCTGTGGTCCAGGAGCGAGAGGAGGCTCTGCTGAAGCACCAGAAGGCATGTACTAAGGACAACTTAGAACTGTCAAATCTCACTCTGGCAGACCTCCCCTCCCCTGAGGAGGAAGTAGTGACAATCTTCAGCAGTACCAAGGTAAGTGTTGCTATTTAAAACTCCTTTATGTAACATTACTCTCCAAATTCACCTGTGTTATTGGGTCTGAGAGATTATCTGTGTTTTACTGTTTACAGCCGGTGCTGCAATACTCCTCTGCATTTGATGATGAGGTAGCAGAGGTTCCAGAGGATGCGCCTGGTGAGGAACCAGAGCTCCTGGAAAGAGTGCTGGAGGAGTCCACTGAGGCCTCTGGGGATGCAGCTCCAGAGCCCCAGCCTGCTGAGGAGAAGCCTCCCAGCCAGGCTGAAACAATGCGCCCCCAAACCTCAGAGCATGGCCCCTCCTATTACTTCTACCAAGGTAGGATACCCTTTAGCAAAATGTCTTCATCAGTCTCTCCACTCAATGCCTACCTTGTCATCTATATTGTCATCAAAAGTCCAGTCTCTGTACTTACTCCTTTCGTTCTCCCTTCAGCGGAGGACTGCCAGCAGATGTTTTTGCACCCAGTGAACGTGCGCTGTCTGCTGCGTGAGTACGGCAGCCTGGAGGCCAGCCCTCACACCATCACTGCCACTGTGGTGGAGATTGAGGGGCAGACTATCACAGAGGTAAGTGATTAGATCTGTAACATACTACTTAAGTATGTTTATTCATGAAATGCACCAAGACTTTTTTTCTTCTGGCTCATTTCACTGTTTTCATTCTCTTGGCTAAAGGAGATTCGCCGTCGACACCGCTACCTGGCTCACCTGCCGCTCACCTGTGAGTTTAGCATCTGTGAGCTGGCCCTGCACCCCCCCACCCTGTCCAAAGAGACCCTGGACAGCTTTGCAGGTTAGATATCCTAACACACACAGTCTATTCATGGGTTGTTACAGTACTACTCCTCATATCCATATCAAGTCTTCTTTCTCCGTTACTCCTATGTGACTCAGATGACTTGGAGAAAAGAAAGCGTCTTAGACAAAAGAAAGCAAGGGATGAGAAGCGTAGGGAGAGGCGTATTGAGATGGAGGAGAACAAGAAGCAGGGGAACTGTGAGTACGCTTTACTTTAGGTTGTTTCTCAATGTAAAATGTGTAACTAAAAACCTGTGGTCAGATGGGGTATCTTAAATTTACGGTCTTCTCTCTCAGATCCAGAGGTGCATATTGGGCTGGAGAATTTTCAGCAGTTCCCGGCATTTGGATCACCACTTCACAATGGCAGTCCACCTGTGTACCCTGAATTTCTGTTAGCCCCTCCCTCATTCCTCAGCAGCAGCCCTGTCTCTGGTGAGACCAGCTCTTTCAACTGTCCCGCCTTAGCGACTCGAGATTTTGTGACATGGAATTCATATTTTGGACAAAATATAGCGCATTACAAACAGTGCCTTGGATGTGTGAGCCTTGTGAACTGAAAACACCATTTCCCTGTTGTTGCAGATGGGCTGATGTTCCCCAGTCTGAGTGGACACAGCCCTGTGCCCAGCGTGGGCAGTGTGGAGGATGACTCTAACTGCATGTCGTTCGCTCAGGTCTGTTGGCCTAACTCATTAATTTACTCGCTCCTAAATGTATTATTTTCATTACGGACTGATTACCTTGGATGTCAGGATGTATCACAGCCTTTGGATATTGACAATGAATACCAGTAATAGACCATTTGTATAACTTTCTGACGTTCTCGCTCATCATCCCTTATTCTCCCCTGAAAAGATGCTGAGAGATGGGAAAGCCAGGGTAGATGCTGGGCCATGGACCACCTCAAAGAAAGGTGACAACTACACATCTAAAGCCTTCCATTTCTCCTGTGTCTGTTAGTGCTTGCTCAAATCAGTTGGCCAGACAAGTATTGTCAGCTGAAACCTATATTGGACAGCGAAGTGTCAATAATGGGCAGTGTTGGACCATGTTTGACTCCTCTTTTTCTGTGCTGCTCCCTCATACATGCTGCTGGCTCCTCCAGTGGCAGATAGTGATGGAGAGAGTGATGGAGAGAGTAACCGGGTCCCAGTTCCCAGCTTCCAGAACTCTTTCAGCCAGGCCTTCGAGGAGGCACTCCTGCAGCACCAAGGTCCAACTGCTCCAACCCAGCCGTTGGTCATCCCTGGTCAGTCTTTCACTGTGTCTTTGCTTGTGAGTGATTACTTATTTATGGCATTAGACTGCATACTCATCTCATTCATCACTCTCTTTCAGAGGAAAAGAGAGGGAAAAAGAAGAAGAAACAGAAGCTTCTATTCAGCACCTCCATGGTTCACACAAAGTAGACTACACTGAAGTTGAGACTTCTCCCTTTACCCTCACACTTTTTATTTGATCCATCTCCTGCTATCACTCTTGTCATTTTTCCATGAAGCTCTATTTTAGAATTATAAGCAATGGATATTTTTTTTTTTAGTATGTAGCCAAAGGAAGTAATACCTCCACCACAGTCCCACTCACTATTTCTTCACTGGAACACCATGAAATTGTTTTATTATGCATTCTACAATAGTGCGAGCGTGCAAAGATTTGTTCCACAACAAAGATTTTGACAGACATACTTTGGGGTTAGACGGATCAGTTTATCATAGTAGGATCTACTTAAGGTTGATTAAAATGGAATAAGTTTAAGGGATTCATTTTATATTTGGGGTAGCAGTCAGCCAATGAACCCTTCAGATTTTCAATCCTGAGTCCGAACACTGTCAGCCATGAATTTGGTCTTCAAACAAATGTCTACTTAACTAACTAGTAAACACTTTTAGAGGTGCAGACTGAGCGTAAACTAAAAAAATAGGTGCACACTGTTTCCAAACATTTGAATGGGTATAGTAACCAGCATTGCTGAAACATTGGTTGGGAGTATAATTATTGTGCCACTTTATTTTTATACTAAACTAACAAAATCCCTTCCAATGAAAGTTGTTATATTTGAGCTTCATGCTGAGATGGCCTGAACATAGCAGAACCTCTATGCATGAGTCTGATTCTCTTAACAGTCTGGAGGGAATGCAAGGAATACAGTGTCGTTTGTATTAAAGAGGCTTGAAAACCTGTTGTGTGTGTGTGTGGGTGGCTGAGAAACGCACTGTAGACCTTGTTTGATTTATTAGACCATGCATATACATTTTCTTCTTTGTTCAGTTTTTCCCTTTTACCACAGGCATTTTGCTGTCCTTTTCCTCATTTTACTTTGAAGAACTAGTGTGCGGTCCAATTTGTAACATTGTCTTTTTACCCCCTGGTTTCAATTCAGTATTGCAAATATAGTTTTTGTGTGAAGCTAGAGATTTGCATACTTTTGATTGCTTTCTAGGTGGGATTTAAAGACACTATGTAAGTTTTGTTTGAAGGTTATTTTATTTACCTTTTCGTTATTTGGGGGCAAACATGAGTAAACATGAAATAGGCTTACATTAACTGGCCTGACATTGGAATGAATAAAGGGTTATGCTCAAGCAAACTAATTGTCTGGATATCTTTGGTATTGCAGCAACAATGAGATGGTATTGGTGCGCCATTGTACTAGGTAACTAGGAAGAATGGGTTAATTTTTGAAAAATGTATCGGGAGTTGAAAGAATGTCCCTAATCAGAACCTACCCATATATCGAAGGAGATGCATTTACATCTCACCTGTCGCAGACCATGTCAGTGTAGTAATGAAAACTGTCCACATGGTGGGACACCATACTGTACCTACCGACTTGTAGCTAGCAGGCAGCCAGCCATCTACAGTATCAAAACAAATCCCTCACCTCTACTACCAAGTTGGAGTGAGCCAGGTGGCAAGGGTGTGAGGAGAGAGAAAAGTAAGTCAACTAGTTAGAGATGGCTATCAACTCAACTTGTTTAGCCAGTTTCATGTGTATCTATTGAAAGCTCATGTCTCAGAATAGCTGCGATTCAACCAATACTTGTCTTGACATTTGGTGCTGGGAGTCTCCCAGCACAATGTCAAAAGACAATTCTTGTCTACGAGCAACCTGGCTACTAGTGTGTTCGCAACAGGTTCGCCTCTGCCGGACTGATATAACGTTACCCTCTCCCAAGCCGCAGTTCGATTGACTGAGGTTTAGTTGAAGAAAATTATTAGGTCCCTGGTGAAAGGTACGGATAAACACGACAGGTGGATGGATTTCTCAGTGAAGTAAGTTAATTTCGCTTTCTGTATTAAGGTTAGCTAGCTAAGGACTAAAAGCTTTCGACGGGATATTAGTTCACACCAGCCATGTTTTGTAGCTGTAGATACTCATCTGACGATTGTTTTAACGAATCGATTCGCATAAAAACGACACAGGGATACGCATGGCTAAATTGTTATTGGTAAGTAAGCTAGCAGCTAACGTTAGCTACATTGAGCTAATTGTCAGATAGCTAGCTAACGACATCAATATACTAGCAAATTATGCCACGCTACGTATCACTTGCTAGTTTGTACTTTTTCTTCTCTGATCTTCATGGTTTCACACGTGCTGGATAATATTGTAATGTTTATGTAGTTTGTCTGTTTTGCAAAATCAGCAACTGAAACCTTATACTAGCTCATCTCCGACATAGATAAGACTCACTACTCGTTAGCTAACTTTTCGCAAAATTACATGAAATGCATTTTAAAGAATCGATTCAGGATCGCATGTAGCAAGTGTTACATCAGACAGTTTCAAAACTCTAGGCTAAAAGTTTGTTAGCCTACATTTTCTTTGTGCTCTTGCGGTGGTGCGTAGCTGTTGCGCTAACGTTAGCTAAACAACTAACGAACAACGTTAGAGAACGTGTAGGGCCAAGACGAGACTGACCGCCGAATTAAATATCAAAACGCATTATGTTATCACTTTCCTGGGCAATGAACTATCATCGATCTGACAGAATACGAGTTAATACGAAAATAATCGCACCCCTATTTTCTACACCCCCACACTACTAGTCTCACACAAGCAACTTCTCATAGGTTAAAGTGTGTGTTTTTTTCCCAAGTGTATTTAAATAGGTGTTGCTTAGTTTTTGTTCACACAACAGTTTGGTAAGTATTTTTCCTCTGCTAAACCAGACTGTCATTGACATGTCAATGTTACCCACACAATGCCAAGGCACAGTACAGGAAATTAGGTTTCATTTGAACCATTCCAGATGCCTTTATATTACATGGGTACGCTAGTGTTACTCATAACCATTCCAGATGCCTTTGTATTACATGGGTATGCTAGTGTTACTCATAACCATTCCAGATGCCTTTGTATTACATGGGTACGCTAGTGTTACTCATAACCATTCCAGATGCCTTTGTATTACATGGGTATGCTAGTGTTACTCATAACCATTCCAGATGCCTTTGTATTACATGGGTACGCTAGTGTTACTCATAACCATTCCAGATGTCTTTGTATTACATGGGTACTCTAGTGTTACTCATAACCATTCCAGATGTCTTTGTATTACATGGGTACGCTAGTGTTACTCATAACCATTCCAGATGTCTTTCTATTACATGGGTACGCTAGTGTTACTCATAACCATTCCAGATGTCTTTGTATTACATGGGTACGCTAGTGTTACTCATAACCATTCCAGATGCTTTTGTATTACATGGGTATGCTAGTGTTACTCATAACCATTCCAGATGCCTTTGTATTACATGGGTATGCTAGTGTTACTCATAACCATTCCAGATGCCTTTGTATTACATGGGTACGCTAGTGTTACTCATAACCATTCCAGATGCCTTTGTATTACATGGGTACGCTAGTGTTACTCATAACCATTCCAGATGCCTTTGTATTACATGGGTATGCTAGTGTTACTCATAACCATTCCAGATGCCTTTGTATTACATGGGTATGCTAGTGTTACTCATAACCATTCCAGATGCCTTTGTATTACATGGGTATGCTAGTGTTACTCATAACCATTCCAGATGCCTTTGTATTACATGGGTATGCTAGTGTTACTCATAACCATTCCAGATGCCTTTGTATTACATGGGTATGCTAGTGTTACTCATAACCATTCCAGATGCCTTTGTATTGCATGGGTATGCTAGTGTTACTCATAACCATTCCAGATGCCTTTGTATTACATGGGTATGCTAGTGTTACTCATAACCATTCCAGATGCCTTTGTATTACATGGGTATGCTAGTGTTACTCATAACCATTCCAGATGCCTTTGTATTACATGGGTACTCTAGTGTTACTCATAACCATTCCAGATGCCTTTGTATTACATGTGTATGCTAGTGTTACTCATAACCATTCCAGATGCCTTTGTATTACATGGGTATGCTAGTGTTACTCATAACCATTCCAGATGCCTTTGTATTACATGGGTATGCTAGTGTTACTCATAACCATTCCAGATGCCTTTGTATTACATGGGTATGCTAGTGTTACTCATAACCATTCCAGATGCCTTTGTATTACATGGGTATGCTAGTGTTACTCATAACCATTCCAGATGCCTTTGTATTGCATGGGTATGCTAGTGTTACTCATAACCATTCCAGATGCCTTTGTATTACATGGGTATGCTAGTGTTACTCATAACCATTCCAGATGCCTTTGTATTACATGGGTATGCTAGTGTTACTCATAACCATTCCAGATGCCTTTGTATTACATGGGTACGCTAGTGTTACTCATAACCATTCCAGATGCCTTTGTATTACATGGGTATGCTAGTGTTACTCATAACCATTCCAGATGCCTTTGTATTACATGGGTACGCTAGTGTTACTCATAACCATTCCAGATGTCTTTGTATTACATGGGTACTCTAGTGTTACTCATAACCATTCCAGATGTCTTTGTATTACATGGGTACGCTAGTGTTACTCATAACCATTCCAGATGTCTTTCTATTACATGGGTATTGTTACTCATAACCATTCCAGATGTCTTTGTATTACATGCTAGTGTTACTCATAACCATTCCAGATGCTTTTGTATTACATGGGTATGCTAGTGTTACTCATAACCATTCCAGATGCCTTTGTATTACATGGGTATGCTAGTGTTACTCATAACCATTCCAGATGCCTTTGTATTACATGGGTATGCTAGTGTTACTCATAACCATTCCAGATGCCTTTGTATTACATGGGTACGCTAGTGTTACTCATAACCATTCCAGATGCCTTTGTATTACATGGGTATGCTAGTGTTACTCATAACCATTCCAGATGCCTTTGTATTACATGGGTATGCTAGTGTTACTCATAACCATTCCAGATGCCTTTGTATTACATGGGTATGCTAGTGTTACTCATAACCATTCCAGATGCCTTTGTATTACATGGGTATGCTAGTGTTACTCATAACCATTCCAGATGCCTTTGTATTACATGGGTATGCTAGTGTTACTCATAACCATTCCAGATGCCTTTGTATTGCATGGGTATGCTAGTGTTACTCATAACCATTCCAGATGCCTTTGTATTACATGGGTATGCTAGTGTTACTCACAACCATTCCAGATGCCTTTGTATTACATGGGTATGCTAGTGTTACTCATAACCATTCCAGATGCCTTTGTATTACATGGGTACTCTAGTGTTACTCATAACCATTCCAGATGCCTTTGTATTACATGTGTATGCTAGTGTTACTCATAACCATTCCAGATGCCTTTGTATTACATGGGTATGCTAGTGTTACTCATAACCATTCCAGATGCCTTTGTATTACATGGGTATGCTAGTGTTACTCATAACCATTCCAGATGCCTTTGTATTACATGGGTATGCTAGTGTTACTCATAACCATTCCAGATGCCTTTGTATTACATGGGTATGCTAGTGTTACTCATAACCATTCCAGATGCCTTTGTATTGCATGGGTATGCTAGTGTTACTCATAACCATTCCAGATGCCTTTGTATTACATGGGTATGCTAGTGTTACTCATAACCATTCCAGATGCCTTTGTATTACATGGGTATGCTAGTGTTACTCATAACCATTCCAGATGCCTTTGTATTACATGGGTACTCTAGTGTTACTCATAACCATTCCAGATGCCTTTGTATTACATGTGTATGCTAGTGTTACTCATAACCATTCCAGATGTCTTTGTATTACATGGGTATGCTAGTGTTACTCATAACCATTCCAGATGCCTTTGTATTACATGGGTACGCTAGTGTTACTCATAACCATTCCAGATGCCTTTGTATTACATGGGTACGCTAGTGTTACTCATAACCATTCCAGATGCCTTTGTATTACATGGGTATGCTAGTGTTACTCATAACCATTCCAGATGCCTTTGTATTACATGGGTACGCTAGTGTTACTCATAACCATTCCAGATGCCTTTGTATTACATGGGTACTCTAGTGTTACTCATAACCATTCCAGACAGAAGATGTGCTATATTTCCTGTAATATATATTTTAAAAACTTTCAAACAGACCCTCATGTACCACTTTCTTGCAGCCATACCGTTGGTATACATATCAGTGGGTAACTGGCAAATCAGAAGAGGTGGGAGGGTGTTTTCATTTATTTTACCAGATAAATTGACTGAACACATTCTCATTTACAGCAACAACCTGGGGAATAGTTACAGGGGGATTAAATGAGCCAATTGGAAGCTGGGTGTGTTTAGGTGGCCATTATGATATGAGGGCCAGATTGGGAATTTAACCACGTGGTCCGTTTGCATTTCAAATTAGGGAGGTATTAAACATAGAAGTGTTAATTTTCCTACAAAAAAGCAGGGAACCATTCACAGACCTGGTACCTGTATTTTGGTTACAGGGTCTGTGACTAGGTCTTCATGTGGCTTTTAATATACCATGTTTTTTTTACCCACTACCCTATTTAGATATATATATGAAAAAGCTGGTATAATTATTTTTTTTAAAGCATGCATGGTAAATTAGTGGTATTTTGGGTCTGTATGAAGGTATGCCAATGGTGTCACCTAATGAGTACATTTACATTTACATTTAAGTCATTTAGCAGACGCTCTTATCCAGAGCGAGTAATGACTAGTAGTGAGTACAATATGTGTATCCAGACCACACTGTCAAGTAGATCCTTAGTTCCTCTTAAGAACAGTGACTAAAGTCTAAAAGTGTCTACACTTACCAATATGATAGAGGACATAATTGTGTGCATGCACCACACACTGACACTAGCAGGTTGCAAAAAATAAATGTAGCCACTTTTTTAAACTACATGACCAAAAGTATGTGGACACCTAAATGTCTACAATGTCATTGTATGCTGTAGCATTAAGATTTCCCTTCACTGGAACGAAGGGGCCTAGCCCGAACCATTATTCCTCCTCCACCAAACCTTACAGTTGGCATTATGCATTCGGGCAGGTAGTGTTCTCGAGGCAGCTCTAAGCAGGGCAGATATTTGACGAACTGACTTGTTGGAAAGGTGCCATCCTATCACGATGCCATGTTGAAAGTCACTGCGCTCTTCAGTACGGGCCATTCTGATGCCAATGTTTGTCTATGGAGATTGCATAGCTGTGTGCTCGATTTTTATACATTTTCTGCCATCTGTAAGTCTAAGAAACATTTCCTTGTGCCTTGAACACACACCTTGAACAAAAATATAAATGCAACATGTAAAGTGTTGGTCCCATGTTTCATGAGCTGAAATTTGATATAAGTATTTCTCCTTTGCCAAGATAATCCATCCACCTGCCTGACAGGTGTGGCATATCAAGATGCTGTGTTGGGGGCAATACATGGCCACTCAAATGTGCAGTTTTGTCACAACACAATGCCACAGACGTTCCCTCTAACTTTTTTGTCAGGTCTGTTGAGTGCAAATTTGAACGTTGTGAGAATTCTGTGCAACTTCCACTGCGCGTTTACTGTGAACACTGAGGCTGTACCTGCTTTATGTTAGTTTTAACAGTGGTCACGTAGGCTACTGTTGTTATTTGATCATAATGTATGCCTACCAGTGGCCTACCTTTAAAAAAACTATGGAGAAAATGCATCCCATAACATTTTAACATGTTAATAGCTGTTTTATCGTTTAGCCTACAGTAGCAGCCAATGTGTGGTGTTCAGTGTAGGTCGACATTCCTTCAGACTTTTGGAGAAAAAAAGCATGCATGGCTTGATATTAACCTGTTTATCCACTTGTCCTAAAGACAAGGAAATGACTGAAAATGTTGTGATGTTTGATGCAAGAAACCACTTTACAAAATAAAATGCGTCATTATTCCCATACCATTATTACAGAGACTCAGACAAGCTATGCTACCCTCTGCCTATTGGCTACGTACAGTGAGGGAAAAAAGTATTTGATCCCCTGCTGATTTTGTATGTTTGCCTACTGACAAAGAAATGATCAGTCTATAATTTTAATGGTAGGTTTATTTGAACAGTGAGAGACAGAATAACAACAAAAATCCAGAAAAACGCATGTCAAAAATGTTATAACTTGATTAGCATTTTAATGAGGGAAATAAGTATTTGACCCCTCTGCAAAACATTACTTAGTACTTGGTGGCAAAACCCTTGTTGGCAATCACAGAGGTCAGACGTTTCTTGTAATTGGCCACCAGGTTTGCACACATCTCAGGAGGGATTTTGTCCCACTCCTCTTTGCAGATCTTCTCCAAGTCATTAAGGTTTCGAGGCTGATGTTTGGCAACTCTAACGATGATCCCGCCGGATGTGGAGGTCCTGGGCTGGCGTGGTTACACATGGTCTGCGGATGTGGAGGTCCTGGGCTGGCGTGGTTACACATGGTCTGCGGATGTGGAGGTCCTGGGCTGGCGTGGTTACACATGGTCTGCGGATGTGGAGGTCCTGGGCTGGCGTGGTTACACATGGTCTGCGGATGTGGAGGTCCTGGGCTGGCGTGGTTACACATGGTCTGCGGATGTGGAGGTCCTGGGCTGGCGTGGTTACACATGGTCTGCGGATGTGGAGGTCCTGGGCTGGCGTGGTTACACATGGTCTGCGGATGTGAGACCAGCCACCAGGACAGCTGTTGAAACTGTGGGTTTGTTTGCACAACCAAAGAATTTCTGCACAAATTGTCAGAAACCACCTCGGGGAAGCTTATCTGCATGCTCGTTATCCTCACCAGGGTCTTGACCTGAATGCAGTTCGGCATCGTCACAGAGATACCGCGACGAGATCCTGATGCCCATTGTCGTGCCATTCATCCGCTGCCATCAACTCATGTTTCAGCATGATAATGCACGGCCCTATGACGCAAGGATCTGTACACTTCCTGGAAGCTGAAAATGTCCCCCGCAGTTCTTCCATGGCCTGCATACTCACCAGACGTCACCTATTGAGCATGTTTGGGATGCTTTGGATCGACGTGTACAACAGCGTTTTCCATTTCCTGCCAATATCCAGCAACTTCGCACAGCCATTGAAGAGTTGGACAATGTTCCACAGATCACAATCAACAGCCTGATCAACTCTATGCGAAGGAGATGTGTTGTGCTGCGTGAGGATATTGGTGGTCACACCAGATACTGACTGATCCAAGCTCCTACCTTTTTATTAAAGGTGTCTGTCACCAGCAGATGCGTATCTGTATTCCCAGTCATGTGAAATCCATAGATTAGGGCCTAATTAATTCATTTCAATTGACTCATATCTTTACATGAACTGTAACTCAGTAAAATCGTAGGAATTGTTCCATGTTGATTTTATATTTTTGTTCAGTATATTTTCTAAATTCTCTCCCTCATGAGGAGGGAGGATAATGAACATTCACAGAAGTAACAGGTCGAGTTAGACCTGTCATTTTTTTTTATGAAGCGATTTGAAACTCAAATTTCCCAAAAATCGATAACGGAATTTCTACAATTGAATTGGCTACAATGGGAAATCATAATAGTCACAAACCACTGGTTTGTTAAACTATGAAATTAATGTTTTTTGTTTGGCATACATTTAATGCCCATGTCAAACACATACAGTGCCTTGCGAAAGTATTCGGCCCCCTTGAACTTTGCGACCTTTTGCCACATTTCAGGCTTCAAACATAAAGATATAAAACTGTATTTTTTTGTGAAGAATCAACAACAAGTGGGACACAATCATGAAGTGGAACGACATTTATTGGATATTTCAAACTTTTTTAACAAATCAAAAACTGAAAAATTGGGCGTGCAAAATTATTCAGCCCCCTTAAGTTAATACTTTGTAGCGCCACCTTTTGCTGCGATTACAGCTGTAAGTCGCTTGGGGTATGTCTCTATCAGTTTTGCACATCGAGAGACTGAAATTTTTTCCCATTCCTCCTTGCAAAACAGCTCGAGCTCAGTGAGGTTGGATGGAGAGCATTTGTGAACAGCAGTTTTCAGTTCTTTCCACAGATTCTCGATTGGATTCAGGTCTGAACTTTGCCTTGGCCATTCTAACACCTGGATATGTTTATTTTTGAACCATTCCATTGTAGATTTTGCTTTATGTTTTGGATCATTGTCTTGTTGGAAGACAAATCTCCGTCCCAGTCTCAGGTCTTTTGCAGACTCCATCAGGTTTTCTTCCAGAATGGTCCTGTATTTGGCTCCATCCATCTTCCCATCAATTTTACCATCTCCCCTGTCCCTGCTGAAGAAAAGCAGGCCCAAACCATGATGCTGCCACCACCATGTTTGACAGTGGGGATGGTGTGTTCAGGGTGATGAGCTGTGTTGGTTTTACGCCAAACATAACGTTTTGCATTGTTGCCAAAAAGTTCAATTTTGGTTTCATCTGACCAGAGCACCTTCTTCCACATGTTTGGTGTGTCTCCCAGGTGGCTTGTGGCAAACTTTAAACAACACTTTTTATGGATATCTTTAAGAAATGGCTTTCTTCTTGCCACTCTTCCATAAAGGCCAGATTTGTGCAATATACGACTGATTGTTGTCCTATGGACAGAGTCTCCCACCTCAGCTGTAGATCTCTGCAGTTCATCCAGAGTGATCATGGGCCTCTTGGCTGCATCTCTGATCAGTCTTCTCCTTGTATGAGCTGAAAGTTTAGAGGGACGGCCAGGTCTTGGTAGATTTGCAGTGGTCTGATACTCCTTCCATTTCAATATTATCGCTTGCACAGTGCTCCTTGGGATGTTTAAAGCTTGGGAAATCTTTTTGTATCCAAATCCGGCTTTAAACTTCTTCACAACAGTATCTCGGACCTGCCTGGTGTGTTCCTTGTTCTTCATGATGCTCTCTGCGCTTTTAACGGACCTCTGAGACTATCACAGTGCAGGTGCATTTATACGGAGACTTGATTACACACAGGTGGATTGTATTTATCATCATTAGTCATTTAGGTCAACATTGGATCATTCAGAGATCCTCACTGAACTTCTGGAGAGAGTTTGCTGCACTGAAAGTAAAGGGGCTGAATAATTTTGCACGCCCAATTTTTCAGTTTTTGATTTGTTAAAAAAAATTGAAATATCCAATAAATGTCGTTCCACTTCATGATTGTGTCCCACTTGTTGTTGATTCTTCACAAAAAAATACAGTTTTATATCTTTATGTTTGAAGCCTGAAATGTGGCAAAAGGTCGCAAAGTTCAAGGGGGCCGAATACTTTCGCAAGGCACTGTATCTATCTACTATATTCTCTTCCCCAGTTACGATGAGCTTATTTTGAATCTGTCTCATAACAGGGCTCATTCTATGTTTTTACCTCATTTGTCTCTAGGTGAAAGGTAGGCTAGTCCCTACTCAATTGAACTTGGTTAGATCTGGTCCAGATTTAAAATTTGTGTTTGTACTTTAAAAAGCAAATGAGCTGCAAGGGCAATTGTGGTTGTGCAGTGCAATTCTTCCAGCCAGTGGTTTTTCCTCCAGTCCCTGCTGTGTTGCTGGACCCATCTACAGGGAATGTTTAGCATTCCAGCTTTGCAAAAGCGTTTCCTGTCAACAACCACTGCCTCAATTTATCAGCCCCCTGCTAGCAGTAGGATACTCTTTCCCTTTACTCTCTTTCTTTTCTTTCTCTTCATGTTTTATCTATTATGCAAGTTGTGAAATTTACAATTTTTGTTTACATCCTTCAAAATGTATGTTAGGGTATTTCTCTGTCTGTATGTTTCCATAATGGAAAATGCTAAGTGGATTTCCGGTGGGAGGTCTGAGACTATAGTAACGATGCTGAGGTCTGTGCTACACTTTGATGTATGCAGCCGCAGGGTCTAATGTTACAGGAAACAGAGTTCCTTCCTTTGTAATGACACCAAACTGTGCTCTCTCCCCAGGCACCTACTCCTTACTCCAGTGTGATATGACATCACTGAGTGGTTACCACAGAAACCAGGGCTCCACTGCAGACGGTTGACAGCCAGTTAAGTGAGTGATGATGGGATTGCCCATAACAACAACTAGGACGTGTGTGCGACCAATAACATTTGCGACCGATGACATTTTATTTGAACTGCAGTCGAAGCAGAATTGGATAATTGCCCCACCAAACGGTTCTGTGTCCCCCCTCTCACACCGTAGGAGAGCAGTCAATCCCTTACAGAGAAGCCTAACTCAAGAGAAGAACATGTGGAATACATGATCAGATCTGCCGGAGCCTCTTAAAGGGCAGCAGTCCACCAAACATTGTTGCTTTGATGTTTTTCAAATCAAATGTTATTGGTCACATACACATATTTAGCAGATGTTATTGCGGGTGTTGTGAGAAATGCTCTCCCTCTTGATGATGGGAACATGTGATATGACTGTGTTTACTGTACGTTAATTAACAGTCAATTACTGTTAGACCAACAATTATTTGCTTAACAATCACCGGCTGATAATATAGTGACCGCCTCAGTACTAGTAGAGCACTTTAGTAGGGGAGGAGCCGAATATCTAATTACTTGTGTAGCTTTTCAATGGAATTCCCCTTTTACTGCCATAGGCCAGACCTGCCTTGCATTACTACACTGACTGAATGGAAAAGACAACAATGACACTCATAGGAGAGTGAGCCTTCCTGCCTCACTGTTACTGCTGTCTGGTGCAGCTCTGTAATCTTCAGATTACTGTAGATCTTCAAAAGGAACGTCAGACGGTCATTGTGCTGGCAGGATTTCTGCTGTCTCACCTGTAGCTACATCGATATTTTGAGTTCTTGGGATTATAAGGTTCTATCTGCAAAAATATGATTCTGAGATAATTGGCTTTAAAGTTCCAAACCCTAATTGGTTTGAATGGTGTCAGCTATTTTTATTTTGAATTTAGAGTACTATATAGTTCACTGTTTCTATGTCAATAATTACATTTTGACAAAAATGCAGATAGAACCTTATAGTCCCAAGCTCACAATGTTGTCTCAGACTTTGTGTACTGGTTATCTCTGAGTCAGACCCAGTCGCGGCAGATGGAGAAACAGTAGATGGAAACGATGCTGCCAGGGAACTGAACCTTTCACCGTACCCGGGGCACTGAACGCTTCCCCATACATGGGGAACTGAACCCTCCAGAGGTGATGGATCTCTCCCTCTCCCCCTGGCTGAGGCCTGCCATACTACTGAATGGCCTGTGTTTAACAGCCCACCTGCTTCTAGAGCAGCCAGCCACATCTCTGGGTGCATGATGCCTCCCAAGGCAAAGTCCAGAGTAGTGCCAGATAACCAAGACAGCCTTTACTTCCTCTGTCCCATGTTCCTGATGTGAATGCACCAGTCATAATACGGTCAGTGCATTGTATCAGAGAAAGGAGTGGCAGTATGACTCGCTGAATAGATCATTTATTGGACTTTGTTTATGGTTTTACTGCTAGACCAACAGTTAATGGCCAAAGGTGCTGATAGAGTTTTGTACATTCCTCTCCCTAGGTGTTTTTCCACAGGGATGGCTGCACAAGTGGAGGTGCAGACTGGGGAGGTGGAAAGGATTGGTGTAGGGGGACAACTGCACCTCAGCCCTCTGTCTGACTCCAGCAACAAGAGCCTCACGGAGGGTCCCTCCAACACCCAGGCCTCCCTCACCATCACTCCAGAGCCTAGTAAGCCTGTCCCTACACCCAAACCACGGCTCACTCCCAAACCTTTCGCTGTGGAGAAAAACCCCACCATCCGGCCCATACTTGCGCCTAAGCCTAATACCAACCCCCGACCAGTGCCCACTCGCCCTACTTCTTACAAACCTGACTCACCCAGCACCCCAAAACTTCAGCAGCCGAATGTCACCAGCAAACACAGGCCAGGGCCGACCAACCCCAGCTGTCCTGCTCCTAACTCCTACAAACCCTCTCATAAGTTGAGCATGGGACAAACCACAAAGCCTGTAGCCCAGCCCTTCAAACCCGCCCCTCTTCTAACCCCTGGGGACCCCAACAAACCAACTCCCTCCCAACCGGTGCGACGTCAGAAGCCAGCTGCGGCAGGCTTGCTCCACTCACGGGGCCCTAAGAAACCGCCTTCAGCAGAATGGTCCGGATCCACCAAACCGGAGAAGGAAAGGAACAAAACAGCATCCAGTATCAGAGCTGGGGCAGCCTCTATGACCAGAGCCAAGTCTATGGGCTTCCTCAGTCAGATAGGGCAAGATGAGGAGGAAAGGAAGGGGGATGAAGGGCCCACGGTCACAGTTCAACTCCGATCCCAGTCTAGAGCCTCCAGGCCCAGACCTGTGTCGGCCATCTTCCTGCCCTCTAGCACTCAGGCTGAGTCGCCCACCCCAGCTGCTCGCTGGGCAGTGAGACGTCCCCTCTCAGCCGACCTCACCTCCAAGTTTGAGTCCATTGGCCTGTCGCTGCACCACGGCCGACCTGCCAAGACCGACAGCAAGGAAAACACTCCAGGGGAACCGCTACGGAGGACAGAGAAGAAGAAGGGAGCAGAGGGGACCAATGTTACACCACCGGCCCCAGACAGCCAGCCTTCAGCCCTCGTAGGAGGGAGAGAGAAGAAAACAGACGAAGAAGAGGAGGAGGATGATGAGGGAAAGGGTGGAGGCAGCATTAAGAGACGGATCAGTCTCTTTCTTGATTCCTCCTCTTCTTCCTCTCCTGTGGTTCCTCTCCGTGTTGCTGCCCAAAGACCAGGGTCTAACTCTCCAGTACAGCCCATCCAAGAGGCAGATGTAACATTGGATGGTGTTAAACAGCGAACCAGGAAGCTTACTGAATATACTGTTACACCACCAGCCCAGACCCCTGCTGTTAAACCACAGTTCAAGTCCCACCTTCTGCCCCCTGACCTGACCAAAAGGTAGGAGCTCCTCACCACATATGTGTGTCAGTCCTTTTATGTCTCTCCCATTGGCATGTCTTATGTGATATGTGTGTTTCTCTTCATCAGGCTTGGCTCTGAGAGGTCCACAGACCTCGGCAGTCCCTCCCCCAATGAGGCGACAGACCGCCATGAGAGTGACACGGATCCTCAAAGGAGGGTAAGAGAGGCTCTGGGATTTGCTTAGGTTAATCTGGTGTCGGTGGTTTGGTGTAGGATTGCGGTGAGTGGAGAAATGTGATGGAAACCCTTTTCACTTGTATTTTTGTTCATGGAAATTTAACCGCAGAAGTTATTTTTATGTGGACTATGTCATCACGCACAGCCTTTTATCCACAACAAGTCAAATTGATGGAAAAGCATCTCTCGTGGGAAATGTGAATTGTTTTTATGCAGATTCTTGAATATATGCATGAAAATCTGTCGCCAATTGGAAGGAAACTTAGCTAGTGACACAAAATGAAGTGGTATCGTTTGCTATAAAACAGAATAAGAACCATTCCAGCAATTGACTAATTCCCATCCAATTTGAGTTTACTGGCAAATTACCAAAGATGTTGATAGATAAATTGAATCAGCCTGTTAAATGATTAGGTAGGTCACAACACTGGGGGATTGGTAAGTGCTTGTACTTTTTGTTTCCTGTCTTGTTTTACGGTCACTGTTTGTTTGTTTGAGCAACATTTGAAGATGGTGTTAACTTAGTTAAAGCTTTGTGAATACAGTACAGTGGGGGAAAAAAGTATTTAGTCAGCCACCAATTGTGCAAGTTCTCTCACTTACAAAGATGAGAGAGGCCTGTAATTTTCATCATAGTTACACTTCAACTATGACAGACAAAATGAGAAAAAAAAATCCAGAAAATCACATTGTAGGATTGTTAATGAATTTATTTGCAAATTATGGTGGAAAATAAGTATTTGGTCACCTACAAACAAGCAAGATTTCTGGCTCTCACAGACCTGTAACCTCTTCTTTAATATTCTCCTCTGTCCTCCACTCGTTGCCTGTATTAATGGCACCTGTTTGAACTTGTTATCGGTATAAAAGACACCTGTACACAACCTCAAAACAGTCACACTTCAAACTCCACTATGGCCAAGACCAAAGAGCTGTCAAAGGACACCAGAAACAAAATTGTATACCTGCACCAGGCTGGGAAGACTGAATCTGCAATAGGTAAGCAGCTTGGTTTGAAGAAATCAACTGTGGGAGCAATTATTAGGAAATGAAAGACATACAAGACCACTGATCTCCCTCGATCTGGGGCTCCACGCAAGATCTCACCCCGTGGGGTCAAAATGATCACAAGAACGGAAAGCAAAAATCCCAGAACCACACGGGGGGACCTAGTGAATGACCTGCAGAGAGCTGGGACCAAAGTAACAATGCCTACCATCAATAAAACACTACGCTGCCAGGGACTCAAATACTGCAGTGCCAGATGTGTCCCCCTGCTTAAGCCAGTACATGTCAAGGCCCGTCTGAAGTTTGCTAGAGAGCGTTTGGATGATCCAGAAGAAGATTGGGAGAATGTCATATGGTCAGATGAAACCAAAATATAACTTTTTGGTAAAAACTCAACTCGTCGTGTTTGGAGGACAAAGAATGCTGAGTTGCATCCAAAGAACACCATACCTACTGTGAAGCATGAGGGTAGAAACATCATGCTTTGGGGCTGCTGTTCTGCAAAGGGACCAGGACGACCGATCCGTGTAAAGGAAAACCTCCTTCCATCAGCAGGGGCATTGAAGATGAAACGTGGCTGGGTCTTTCAGCATGACAATGATCCCAAACACACCGCCCAGGCAACGAAGGAGTGTCTTCGTAAGAAGCATTTCAAGGCCCTGGAGTGGCCTAGCCAGTCTCCAAATCTCAACCCCATAGAAAATCTTTGGAGGGAGTTGAAAGTCCGTGTTGCCCAGCAACAGCTCCAAAACATCACTGCTCTAGAGGAGATCTCCATGGAGGAATGGGCCAAAATACCAGCAACAGTGTGTGAAAACCTTGTGAAGACTTACAGAAAACGTTTGACCTCTGTCATTGCCAACAAAGGATATATAACAAAGTATTGAGATAAACTTTTGTTATTGACCAAATACTTATTTTCCACCATAATTTGCAAATCAATTCTTTAAAAATCCTACAATGTGATTTTCTGAATATTTTTGTCTCATTTTGTCTGTCATAGTTGAAGTGTACCTACGATGAAAATTACAGGCCTCTCTCATCTTTTTAAGTGGGAGAACTTGCACAATTGGTGGCTGACTAAATACTTTTTTGCCCCACTCTATATTCCTTTATTTCATTGTTTTTTTTTACTAGTTTTGATTTTTGAAAATGTAATGTATTTATATAGTTTCTGTGTTTGCCACTGTAAGCCCCCAAAAAATAACTTGATCTTCGTGCAACATTTCCTCTATAAGGACTATGTTCAAGGAAAATTCTGATTTGCAATTCGTCTCTCAAACAACCTGGACACAACATTTTCTCCTAATCAGTCTTTGCTCTAGTTATGGGAAAGTATGTCCCGTAGGAAAATGGGGCATGGAAGCGAAAAGGAACACCACTGCCACAGAGGTACAAAGAACTGTGAAACCTAACCTGGGGCATTCGTCATCTCTGCTGGTTCTGTGTGTTGGTTATGAAACATGCGGGGAGTGAAGCACTGGGGTAAAGGTCAACACGGAGAGGCTTTGATTACCACATCAGCATCACACCTACTTTTATGGACCCAACCAATAGGAGTGGGATCCCCTTTCTTCCTAGACACAATGCCTCGCTCAGTCACTTCACTTTGTATCACGCTGCCTTTCTCTGTCCTTATGTAATATTTAAAACAAATCGGACTATTTGTCAAACAGACACGTTCTCTCCCAGATCTTTTATTATCCACCAGCTAAGTGTATCTGTTGAAATTCATTTCTTGAAAGACAATGGCAGATCATATTGACTTTCAGCTGTAAGAAAATTGTCCCCTTACCAATTTCTTATCCATAGTTAAGTTTATTGACATGAGCACTCATAAGTAAATGAATAACCAGTGAATAAATATTGAAGAAAGCTTGATTTGAGATGACATGCAACTTGTCAAGGCAGTGCTCATTAGGATTATTGCAGAAGTGCCCACAGACTGTCTGACTTAATGTAACCAAACTCATCAAATTACTTATTTTTAGGTGGAGGACTCCGTTTACACCTTCAGTGACCAAAAAAAGGTGGATGACGACATCCGAGGCATACAAGAGCAGCCCACCCAGACCACCTCTGACCCTTCAGCAGTACTGACTGAGGCAGGGCGATGGATGGAGAGCTGCCCCAGCAGTGGGGCACAGACGGTGCGAGCAGCCCTGTTTGAGAATGTGGTGGAGAGACACAGCGTGCTGGTGATGGAGGAGGATAGGGCACAGAGTGCCACAAAGGGCTGTCCCAAGAGAAGTGTGTCCCTCAAACTTGGGGATGGGGAGAAAGACGGGACCCTGGTCACCGCCACCTACCGCAAGCCTGTGTCTCCCTCCAGTCCACTTCTTGTAGAGCACTTGTTTGACACTGTGCAGGCGGTGGGAGAGAGGAGAGCTGTTAGTGAGTGTGTCCCTTTGGCTCAGCTCGAGGACAAAGCCATGACCCTCCGTTCCAGGCGTTCTGAGGGGAATCGGTCAGCCAGGGCTGAGCCAGTGGAGGAGAGGCATGCTCAGGTCCAAGGAGTCCTCAGTATGGCTCAAAGGAGAGCACCAGCCTCCCAACAGGAACAGGGACCACACTACCTGAGGGTTGGAGTTCTGCAGAAGTGGAATACCACTGAGATGGATAGGGAGGCAGAGGTAGAGAAAGGAAGGCAAAGGGAAAAGGAGAGGGAGAGAAAGGAGGAGGAGAAAGAGAGGCAGAGGGAAGCGGAGAGGAGGATGCAAATGGATGTAGAGAGGGAGAAGCCGAGAGAACAGGAGAGGGAGAGAGAGGAAGTGGCAGCACCGAAGCGGTTGAAAATGCTGGAGGCAGATGAGCAGCCACCCAAGCCCAAGGCCACCTACTTTGCTCTGACTGGTCAGATCCAGGAAGCTGTATCCGTTGGGGACGAGGAAACCGAGAGAGGGAACGTGGAAGTTCCCTTTGACAATTTCTCTATGAAGTCTGGACAATGGGGCTCTCAAGGGAAGGTCTTACAAGTACGAAGGAACCCCTCTCTAGATGAAGCTTTTGGGAAAAGCTCCAAAGGTCAACAACAAGAAGAACTGATGGAGCGGAATCAAACACAGGAAAGGGAGAGAGGAACGACATGGGACAGACAGACATGGAGGGAGGAGCTGGGAATAGAACAACAAGTAGACCTTGAGAAAGTAAAAGAGTTGGAGAGGGAGAAAGAATGGCAGAGGGAGAGCAAGGAGTTTGAGAGGGAGAAACGGACACAGCTGGACATGGAGAGACAGAAACCGTTAGAATATGCAAGAAAGAGAGAGAAGGAAAAGCTAAAAGAATTAGAAAGAGAGAGACACAATGAGTTGGAGAACGAGAGACTGAGTGAGAGACAAAGAGAGCTGGAAAGACAGCGATGGCACGAGCTGCAGAGGGAGAGACAGATCGAGTTGGAGAGACAGAAAGAGTTTGAAAAGGAGAGGCAGAGACAGTTAGACTTAGAGAGACAGAAAGAGTTTGAAAAGGAGAGGCAGAGACAGTTAGACTTAGAGAGACAGAAAGCGTTTGAAAAGGAGAGGCAGAGACAGTTAGACTTCGAGAGACAGAAAGCGTTTGAAAAGGAGAGGCAGAGACAGTTAGACTTCGAGAGACAGAAAGCGTTTGAAAAGGAGAGGCAGAGACAGTTAGACTTCGAGAGACAGAAAGCGTTTGAAAAGGAAAAGACAGTTAGAGGCAGAGACAGTTTGAAAAGGAGAGGCAGAGACAGTTAGACTTAGAGAGACAGAAAGAGTTTGAAAAGGAGAGGCAGAGACAGTTAGACTTAGAGAGACAGAAGAAGTTGGAGAGAATTAAGGAGATGGACAGAAAGCAAATGTTTGAGTTTGAAAAACAGAAGCAGAATGAGAGAGAGAGGCAACAGCTTCTGGAGCTGAAACTTGAGAGGCAACAGCTTCTGGAGCTTGAAACGCAGAGACTAAGAGAGAAAATGGAGAGAGAGGAGCAGGAGAAGATGAGACAGCAAGCCATACAACAGGAGGAAGACAGACAGAGAGAGTTGGAAAGGGAAAGAGTGCAAGAGTTGGAGAGAGAGAGTCAACGCGATCTGGAAAGACAAAAACAGAGAGAGTTGGAGAGAGAGAGGCAACGCGATCTGGAAAGACAAAAACAGAGAGAGTTGGAGAGGCAGAGACAGAAACAGTTGGACTTTGAGAGACAGGAATTGGAAAACCAGAGGGATAGAAAAAGGGAGTTAGAGACAGAGAGACAGAGGGTAGAAGAACTGGAGAGAATAAAGGAGATGGAGAGAAAACAACTGTTTGAGTTTGAAAAACAGAAGCAGAATGAGAGAGAGAGACAACTGCTTCATGAGCTTGGAAAGCAGAGACTAAGGGAAAAGATGGAGAGAGAGGAGCAGGAGAAGATGAGACAGGTAGCCATACAAGAGGAGGCAGAGAGACAGAGAACCATGGAGAGGCAGAGGAGAGAGAACCAGGAGAGGGGGGTGCTGGACTCTTTACCTCTCAGACCTAAAATGCTGGATCTAGACTCTGGGTGCTGGTCTTTGGGTGACCTGCACTCCAGAGGCAGTCCCCACTCCCCTAGTGTCCGATGGAAGCAGCCCTCTCCCTGGGCAGATGACCACTACAGACCTGGTATCCTGGACATTGACTCATTCAGGTCCCAGACCGAGACACAACCCTCGCCCACTAGAGAGGTGTTCCCTGTTACTGGCATCCAGGGCTCAGACCCAGGTAATGGGGTGAGATCCCACCCCCACTCTCCAGAAAGGGAAGGTGGCTATAGGATGGCTCCCGAGGGCGCAGTGGGGCGACCCAGTACTGTGTGGGCCCCCTCTCAGCAGGAGCTGTGGGAGCAGAGGCTAAGCATCGACGAGGAATCAGTGGATAGGCCCATGGCTGGACCAGAGCCACCCAGGAAGCCTGCCAATAAACCCAGCCTGGAGCAGCTCCTCCACGGGCTGGAGGACAGGGCCACGGCCCCCATCCTGGTCCCAGAGAGACGCTGTTCTGGTATGCCCAGTGAACCATCCTTCCCCAGGAGAGAGCCCCACAGCCCTGGGTCCCCCATGGAGCAGACCTGGTTCCCCCAGGACTCAGAGCCCCAGGGGCACAGGGTAGAGGCCAGAGGACAGAGGAGATCTCAGGGCTCCCAGGTAAGAAACGGTATCATAAGGAGAGACATAGGCTCTGATGTGAATCAGTGGCATCTATAGGATTCAATCAATTCAACCAGTACAAGTGCTTTTGTGTAATGTTCTGATTATGGGGGGTGGTTTAGTGTTGACACACAGTTGGGCAGTACACTACCAGGATATACTTCCACACTCCTTCCCCGGGTGGCAGCACCGACCGGGGCAGGTGCTGTGCCAAGCCTTATTAAGCCCACAGGTGGAGGAAATGGAAAGATGATTAGGGTGCCAGCTTGCAGAACCAGGAGGATGCAGGGTTATTTTTCTCAGTGTGCTTTGGTTTTGTCCTTTTGTTGTTGTTTATTTTTGTATATGTATTTCTGTCACCATTTTGAACGAACAATAATCTGCTCGGGCTAGCTGAGGAGGCGTTACCCCTAGACTTTCCAGCATATCAATATTAGCAGGCTAGTAAACTGTTCTGTAACAGCAATCATTCGATTTCATTCTACGCTCCCCATGTCTTAGGAGCTGAACCGGATGAGGTCTCGCAGCGTGTCCCGTAGATCAGCCCCGTCTGACAGTGCTGTGGAGGGGAGCCTTTCCAGGATGAGGAGCAGGAGTACACATAGAGAGAGAGGTGGACAGAGTTGGGTGAGTCCTGATGCTCTATTTCTATACACACAGGTGTACACACACACACAATCACCTCATTTCTGACTCAAAGTTGGGCAAGTTTCAGAAATGAGCTTCTGCGACAGTGAAATTACACTGCTTCATCATGGTAACAATTGGAGCCCCTCAGTTCTATGTTTTATCACTGTTTATACTTTTGAGCTGAATCTCACAGAAAACCCTGGTGATTTGGAAAAAATGTTGGGTTGTGGGTTGTGTGTAGTACACCTGTGTGTACAGGTTGTGTGTTACAGTAGGGTGTACAGGTTGTGTGTAGTACACCTGTGTGTACAGGTTGTGTGTTACAGTAGGGTGTACAGGTTGTGTGTAGTACATCTGTGTGTACAGGTTGTGTGTTACAGTAGGGTGTACAGGTTGTGTGTTACAGTAGGGTGGAGTAGGAATGCAGTTAGTCACTGGGGGTGAAGAGTAAAGTGACAGTCATGGTCTCCGCCCATCTCTCCACACCTTTTTACAGCACAAAGCAGAGAAATGAAATCATGTTTTTAGGCCTGTAATTCAGGATTATGTGCTGCTCATTTTGACAGCCTTCTGTTTGCATAGCTGAAGAAACGTCTCTGCAGTGACATTTCCCATTGTGTGATAGACATTCCTTTTATTCAAGCACCTGTCTTAATACTGTAGTGTTTGTGCTCCTCTTTACCACTGGTACACTACAGAGACCCATGCACCATGTAAATAGCCTGTGCTACAAAGCAGATTCCATTCAGAGACAAGGCTGCCCTCCCCTCCCCCAATGAGCCCTCCCTGTCCTCCCCTCCCCCAATGAGCCCTCCCTGTCCTCCCCTCCCCCAATGAGTCCTCCCTGTCCTCCCCTCCCCCAATGAGCCCTCCCAGTCCTGTCCTCCCCCAATGAGCCCTCCCAGTCCTGTCCTCCCCCAATGAGTCCTCCCTGTCCTGTCCTCCCCAATGAGTCCTCCCTGTCCTGTCCTCCCCCAATGAGTCCTCCCTGTCCTCCCCCAATGAGTCCTCCCTGTCCTCCCCTCCCCCAATGAGCCCTCCCTGTCCTGTCCTCCCCCAATGAGTCCTCCCTGTCCTCCCCAATGAGTCCTCCCTGTCCTCCCCCAATGAGTCCTCCCTGTCCTGTCCTCCCCCAATGAGTCCTCCCTGTCCTGTCCTCCCCCAATGAGCCCTCCCTGTCCTGTCCTCCCCCAATGAGTCCTCCCTGTCCTCCCCTCCCCCAATGAGTCCTCCCTGTCTTCCCCTCCCCCAATGAGCCCTCCCTGTCCTCCCCTCCCCCAATGAGTCCTCCCTGTCCTCCCCTCCCCCAATGAGTCCTCCCTGTCCTCCCTCCCCCAATGAGCCCTCCCTGTCCTCCCTCCCCCAATGAGCCTCCCTGTCCTCCCCTCCCCCAATGAGTCCTCCCTGTCCTCCCCTCCCCCAATGAGTCCTCCCTGTCCTCCCCTCCCCCAATGAGTCCTCCCTGTCCTCCCCTCCCCCAATGAGTCCTCCCTGTCCTCCCCTCCCCCAATGAGTCCTTCCTGTCCTCCCCTCCCCCAATGAGTCCTCCCTGTCCTCCCCTCCCCCAATGAGCCCTCCCCTGACCTCCCCCCCCAATGAGCCCTCCCTGTCCTCCCCTCCCCCAATGAGTCCTCCCTGTCCTCCCCTCCCCAATGAGTCCTCCCTGTCCTCCCCTCCCCCAATGAGTCCTCCCTGTCCTCCCCTCCCCCAATGAGCCCTCCTGTCCTCCCCTCCCCCAATGAGTCCTCCCTGTCCTCCCATCCCCCAATGAGTCCTCCCTGTGTTACTTCATGGTGTTTTCTGTGTGTCCGTCACCTCCTGCTGGTCTGAGTGGTGCTGCAATTACTGCAGGGATTCTAGTTTTTAATTGTTTGTAGACCAACTGGAGACACAAGTGTGAAATACCTGATCTATAATGAGTTATTGTTGTAACCACTACCAGAACATTAAGCTAGCCAAGACCAACAACAGACTATATATACACAGACAATACTAAACAAGGTAAATGTCTTACCTGTGAAATGTTTTCACACACAGCTATGTGTAGCCTACTTGGACACCAGGTCTCCACAATTTCCCACTCTCCCACGCCGACTAGCCAGAAGCCACAGGGCTCTTCTCGCAGGCTCTATGTGGGAGCATGGTGAACTGTGGGTCAGAATCATTTACCTGGTTACATGTACATTGAACAACACAGCAGCTTTTCTGCAAAACATGTACAATGAAGTTGGGTCTTTTACACTGGGGGTCAATGGGAAAGAACGTTTCCCCCCAATTTATTGGCGTGGTTGAAGGGACCTCCTTGTTGAGTGAGTGTGGATTTGGAGTGTCAACACGTGTCAATGACTTGATGTTGTGGTGATAGTGTTTCTCTGTATCGGTGTGGAGGTTGGGCCTTGTGTGAGTGCACACTATGGTCACCAGGCTCAGACTACATGAGCTGTCTAAGGCATCTACACTGGCTGTGATCGGTGATGATTCATCAGAGCAGGGAAACCAGGGAGAGGACAGACGAGACAGATACAACTGAAGTCATTAGGCCAATGTCCCTTTGTGGACTCTGTTTAGAGGTGACTTGAGGGCCGTCATTTGTTGCTGGACAATTGTTATTAGCAGACTTTTTTTCTGTAGTCAAATTGTTATCTTCATAGTTGGTGTTGATGAAACTTGAGTCTGTGTGTTTGTGGAGAGAACTGTGATTTCCAGCTATAGGATGGTTCCTGGAGGGAGTCTTTTCTAAAAGCAACAATGCTCCTCAGAATTGTTCTCCAGAAGTCCACCAGGGGGCACTTGTGGGCAGCTCAGAGTAGCAGTCATCAGCTGCTGCCCCAGTTTATTCTCAGGGGGTTTCTGTTTGAGAATAAATCTGTGGTACTCGGTTGTTTTATAGACTAGAGTGTCTTACTTACTCACTAAGGCTTAATTCAGTGAGATGAATGCTAGGAACGGTGGAGTACTGAAAGTGGGAAAGGACAGAGTTCTGTGACCTGACATGCAGTTTGTCAGGGAGTCAGGGAGACATTTGTTAGGCAAACTCTGACACACTGTCGTGATTCCTCCCTTTAGCCATGAGCTCACAGCTGCTGACAGCCACAATCCCGGCTCTTGAAAACCACTACACCGGTCTCCTCTTTGCTCTTCTGCTCCCTCTCTCTTTCTTTCAGGCATTCTCTCCATCTATTTGAAGGTATAGGCTCAACATAAAGTTCCTATCACTGTCAACCCTTCCTATGTTTGCTTTCTACCCCCTCTGCCCTGTGCTGACTCTGCCTGTGAGAATTCTCTCTTCCTCGCTGCAAGCAGAAACATGCAGGCGAGATGGAGCACCGCAGAACATATCGCCCTCCCCTCCTGCACTGCAAATCAGGGCCCTCCCTCTCTCCGCTTCTCCCTGCCTCCTCTCTCCCCTCCCTCACTTTGTTCGCTCAATTTCTCCTTGAGCGTGAGTCCTGTAGTGCTGGGGAATGGGAGCAGGAGACTGACGCATTTCTCTATTGGCCTGTACCTGCAGGGGGAGAGGAAAGGAAGGAGAGTGCACTGGTCTTTGTCTCTCATGGATTTGACCTTAGCATCACAATCTCCTCTCCTGTTTGTGCTTCTATATCCACGGTGCTGCTGTTGGTGTGCTGGGTACTCCGAGGGAATAGGAATCAGTACAGCCTCCTGCCTGCTACCAGCTGTTCTGTTCAGCACCGTTCATCCTGTACCGTTTTCCACCAGGAAGACGACTGCAGTGTGGGGTCTATGGAGAGGTAGATTTTCAAAAATTGTGTTCCTCCGATTGCGGACGTGTCTGAGCGGCAGCTTCAGAGTCCCGCTGTGAGGGGCGTGAGAATCAGAACAGATGAGCTTTGTTGTGACATTGCATTGCACTTCTGCGTCTGTGGGTTTATTGCTGCTTCTTGGTCTGATCATCACTATGTGGCTCAATAACCTGTTTGCAGACGGTGCAGCAGTATATCTGCTGTGAACGCATCGTCACACCTGAGCCTCTACCAGCTGGGCTTGTCGGTTAAACAGCCCTAACCCTCTTGGGTTCCCCGCTACGGTCTTGCCCTTCTGTATAGCTGTATGGAAATAGGCATTTTGCAGAACAACGGAAAGCTTAGAGTTCACCTCGCTGAAATGGAGTCATGATGCATCTGACTGGCTGTGCTATCCCTTACAAACAGCCCAGCTACTGCAGCATTCACCTAGCTACGCACCTCAGCAGTATCCAGGACACCAGCTCTCGTCCTGGATGACTACCTGGCTCAAGGACTCCCCATCGACCACGGTATCACACTGGACTCAGGACCTACAGTACCGGACCACAGCCTGACCGAGTGCTCTGTCCGGACTTCATTCTGTGACGTTGGTCTGTTAGTGATCTGAGATGGAGTACCTGGGGGACAAGCTGTCTGTGGCCCAGTCCCAGGTGTCTGGTTGGATGGGGAGCGCCCGCCGGTCCCTGCAGGGGGCGCTCAGCTTGGTGTCCAGTGCAGTGGAACGTAGGGGCACGGGGGCCGAGGACAGCCCCGGGGACTTCAAGAGGGCCAACTCATTACGTTCTCTGGCCTCTCGCAGCCGGGACTCTTTCCGTAGGTTCTCTCTACGCAGCCAGCAGCGCCTGTCCCTACGCAGGCATCCTGGGACCAGCACCCCCAACACCCCCACTGCTGTAAGACACACACAATTTGACACTTGCTCCCCCCCATCAATCCTTCTCACCACCAACTGTCCTTTCGTCAGTCACTGCCCATTCCAAGCACCTCAAACTTGTCAAGGCCTTCTCTACTTGTGTTTTATGTCTGTCTATTTGTGTTGCAATGTGAATTCTCTCTCTGATCCTGGTAGTTCCTGACTGTTCTGCTTGTCTTCGCTGTTCAGTGCTCACCCCCCTCTGTGCCTCATCTGCTTCTGTGTCCTCTCTCTCGCCCTATGAGTCTCATACCATCTTTGACATAACACTGACCTTTGTCTGTGTGTTCACCATAGTTACCACTGTAACCGCAGTGTCACTGGCTCCTCAGGTCATAGCTTACTGTGGGCTGGAGTTGTTTCCTGTCCCTGTCCCTCCCTCCTAAACTAGGAGGGTTTAATCTAGTCAAATCAAAGTTTATTTGTCACGTGCACCGAATACAACGGGTGTAGTAGACCTTACAGTGAAATGCTTACTTACAGGCTCTAACCAATAGTGCAAAAAAGGTATTAGGTGAACAATAGGTATGTAAATAAATAAAAACCAGTAAAAGGACAGGCTATAAAAGTAGCGAGGCTATAAACGTAGCGAGGCTATAAACGTAGCGAGGCTACGTACAGACACCGGTTAGTCAGGCTTATTGAGGTAGTATGTACATGTAGGTATGGTTTAAGTGACTATGCATATATGATGAACAGAGAGTAGCAGTAGCGTAAAGAGGGGTTGGCGGTTGGTGGGACACAATGCAGATAGCTGGAATCCATGTATGGATATAGACTCTAGCTATGGATCCCATGTAGTTGCAGTAGTTGGTCTTAAGTTCTTAAGCCGAGTCAGTCAGGTTTTAATGACATTCGGTTCTGCATTCTTAGCAAACACTTGGCACTTTGTCTGTACATTACACTGATGTAATAATGACAGAACAAAATACCCTGTCAGTGTCCTGTTCAGGTCAGTGTTTTGCTATCTAAACTCAGCAAAAAAGAAACGTCCTCTCACTGTCAACTGCGTTTATTTTCAGCAAACTTGACATGTAAATATTTGTATGAACATAACAAGATTCAACAACTGAGACATAAACTGAACACGTTCAACAAATTGAATAATGTGTCTCTGAACAAAGGGGGTCAAAATCAAAAGTAACAGTCAGTATCTGGTGTGGCCACCAGCTGCATTAAGTACTGCAGTGCATCTCCTCCTCATGGACTGCAACAGATTTGCCAGTTCTTGCTGTGAGATGTTACCCCACTCTTCCACCAAGGCACCTGCAAGTTCCCGGACATTTCTGGGAGGAATGGCCCTGACCTCACCATCCGATCCAACAGGTCCTAGACATGCTCAATGGGATTGAGATCCGGGCTCTTTGCTGGCCATGGCAGAACACTGACATTCCTGTCTTGTAGGAAATCAGCCATATTGCTCGTTCTGTGCGTGGTGGCATTGTCATGCTGCAGGGTCATGTCAGGATGAGCCTGCAGGAATGGTACCACATGAGGGAGGAGGATGTCTTCCCTGTAATGCACAGCATTGAGATGACCTGCAATGACAACAAGCTCAGTACGATGATGCTGTGACACTCCGCCCCAGCCCATGATGGACCCTCCACCTCCAAATCGATCCCGCTCCAGAGTACAGGGCTCGGTGTAACACTCATTCGACGATAAACGCGAAATCGACCATCACCCCTGGTGAGACAAGACCGTGACTCGTCAGTAAAGAGCACTTTTTGCCAGTCCTGTCTGGTCCAGCGACGGTGGGTTTGTGCCCATAGGTGACGTTGTTGCAGGTGATGTCTGGTGAGGACCTGCCTTTACAACAGGCCTTACAAGCCCTCAGTCCAGCCTCTCTCAGCCTATTATTCAGTCTATTCAGTCTGAGCACTGATGGAGGGATTGTGCTTTCCTGGTGTAACTCGGGCAGTTGTTGTTGCCATCCTGTACCAGTCCCGCAGGTGTGATGTTCAGATGTACCGATCCTGTGCAGGTGTTGTTACACGTGGTCTGCCACTGCGAGGACGATCAGTTGTCCATCCTGTCTCCCTGTAGCGCTGTCTTCGGCGTCTCACAGTACGGATATTGCAATTTATTGCCCTGGCCACATCTGCAGTCCTCATGCCTCCTTGCAGCATGCCTAAGGCACTTTCACGCAGATGAGCAGGGACCCTGGGCATCTTTCTTTTGGTGTTTTTCAGAGTCAGTAGAAAGGCTTCTCAGTTTTTATAACTGTGACCTCAATTGCCAATTGCCTAAGCTGTTAGTGTCTTAGGTGCATGTTCATTCATTTGTATTTATTTTTATTTTACCTCTTTTTATTTTACCTCTTTTTATTTATTTTTTTTCTACTGTGTTATTGACTTGTTAATTGTTTACTCCATGTGTAACTCTGTGTTGTCTGTTCACACTGCTATGCTTTATCTTGGCCAGGTCGCAGTTGCAAATGAGAACTTGTTCTCAACTAGCCTACCTGGTTAAATAAAGGTGAAATAAAAAAATAAAAATTGTTTTACTAGGCAAGTCAGTTAAGAACAAATTCTTATTTTCAATGACGGCCTAGGAACAGTGGGTTAACTGCCTGTTCAGGGGCAGAACGACAGATTTGTACCTTGTCAGCTCAGGGATTCGAACTTGCAACCTTTCGGTTACTAGTCCAACGCTCTAACCACTAGGCTACCCTGCCGCCCCTAATTGTTTATGGTTCATTGAACAAACATGGGAAACAGTGTTTAAACCCTTTACAATGAAGATCTGTGAAGTTATTTGGATTTTTATGAGTTATCTTTGAAAGACAGGTTCCTGAAAAGGGGACGTTTCTTTTCTTGCTGAGTTTGTGACATGTGGCTACAGTGCTGCTCTGTTGTTGACAGGGGATTGGTGCTCATGGGATCTGTAGTCATATTAGGATAGCTGCAAAGTGTCGTCGTTGACCAGTCCACTCCATGATCAATGTGGTTACTGTTAAACATTCCTACTGAGGAAGACTCCACCTAGAGGGGTTAGAGCAGGAGAGAGGTGTTGGGACGTACTGGGGGCGGTGTGAGGTTTGTTCTGCAGTGATCGTGTTGGGGTCATTGTACCTGCGCTAAGTAACCGGCCTGCTAGAGTTGTCTGTTTCCAGGCAGCAGGACCATATGTTAAATGTCTTCGAGCTTCACAGCACTTCCTCATTCGTGGAGCTGTGCGTCTGACTGGCTGTTATTCAGGGCGGATATAAATTATTGTTTTGCAGTTAGGAAATGGATTAATCCAATTTAAAGTGACTATGCCTTCACAGTAATGTAATAGGCCCAGCATGTGTTTCATCTCAACCCAAAGTAGGCATATTGTATTAAAATAAGAAGGGGATTTAAGGTGAACATTTTCATAAATGTGATGATGTCATAACACCAGGATGTGTTTCAGAGCCGTGATGTCTGGCAGGTCTAACTTTCCAAGGCTTTGGCTCCTCTACTTCCTCAAACATGTGTTAGATTCTCAATCACCCTTTCTCTCCTCCCTCCTTCTATTCATCCGCTCATTGTTCTGTCATTTCCATTGACACCCCCTTCCTGTCCACAGAGGGGGGTATCTTAGCAGAGGAGGCTGGCCAAGGCTAATGTTATTAAGGAAACATCTACTTCACTACTGCTCTGATTCACAATAAGGTGCCATGCAGGCCTGCTCTTTCCCCGTGTCCAGAGTGCGTTGTTGATAGCAGAGCCGACGCCCTCACATGGTCAATACTACAGGGCTTTAAGCAGCACTACAAGTCGGACTATGTTTTTTCTTAACCCTCTCTGTCTTGCTGCTGTTGTTTGGTTGGCAGGTAACCGGGTAGCCTCCGGAGCGGAAAACACCAAACGAGGGTGTGTTTGGGTGTGCTAAAGTTCAACCACGTACACGGTGGATATGCTACAAGTTCAAGGAATTTAGATTACAGGAGGTTTGCTTATTGAATCCTACTTGCGTAGTCCTGTGAATTAGTTGTACTAAATCTTAGGCTGAAATTCATGATATAGAGGGATTAAGTGGGTGTGAGAGGTCTATTTCTCTGACTGTCTTTTGACCTATCAGGAATCATTCCTGCCAGAAATGAGGGGTTTAGAACACTTTATTGTTCATCTCTTACTGCACCTTGTTGGTCTCTTCACTGTGTTGTTATTACTACTCCTATGCTTCTCAGTAAACCCCTCACTTTCTCCTCACTGTGTTGTTATTACTACTCCTATGCTTCTCAGTAAACCCCTCACTTTCTCCTCACTGTGTTGTTATTGTTACTCCTATGCTTCTCACTAAACCCCTCACTTTCTCCTCACTGTGTTGTTATTACTACTCCTATGCTTCTCACTAAACCCCCCACTTTATCCTCACTGTGTTGTTATTACTACTCCTATGCTTCTCAGTAAACCCCTCACTTTCTCCTCACTGTGTTGTTATTGTTACTCCTATGCTTCTCACTAAACCCCTCACATCGAGAAACGTAGCTGTACCATAACACTGACCCAACCTAATCTGTTTGAAAGGCCTATGCATGTAGATCGATTAGCATTCCTGTTTAATTGACCCGGAGCCCAGCCCACCTGTTAGCCTGAGGCATTAGTCATGTGACCAACAGCATGTTCAAACCAATGCTTGTTTAACTGCTGAAGCCAGATTTGGCAGAAAGATCAGTGTGGATTTGAAAACAAGCCTAGGTTACTGTGCTGTAAATATACTTTTCTAGGGCTGTAAAGCCTGGAGAGGAGCTGATGTACTTTTGGTGCAAGTGCTTTCTCAGATGGAGGGAGTTTCTTACTGCTCTCCTTGGCCTTCTTTCTTCCTGTCAGGAAAGGCATTGATGATGAATGACATCCTGTACTGTTGTTCTCCCTTTCCCTCCTTCTCCCTCTGGCCCTGCTCTCTCACTCACTCACACACACACACACACACACACACACACACACACCAAACACCCATTACAATTCCCTCAATCATTCTCTTTAGACATGGTGTTGTGGTGCATCTGTATAGCACTGTCAAGGAAGTCAGTAGAGATCATGGAAGTTCAGCAGTATTTCTCTATTTCTATACAGTATGTGTGCGAACTTACACAGGCTTGAATGCATGCACAGGAGCAGTGAGTGTGTGGTTTTAGGACAGTGTGCCCCCTGTAGAAGCCTCATTAAAAGAGCCATGGTTCAGTAGATGGCAAACAGTGTCTCACCAGTTTCTGGCCCTGTGAGTTCATCCCATTACCTCTCATTATCCTTCTCACCCACTGCTGGCCTGGCCATAGCCACACAATACAGGGCTATCAGGACCAGCGTCACTCTCTTTCTCTCTCAACTGGCCAACTTTGTTACTGTAGGCTGGGCGGGGTTTCTCTCCACAGGCGTGGTGTTGGATTGAACCGACAGCCAATAAGATGCTTTGATAGTTTGATTCAGGCTGGTGGAGATGAATCCAGTTCTGTCATATTAGAATGTGTTACAGTGCATTCGAATACAGTGCATTCGGAAAGAATCCAGACCCCTTCACTTATTCCACATTTTGTTATGTTACAATCTTATTCTAAAGTTTTTTTCCCTCATCAATCTACACGCACTACCCCATAATGACCAAGCAAAAACTGTTTGCGTAAGTATTCAGTACTTTGTTGAAGCACCTGTTGGCAGCAACTACAGCCTCAAGTCTTCTTGTGTATGACGTTACAAGCTTGGTACACCTGTATTTGTGGAGTGTGTCCCATTCTTCTCTGCAGATCCTCTCAAGCTCTGTCAGGTTGGACGGGGAGCGTCACTGCACAGCTATTTTCAGGTCTCTCCAGAGATGTTCGATCGGGTTCAAGTCCGGGCTCTGGCTGGGCCACTCAAGGACATTTAGCGACTTGTCTCGGAGCCACTCCTGTGTTGTCTTGGCTGTTTGCTTAGGGTCGTTGTCCTGTTGGAAGGTGAACCTTCACCCCAGTCTGAGGTCCTGAGCACTCTGGAGCAGATTTTCATCAAGGATCTCTCTGTACTTTGCTCCGTTCATCTTTCCCTCAATTCTGACTAGTCTCTCAGTCCCTGCCGCTGAAAAACATCCCCACAGCATAATGCTGCCGCCACCATGCTTCACCTTCCCTCCAGAAATGATGCTTGGCATTCAGGCCAAAGAGTTCAATCTTGATTTCATCAGACCAGAGAATCTTGTTTCTCATGGTCTGTGAGTCCTTTAGGTGCCTTTTGGCAAACTCCAAGCGGGCTGTCATGTGCCACTCTACCATAAAGGCCTGATTAGTGGAGTGCTGTAGAGATGGTTGTCCTTCTGGAAGGTTCTCCCAACTCCACAGAGGAACTCTGGTGCTCTTTCAGAGTGACTTTCAGGTTCTTGGTCACCTCCCTGACCAAGACCTTTCTCTCCCGATTGCTCAGTTTGGCCGGAGGGCCAGCTCCAGGAAGAGTCTTGGGAGTTCCAAACTTCTTCCATTTAAGAATGATGGAGGTCACTGTGTTCTTGTGTACCTTCAATGCTGCAGATTGTTTTTGGTACCCTTCCCCAGATCTGTGCCTCAACACAATCCTGTCTCGAAGCTCTACGGACAATTCCTTTGACCTCATGGCTTGGTTTTTGTTCTGACATGCACTGAACTATGGGACCTTTTATAGACAGGTGTGTGCCTTTCCAAACCTTTCAAATTTTTCAATTGAATTTACCACAGGTGGACTCCAATCAAGTTGCAGAAACATCTCAAGGATGATCAATGGAAACAGGATGCACTTGAGCTCTATTTTGAGTCCGATAGCAAAGGGTCTGAATACTTATGCAAATAGAAATTACTTTTTAAAATATAATTTGCAAACATTTCTGAACTTATTTTCATTATGAGGTATTTTGTGTAGATTAATGAGGGATTTTTCTTCGTCTCCCCTTTAGAATAAGGCTGTAACATAACAAAAAGGGGAAGGGATCTGACCTGTCCATCTCGCTCTCTCTCAGGAGCAGTTGAAGCAGAATGTGGACGGTGAGGAGGGGAGGGACATGGACACACTGGTCCATGAGCCGGACAGTCAGTACGGGACCTGGGAGACAGGACTGCACACTGATGATAGGTGAATATATACACACACACACACAACCCATCACAGGTGTGGCTCCTGTGGGCTGGACCTATGAAACAGGATGTGCTCGTGTTTTTGGTTACTAAATATGCTGATCCTCATTCCTCTATGATTACTAATTTCCCATGAGGCTTTACCCTGATATCAAGACATCTCGACATCCCGCGTACCGAATGCCTCCCAGTCACTTCTCCCTCTAAATATACAATCCTCAACCATTTGATCTGCAATTTAACACCCCCTGGATTGATAAGTAGTATTGAATGGATGCAGCTAAAGGGAGAGGTGTGCTCTATCGTCTCTTCTCCTGGAGCAGCATTGACCTTAAGACAAAGTCACAGAGCCGCATTGGGTCAGCTTGATGTGGCAGAGTGGAGAATTATCCGCAGGCAGTGGATTCTCTGCTGTCCCACCATTATGGCTAATAATCATCTCAACCTTTTTCCTTACAACATACAACACCCACAAGCGTCTCCTCCAAGGCAGAGACAGTTACTGATGTTGAAATAAATCAACATACTATGGTATCTATAGGTACTTCCTGTACAGATACAGTAGAATCTCAGCACTCCTGACACATTGTGGTCAAGGAGCAGCAGCTCACTGAAACCTGATTTACGCCAGCACTCAAAATGGCCTCTCTCAGCAGGCTGGTCTATCACTGACCTCCTGTGGCTAGGAGATGGTATCACAGCAACACAAATCTGGATAATGTTTAGTAGAAATGACTGGATGCTGTAGTAGTTTCAGATAAAGATACGATATAAGGGACTGTCAACAGATAGTGGGTCATTTGAATGTAATTGAAATGAATCACCTCAGGGATGATTTGTAGCTAGTATGATTGTGTACAGTAGTGGACTCGCCACTATTTGCGTCCCTCATTGTGAAATAAAGTGGACCGTGAGTCTGCCTGTCATCCTTTGTCGTCATGCACATGCTCCTCTATGAAATGTGATGCTCCTACAGTAAACCCAGACAGGAGAATATTACTCCATCACAGTGCTAGTAGACACAGTACCTGACACGTTGTTCTCTCATTGCCAATGCATGCATTTAACAGACTGTAGTGTAGTTTTAGGAAGGTAGCCTAAAGTACTCTTCTGTTTGTTCCTGTCTGTCCTTCCTGTAGCCTGACTCCTGCCACGCCCACCTCAGACAGCCAACCCAGTCAGTCCCCTAGGAAACCCACTCCACTTTACACGCCAGGGGAACATGTCCACACCCCGCCCAGTGACCTCGACACTCCAGACGGCTTCTCTGCCCAGCCCGAGATACAACCACTCCCCTTCCCTGAGGTAAGACTGACTTCACCTTTTTAAAAAGACGTAGAAGTCAGAGTTTCTTTGTTTCCACAGATTTGCTTTGTGTTTCTCTCCAGGCCTCCACCAGCCTACTGGACTCCAGTGCTCTGCGCTCCAGGGTGCAGTTGAGTAAGATGCGGGGGCCACGTTCACGCCCCTCCAGGGTCTCTCGTCAGACTGCTGCTCTGTCTGTACACCCAGAGGGACAGGCCACGCCTACTGAGGACTGGCGCTCTCGAGACTCCACAGGTCAGCCTTGGACTCTGCTCTCATGTAGACCCCCTCGACCATATCTCCATCCACTACCTTGTTCTGCTGCATACCTTCTACTATGGATTGAGCGGACATGATTCCACCAGTGAGACTGGAGATGTGACTTAGATGGTCAAAGATCTGTTAGACTTCTGAATAACCTATTTGTTTTGATTGTGAAATGATGTACTCAGAGGTGTGTTGTCCTCTACAGAGGACAAAGTGGAGTCTTCCAAGAAGGACTCAGACTCTGAGGAGCAGGCGAGAGGAGCAGACCCCCACTCTGCTGCTGCCTCCTCCCAGCCCCAGAGAGTCGCCCTCTTCCCTGGGATGGACCCGTCTGCCCTCATGGTGAGGCTCCCCAAGAGAAACAGACAGAGTTGACCAGGAGTGTAATGTTGTCACTCATACTGTTCTGAGAAATGCTTTTGATCTGTTTTCCTGCTGGTTTCTCCCTCTGTTTGGCAGGCCCAGCTCAAGAAGAGAAGTGACTCTGACAATCAGACAGGGGGACCCTCCACTTCTCCCTCCCAGTTATCCCGTTCTCCTAAATCCCCCTTCCTTCCCCGGGCGTCCCGTGTGCTGCCCCCCTCCGGAGGGAAAGAAAATGGGTAAGATAGTGACCCTGTCTTCTTCCCTCTGTTCAGCCTGGATCTAATAACCCAAAACAGGGATTGTTGATAGTTGGAACAGAAATATTTACCAGTTGCAATGTCTGTCTCTCTTAGTGAAGAGGCCTCACCACAGTGGCTGAGAGAGCTGAAGTCCAAGAAGCGCTTGAGTCAGTATGAAAATGACAGCTAAGTGTGAATGATCAAGTGAGCTCTCTACTCACAAATGTTCCTCATTTATGAGTCATTCTTTATCATAGGGTGTTGGATGCCATAAACCTGCCATTTTACCACATGTTCATAATTAGACAATATTCTAGTGTCTGTTTTGCTAATACGTAACCCTAAAATGCTGATGGTTTGTATCGTCCCTCTGTAGGTTGCCTTAACTGAAGAATCTGGTGGAGAATCGGACAGTAGCCTTAACCTTGGACCCTGAGAAAATGGGAATTCTGCTGCTGACATTGTAATTGGTCATCTGTTTGTTTATTTTCTCTGTTATCTTCCTGCCCGGCTCAAATCCATGTGCATATGGTGCCTTCTTACAGACAACCTCTGTCTTATGGATGAAACGAGCAAGGGGCTGCTCTGCTCAGAGCGTCCAGTTCACTGCTAGCACCTCCTGTGTCAGGGGGGTCTTTGCATAAAGCCACTTTACCCTCTCACATGACAGGGGAGACTACGGAAGGGGGGGGATCCCATTCTCTCCTGTCAGGTTGTTGTATTTCATTAATGGTTAACTTGTGGGACCACATGCCTCTTAACCTGGAAGTGCTTCAATAAGCTGGAGGACAGTATAGCACCTCCACAAGACATATTTTTATTTTGTTTTCTCTTTTTAAATATAATTTTCAGGTTAGTCTATGCGTTAACTGTATCTGTCAGTGGAGGAGCGTTGGAAAATATTTCTGATTTTATTTTTTGTCATGGATCATAGAGAACAAAACACTGCTGAACTAATGGGCAGCCAGGGTGTATTATGTGTTACTAATAAATATGGTATCTGTAATCATGAAATGTTATATTTGTATTGTTGCTAATTTGAAAGCTGAATCATAACATGTCAGAGTGCTGGGTTTGTATGGAGAGCATTTAAAGCATCACTATAGCAGAGGCCCCCAACCCCATTCCTCTGAGCCACTCAGTGACTGATGTCATGAACTAACTGAGAATCTGTTGTGTTGACATCATGCAGTCCCTTTAAACTTATGGCTAAAGAGGAATGCTTTGTGTTCGCTGTTTTTTCAATCATGTCTGAATCTGTTTCTACTGGTGGAAAAGGGGAGGGGAAGGGTTAATCACAATGGAAATCTACCTCCATCTCAATTACACGCACACACACGCACGCTTGAACACTAATCAGCCTGTTCTTCCTCCCTTCACCTCCACTTACCTCTTCAGTGAAAGATCAAATGATTGTGTGTGTAATACTGATGGATGAGTGAGTAAGGATTGCAAGGAAAATGTACATGTTACCAATGAGCCATACATTCAATGTGCACTTCCTGGTTTCTGTTTTACTAGCATGTCTGCAACACATCTCCCATTTAGCGACCTCACGTGCATTGTCCCATCATTGTTTGGAAAAGCATGTGCATGCACAGTCTCTGGTCCTTTTCATCATGCTTTACTCAGACACTTAACTGAATGGCCACACCAAGTAGCAGTGGTACAATCACAGTCTGGATATCATGGCTTCATCCACAACTGTAATGGTCCCATTGTGCACATGGTCGGTGCAGTGGTGTGGATGTATAGTGGAATGGTAGGAGTACGGCTTCCACTACCCCAGTGGGCAATGCAAGTGAAGTATATTGTTTTGAGATGAGGGTGGTAATTTACCCTTTTCTTCTGCACGTGACTTGGACTATTTGCACCAGTTGTTTTAGGGCTTGTTTGAGCTGACTTAAGCCATTCCCCTGACCATGTTAGCCGTGCTCCACTGTCCCACTACTTCCACTACAGCACTGACCGCATTCCACATTTTCATAGGCAGACGTTGGAACGCTAATGCAAGTGAATGTTTTGAGGGAATTTTTAGAGTTGTCCCTTTGGTGTCTGTCCATGGCGTTTGACTTTGTCATTATTTTTTCTCTTTCTCGTTTTATTTGAAAGTAAAATGTATATTGCACTGTTGTAAAGCCGTTGTTCAAAAGTGTAAATTCTCAATAAAATGTACTGCGTTAAGCTTCTGATTTTGTCATTATTGGGCTAAATATTACTTCTGCATTACACTCATTTCAGTTCAGACCCCCCAGTCTGCGGTGTTATGATATTAAACTGGTGTCTTTTGTGTAACAGATCGGTCTAGTGTTTGTACTAGAGAAGTATGTATAGGCAAGGTAGTATTTGGTGTAGGGTGGTATTCGAGCGGTAATGTTTTAGTGTAGGGAGGTTTAAGAGAGGTAGATTTGTGTAGGGAGGTTTAAGAGAGGTAGAGTTGTGTAGGGAGGTTTAAGAGAGGTAGAGTTGTGTAGGGAGGTTTAAGAGAGGTAGTTGTGTAGGGAGGTTTAAGAGAGAGAGTTGTGTAGGGAGGTTTAAGAGAGGTAGAGTTGTGTATGGAGGTTTAAGAGAGGTAGAGTTGTGTAGGGAGGTTTAAGAGCGGTAGTTGTGTATGGAGGTTTAAGAGAGAGAGTTGTGTAGGGAGGTTTAAGAGAGGTAGAGTTGTGTAGGGAGGTTTAAGAGAGGTAGAGTTGTGTAGGGAGGTTTAAGAGAGGTAGTTGTGTAGGGAGGTTTAAGAGTTGTGTAGGGAGGTTTAAGAGAGGTAGTTGTGTAGGGAGGTTTAAGAGAGAGAGTTGTGTAGGGAGGTTTAAGAGAGGTAGAGTTGTGTAGGGAGGTTTAAGAGAGGTAGAGTTGTGTAGGGAGGTTTAAGGGAGAGAGAGTGTTTGATGTAGGGAGGTTTAAGAGAGGTAGAGTTGTGTAGGGAGGTTTAAGAGAGGTAGAGTTGTGTAGGGAGATTTAAGAGTTGTGTAGGGAGGTTTAAGAGCGGTAGAGTTGTGTAGGGAGGTTTAAGAGTTGTGTAGGGAGGTTTAAGAGAGAGAGTTGTGTAGGGAGGTTTAAGAGAGGTAGAGTTGTGTATGGAGGTTTAAGAGAGGTAGAGTTGTGTATGGAGGTTTAAGAGAGGTAGAGTTATGTAGGGAGGTTTAAGGGAGAGAGAGTGTTTGATGTAGGGAGGTTTAAGAGAGATTGAGGGTCAGGGTTTGGTCAATGAAGGTAAATGATGTCAACAGGATATAGTAAAATGTGGTCAATGTTCTGTTTGTTTTTATGAATGGTTTGGCTCCTTATTGTGTGTTAGTGATGTTATTGGTCAGAGTGGTGTGAGGAGGTTAGGTGATGTTTAGTGTGTGTGTGTGAGCGTGAGCGTGTCTACCAGTTTGTGCTGAGTGGGGATGTTTGCTGAATCCTCTTGGCTCCCTCTCCATATACCCCGCACATACCACTCACTGGCAGCCAGGCGGACGGGCAGGGTAGCGTGTGCCAACACAGCTGCATATTGAGAGGTAGCGTTATGGACACAATGTCAGCGACAGACTTGCTGTATCAACAGCTCCCCCTTTTCTGCTGTTGTGGCCAGAAATAAACCATAAATACCCCCCCTGCCACTGCCCTCCAACGGCTCAACCCCAAACACCAAGTGGCACAGAGAGAGAGAGGCTATCAATACACAGCAGGCATATCCAGGTAAAACCAGCTTGGTTCTGCACAGCAGGATTAACAAGGTTTTAATTGAACTTTGAAACTGATTTGACATGAAAAGTAAAGGAGACCCCACAGTCATGATTGTTGACGGATGGAGAGGTTGGATGGGGTGGGGGGATAGGAATGATAGTGTAGTATTTTTAGAGTTGGTAAAGATATAATTTGGTATGCTTAAATGTTTGCAGTAAAATATATGATTGAGCAAGTGAGGAGTTTGCAGAATAGAGTATTATGGAATGTGTGTTGTTTGTAGTGATAAGTTTGATTGTCAAGGGGGTGCAGAACTGGTTATGTTACAGACTGAGGCTTGCAGGGTTGGACATGATAGACAGCGAAATGTGGAATCACTGATTTGAAAGGTTGCACATTAGAGTATGAGAATAACATGTTCATAGGGGGATGACTCTGGGCCCTAGTTATAGCCTACGGTCAGGAAAAACTCCTGGCCCCAGGGGATTTTCCTGGAGAAAGAAAAGTGTAGAATACAGCCCATCAGGTCCTTATTCTCAGCTCAGGTTACGTCTGCACCAATGGGCTCTTCTGCTCTCTGAAGTGGACGCAAATCTTGGCTGATTCGAAGGAGTAAAAGGATCCATTGCTACTGAGAGGACTGATGGTCATATTGTGAAATGAATGTCATCATGGTGTCTGTGTTTCTCTTTTCTCTGTCTCTCTCCTGATTGTGCTCCTGAGAGAGGAGTAACCAGTGGACCAGGAGGATGTCGGAGCAGCAGAGCGCCCCTGAGCAACTGGCTGCAGGGAAGAGCCAGGGTGGAGCAGGAGCCACTTACAAGGTACTGTATCCTCCCTCTCCCCATCTATTATCTGTCTATTTCTCTCTTGTGATGTTTCTCTTCATTTATTTTTCTCTCCTTCGCCCACTTCTCTAATTTCCCACTTCTCTATAAACCCTCTTCCTTAGTCCCCCATATATTTCCTCTCTTTATACTGTAAGCTTGACTTTCTCAATATTAGTATATTTCCTCCTCTTTCCCCTCTCTGTCTCTCCTACTCTCTCTGATCCAGGTGGTGCTGTTTGAGTTTGAGAATTTCCAGGGCCGCAAGGCTGAGTTTTCTACTGAGTGTAAAGATGTTTCAGAGAAGGGCCTGGAGAAGGTGGGCTCTATGCTGGTTGAGTCTGGCCCGTGAGTTCTGGTGCATTGGTGTCATTCACAGACTGTCATATTCTTACACATACAGAATATATATTTTCAGGTTCAGGTTTAGTGTTAACTTTTTTTCTTTTTTTATACTGTATATCTGTTACCACATATGGCTAAATACAACGTCATACATGCTGAGGAGAGATATTCTAACTCAGCCTCGTTCTTGTCCTCTCTCCTGTCAGATGGGTGGGGTATGACCGCCAGGGATTTGCAGGTGAGCAGTTTGTTCTGGAGAAAGGCGAATATCCACGCTGGGACACCTGGACCAACAGCCAGTACAGCTACTCCTTCTGGTCCATGCGGCCTCTCAAAGTGGTGGGTAGCACTCAAACAATGTCTAAACATACCCCGTGTAGCATAGTTGGTAGAGCATGGTGCTTGCAATGCCAAGGTTGTGGGTTCGATTCCCACAGGGGTACCGATATGAAAATATATGCACTCTGGATAAGAGCGTCGGCTAAATGACAGAAATGTAAACATGCTCAAAATACTCACTGACCATGTTAGCACGTTTACCATCTCACCATCCTGCATTCCCTACCTATCTCTATCAACATTCTCTGAGCCACAATCTATCTACAATGTTAAAGCTGATCTACACTTTATAAAAAATTAATTATATATTTTTTAAATTATACTAAAAAACAAATATTCTCTGAGCATCTCAGTACTCTCATTTATCTCAACACTCTTTAACCATTGCAGAACTCCATGTTCATCTCAACAGTAATTTGTCACCTCAGCAGACGGCTCTCATTGGCTATCTGAATGCTCACTGATTACCTGAAGCCTCTCTCTATCTCAGCACTCACAGTCTATCTCAACAATCAGCTCTTAGTAAACATCTTAACACTAAGTGAGTCTGTTTGTGTGTGTGCATATTTCCATTTCTCCTCTTTAGGATAGTGCCGAACACAAGCTCCATCTGTTTGAGAGCCCAGGCTTCACTGGTAGAAAGATGGAGATTGTTGATGATGATGTTCCCAGTTTGTGGGGACATGGTTTCCAAGATCGCGTAGCGAGTGTCAAGGCCCTCAACGGAACGTAAGAGCTCCCTTTTCACCCTCTCTCATTTTCTTCCTTTTTCACTTGCTCTCTCTCTCTCTCTCCTTCCTTGTTCTGTTTCTCTCATGTCTCACTTCATCTCTCGTCTTTCTCCTGAAATCCTTTAAAAGATGGTCAATTATGCTAACTGTCATATTCTGACGTCTATTTTGGTTCTGTCTCATGGACTCCTTCTCTGTTCCTTTGTTGCAGATGGGTCGGCTACATGTACCCCGGCTACAGGGGGTGCCAGTACGTGTTTGAGTGTGGAGACTTCAAGCACTGGAACGACTGGGATGCCCCTGCACCTCAGATCCAGTCTGTCCGACGTGTGCGAGACATGCAGTGGCACAAGAGGGGGTGTTTCACCGTCCCTGCTCCTTCCCCTGATCCAGCTCCTGCCCCCGCTCCTGCCCCAGCACCCGCACCCCCTGCACCCCCTGCCGCCTCCGGGGCCAGCTGAAGAGGATTCTAAACAACGGCCCTCCCCCTAGAGCCTCTTCCATGAGCCTCTTTCTACCATCAGTGCTTGCCCTCTGCCTCACCCTAACCATGGCAAATACTGCTCCTGCTTAGTGAGGAGAAGCGCTATATATGTTTCAGTGGCAAATAAAGTTTGTTTGACCAGAAATATATTGTGTTTGTTTGTTGGTGCTGTTACTATTGTTGAAATCCTTGGGTTTGTCAGGTGTAGGGTTGTAACATTCTGGTAACTTTATAAAAATGCCCAGTTTTTCAAGAAATGCTGGTTGGAGGATTCTGGATTTCCTGTATGTTTCCTCCTCATTCTGAGAATCCTGGGAATTTGGGGGAAATTACTGTGATTTCGCCAACCTAGTCAGCTGTGGAGTTGGTTGAGTCAACAATAACAATGTTACTGTAGATTATTGTTGCCAAATGACACAGAACATATATAAATACAAATTCAACAGTTTTAGTTACAAATCTGACTCATAGATTAGTTTCGACATAGATGCCTCTTCAAGTCTTATTTCTACATTAGTTTTCCACAGCTTTGGTTGAAGTCATAGAGGGATATACTTTTTAAGTCTTAATGACAGTTGACAGGGGAATTCTGGCATGAACAACACATGGTATGTCAGAAGAACGTCTCTCTGGACATGCTGATGTCACATCATCTCATTTACATCTTATCTCCACATTTCCTCAGCTGGCCATCACTGTCTTGAAATAGTGTTGTGAAATGCTCTTGATAAAAAAAGATAAATAGCCTATGTCAAAAAAACGAGAACACATTTAATTGAATCACACCAAGAATAATGTCTCAAGTTCCGATCTTTATTCAACGCACCTCAAAGATGGAAACAGGAGGGGTAAATACTTGGAGGCTGGGATTGTACCAAAGTAATCGACAAAAGTTAATCTACTTCATCTACTATTATCATCATAATATCATATTTTAATGGTTAAGAACCACAAATCCACTATCAATCAGACATTTTTTTAAATTAAACTTTATTTAACTAGGCAAGTCAGTTAAGAACACAATCTTATTTACAATGACAGCCTACTGGGGAAAAGTGGGTTAACTGTCTTGCTTAGAGGCAGAACGACAGATTTTTACCTTGTCAACTCAGGGATTCGATCCAGCAACCTTTTGGTTACTGGCTCACCGCTCTAACCACCAGGCTACCTGCCGCCCCAAGGGTCCTAACAAGGGTCCTATCATGGTCAAACACTTATCAGGGAGTGTTACACTTATATGCTGATAGAGGGGAGACCAGCCCCTCAGTGGCTTAGTTGGGTCAGTCTTCTCATTCTCTGAAGCTTGGTCAGGTGAAGCTTGGTCAAGTGAAGCTTGGTCAGGTGAAGCCTGCATCGATGTGCTCTTCTGCTCTCTGTGATTTGACTGATGCAGTGGAGAAAAAATAAACATTTATTGTGAGAGTATTGATGGCCATCATGGTGAAATGTTTAGGTTCAATTAAATCTCATAATAGTTATGTCTGTATGAAATGTGTTATGATAGAGTATGGCCAGGATTAATTCAGATGATTCCGCGGTAAACGACAATCGCATATATTTTCATTGCTTTTGTGTTTTGGATGTGTAACTGCATTAGAGCTGCCAAATTGGTGGGTGGGTGCTCTTGTTGTCATTCACGAAACTACACCCTTCCCAGAACGAGAAAGTGTTGGCTTTATAGAAATATTATCCTGTATGCTCCTCAGCATTTTTACTAATGCGATTTCTGTGTTTTCAATGGCAATGTCTGCATAGGTATAACGCCGGGAGCCGCTTGTGGAATTGACAGCTCCAACGCAGTTATACCTCTGTCACCACCTAAACCAAAGCAATGATAAACTATGCTATTTTTGGTTACCACTGGTGAACACTGATCTGATTGAATCCTGGGCCTAGATTAGGCCTACACACAACAACAATAATATTGTGGGACTGTGCTAACTGTATACAGTATACAGTGCATCCGATAGTCACTCTGACAGAGCTCCAGAGTTTCTCTGTGGAAATGGGAGAACCTTTCAGAAGGACAACCATCTCTGCAGCACTCCACCAATCAGGCCTTTATGGTAGAGTGGCCAGATGGAAGCCACTCCTCAGTAAAAGGCACATGACAGCCTGCTTGGGGTTTTCCAAAAGGCACCTAAAGGACTCTCAGTACATGAGAAACAAGACTCTCTGGTCTGATGAAACCAAGATTGAACTCTTTGGCCTGAATGCCAAGCGTTACATCTGGAAAAAACCTGGCACCATCCCTACGGTGAAGCATGGTGGTGGCAGCATCATGCTGTGGGGATGTTTTCATCGGCAGGGACTGGGAGATTAGTCAGGATCGAGGGAAATATGAACGGAGCAAAGTACACAGAGATCCTTGATGAAAACCTGCTCCAGAGCGCTCAGGACCTCAGACTGGGGCAAAGGTTCACCTTCCAACAGGAGAAAGACCTTAAGCACACAGCCTTGAATGTCCTTGAGTGGCCCAGCCAGGACTTGAACCCGATCAAACATCTCTGCAGAGACCTGAAAATAATTGTGCAGCGACGCTCCCCATCCAACCTGACAGTGCTTGTGAGAATCTGCAGAGAAGAATGGGAGAAACTCCCCAAATACAGGTGTGCCTAGCTTGAAAGTCATGCCCAAGAAGACTCAAGGCTGTAATCGCTGTGAACCTGTTTTTGCTTTGTCATTATGAGGTATTGTTTGTAGATTGATGAGGGAAAAAAAATATTTAATTTGTTTTTAGAATAAAGCTGTAAAGTAACACAATTTTTTAAAATCAAGGGATCTGAATAGTTTCCGAATGCATTGTACTTTGGTAACCGATACATGTAACCAATACACTGTAATACCTCCACTGTATTCACATCCTACCATACCCTTGTCTGTACATTATGCCTTGAATCTATTCTTCCACGCCCAGAAATCTGCTCCTTTTACTCTCTGTTCCAAACACACTAGACGACCAGTTATTTTACCCTTTAGCTGTACCCTTGTCCTACTCCTCCTCTGTTCCTTTGGTGATGTGGAGGTTAACCCAGGCCCTAAAGCCCCTAGCTCCACTCCCATTCCCCAGGCGCACTCATTTGTTGACTTATGTAACCGTAAAAGCCTTGGTTTCATGAATGTTAACATTAGAAGCCTCCTCCCTAAGTTTGTTTTATTCACTGCTTTAGCACACTCCACCAACCCAAATTTCCTAGCCGTGTCTGAATCCTGGCTTAGGAGGGCCACCAAAAATCCAGAAATTTCCATCCCTAACTATAGCATCTTCCGACAAGATAGAACTGCCAAAGGGGGCAGAGTTGTAATCTACTGCAGAGATAGCCTTTAGAGTTCTGTCATACTATCCAGGTCTGTGTCCAAACAAGTCAACCTTCTACTTTTAAAAATCCACCTTTCCAGAAACAAGTCTCACACCATTGCCAATTTTAATAGACCCCCTTCAGCCCCCAGCTGCGCCCTGGACACCATATGTGAATTGATTGCCCCCCATCTATCTTCAGAGTTCGTACTGTTAGGTGACCTAAACTGGGACATGCTTAACACACCGGCCGTCCTACAATCTAAGCTGCCTTCAATCTCACACCAATTATCAAGGATCCTATCAGGTACAACCCTAAATCCGTAACCATGGGCACCCTCTTAGATATCATCCTGACCAACTTGCCCTCTAAATACACCTCTGCTGTCTTCAACCAGGATCTCAGCGATCACTGCCTCATTGCCTGCGTGCGTAATGGGTCCCTAAAACACTTCAGCGAGCAGGCCTTTCTAATTGACCTGGCCCGGTTATCCTGTAAGGATATTGACCTCATCCCATCAGTAGAGGATGCCTGGTTGCTCGTTAAAAGTGTTTTCCTCACCATCTTAAATAAGCATGCCCCATTCAAAAAATGTAGAACTAAGAACAGATATAGCCCTTGGTTCACCCCAGACTGCCCTTGACCAGCACAAAAACATCCTGTGGCGCTCTGCATTAGAATAGAATAGCCCCCGCGATATGCAACTTTTCAGGGAAGTCAGGAACCAATATACTCAGTCAGTTAGGAAAGCTAAGGCTAGCTTTTTCAAACAGAAATTTGCATCCTGTAGCACTAATTCCAAAAAGTTTTGGGACACTGTAAAGTCCATGGAGAACAAGAGCACCTCCTCCCAGCTGCCCACTGCACTGGGGCTAGGAAATACTGTAACTACTGATAAATCTACAATAATCAATCATTTCAATAAGCATTTTTCTACGGCTGGCCATGCTTTCCACCTGGCTACCCCTACCCTGGCCAACATCTCAGCACCCCCTGCAGCAACTTGCCCAAGCCCCCCCCCGCTTCTCCTTCACCCAAATCCAGATAGCTGATGTTCTGAAAGAGCTGCAAAATCTGGATCCCTACAAATCAGCTGGGCTGGACAATCGGGACCCTCTCTTTCTAAAATTATCTGACGAAATTGTTGTGTAACGGATGTGAAATGGCTAGCTTAGTTAGCGGTGGTGCGCGCTAAATAGCGTTTCAATTGGTGACGTCACTTGCTCTGAGACCTTGAAGTAGTAGTTCCCCTTGCTCTGCAAGGGCCGTGGCTTTTGTGGAGCGATGGGTAACGATGCTTCGTGGGTGACTGTTGTTGATATGTGCAGAGGGTCCCTAGTTCGCGCCCGGGTATGGGCGAGGGGACGGTCTAAAGTTATACTGTTACAGTTGCAACCCCTATTCAACCTCTTTTTCGTATCATCTGAGATCCCTAAAGAATGGAAAGATGCCGCGGTCATCCCCCTTCTTCAAACGGGGAGAAACTCTAGACCCAAACTGTTATAGACCTATATGCATCCTGCCCTGCCTTTCTAAAATCTTTGAAAGACAAGTTAACAAACAGATCACCGACCATTTCGAATCCCACCGTACCTTCTCCGCTATGCAATCCGGTTTCCAAGGTCCTAAACGATATCATAACCGCCATCGATAAAAGACAGTACTGTGGAGCCGTCTTCATCGACCTGGCCAAGGCTTTCGACTCTGTCAATCACCGCATTATTTTCGGGAGACTCAACAGCCTTGGCTTCTCAAATGATTGCCTCGCCTGGTTCACCAACTACTTCTCAGATAGAGTTCAGTGTGTCAAATCGGAGGGCCTGTTGTCCGGACCTATTACAGTCTCTATGGGGGTGCCACAAGGTTAAATTCTCGGGCCGACTCTTTTCTCTGTATATATCATTGATGTAGCTCTTGCTGCTGGTGATTCTCTGATCCACCTCTACGCAGACGACACCATTCTGTATACATCTGGCCCTTCTTTGGACACTGTGCTAACAAACCTCTAAACGAGCTTCAATGCCGTACAACACTCCTTCCGAGGCCTCCAACTGCTTTAAATGCAAGTAAAACCAAGTGCATACCCTTCAACCGATTGCTGCCCGCACCCTCCTGCCCGACTAGCATCACTACTCTGGATGGTTCTGACTTAGAATATGTGGACACCTACAAATACCTAGGTGTCTGGTTAGACTGTAAACTCTCCTTCCAGACTCACATTAAGCATCTCCAATCCAAAATTAAATCTAGAATATGCTTCCTATTTCGCAACAAAGCATCCTTCACTCATGCTGCCAAACATACCCTCGTAAAATTGACTATCCTACCGATCCTTGACTTCGGCGATGTCATTTACAAAATAGGCTCCAACACTCTACTCAGCAAATTGGATGCAGTCTATCACAGTGCCATCCGCTTCATCATCAAAGCCCCATATACTACCCACCACTGCGACCTGTATGCTCTTGTTGGCTGGCCCTCGCTTCATATTCGCCTCCAAATCCACTGGTTCCATGTCATCTATAAGTCTTTGCTAGGTAAAGCCCTGCCTTATCTCAGCTCACTGGCCACCATAGCAACACCCACCCGTAACACGCGCTCCAGCAGGTATATCTCACTGGTCACCCCCAAAGCCAAAACTTATTTTAGCTGCCTTTCCTTCCAGTTCTCTGCTGCCAATGACTGGAACGAATTTCAAAAATCACTGAAGCTAGAGTCTTATATCTCCCTCTCTAACTTTAAGCATCAGCTGTCAGAGCAGCTTACAGATCACTGTACCTGTACACAGCCAATCTGTAAATAGCAATCCCGAACTACCTCATTCCCATATTGTTACTTATCCTCTTGCTCTTTTGCACCCCAGTATCTCTACTTGAACATCATCATCTGCACATCTATCACTCCAGTGTTAATGCTAAATTGTTATTATTTCACATCCATGGCCTACATCCATGGCACATCCATGGCCTTACCTCCCTACTCTTCTACATTTGCACACACTGTACATAGATTTAACTGTTGTGTTATTGACTGTACGTTTTTCTATGTGTATCTCTGTGTTCTTGTTTTTGTCGCACTGCTTTGCTTTATCTTGGACAGGTCGCAGTTGTAAATGAGAACTTGTTCTCAACTGGCCTACCTGGTTAAATAAAGGTGAAATGAGAAAAATATCTATAAAATAAATATGCACAGTTTCGAAACCCATAGGCCAACATCGCAAGACTTCCGGGAATACTTGCAAAGCAGATCAAGCACACCAGTGTCCTCATTTATAAACAGTGCATAACAGTTGAAGTCGTAAGTTTACATACACCTTATCCAAATACATTTAAACTCAGTTTTTCACAATTCCTGACATTTAATCCTAGTAAAAATTCCCTGTTTTAGGTCAGTTAGGATCACCACTTCACTGTAAGAATGTGCAATGTCAGAATAATAGTAGAAAGAATGATTTATTTCAGCTTTTATTTCTTTCATCACATTCCCAGTGGGTCAGAAGTTTACATACACTCAATTAGTATTTGGTAGCATTGCCTTTAAATTGTTTAACTTGGGTCAAACGTTTCGGGGTGCCTTCCACAAGCTTCCCACAATAAGTTGGGTGCATTTTGGCCCATTCCTCCTGACAGAGCTGGTGTAATTGAGTCAGGTTTGTAGGCCTCCTTGCTCGCACACTCTTTTTCAGTTCTGCCCACAAATTTTCTATAAGATTGAGGTCAGGGCTTTGTGATGGTCACTCCAATACCTCGACTTTCTTGTCCTTAAGCCATATTGCCACAACTTTGGAAGTAGGCTTGAGGTCATTGTCCATTTGGAAGACCCATTTGTGACCAAACTTTAACTTCCTGACTGATGTCTTGAGAGGTTGCTTCAATATATCCACATACTTTTCCAGCCTTATGATGCCATCTATTTTGTGAAGTGCACCAGTCCCTCCTGCAGCAAAGCACCCCCACATAATGATGCTGCCACCCCCGTGCTTCACGGTTGGGATAGTGTTCTTCGGCTTGCAAGCCCCCCCCTTTTTCCTCCAAACACAACGATGGTCATTATGGCCGAACAGTTCTATTTTTGTTTTATCAGACCAGAGGACATTTCTACAAAAAGTATTATCTTTGTCCCCATGTGCAGTTGCAAACTGTAGTCTGGCTTTTTTATGTCGGTTTTGGAGCAGTGGCTGCTTCCTTGCTGAGCGGCCTTCAGGTTATGTCGATGTAGGACTCGTTTTACTGTGGATATAGATACTTTGTACCTGTTTCCTCCAGCATCTTCCCAAGGTCCTTTACTGTTGTTCTGGGATTGATTTGCACCTTTCACACCAAAGTACGTTAATCTCTAGGAGACAGAACGCATCTCCTTCCTGAGCGGTATGCGTTGTCCCATGGTGTTTATACTTGCATACTATTGTGTCTACAGATGAACGTGGTACCTTCAGGAGTTTCGAAATTGCTCCCAATGATGGACCAGACTTGTGGAGGTCTACAAAAAAAAATCTCATGTCTTGGCTGATTTCTTTTGATTTCCCCATGATGTCAAGCAAAGAGGCACTGAGTTTGAAGGTTGGCCTTGAAATACATCCACAGGCACACCTCCAATTGACTCAAATGATGTCAATTATCCTATCAGAAGCTTCTAAAGCCATGACATCATTTTCTGAAATTTTCCAAGCTGTTTAAAGGCACAGTCAACTTGTATGTAAAGTGTATGTAAAGTTCTGACCCACTGGAATTGTGATTTTTTATTTATTTTACCTTTATTTTACTAGGCAAGTCAGTTAAAAACAAATTCTTATTTTCAATGACGGCCTAGGAACAGTGGGTTAACTGCCTGTTCAGGGGCAGAACGACAGATTGTGTACCTTGTCAGCTTGTGTACCTTGTCAGCACAGTGATTGTTATGCAGGTGAGTGAGGACCCAAAAGCGGTTTAACAGAAACAGAGTCTTTTAATGTCCAAACACAGGGAAGACATAAATCCTCTTCAGATGTATCGGTTGACAAAATAGACAACCCGCAGAGAGGGCGACAAATAAATCATAAAGTCCTCTGATCTTTACAGGAGAGTCCCCTTCTAGCAGCAGAGGAGAATAGCAGGGTTAGCGGCAACAGACTGCTGGTCTCTCCGGGTAGGCGCGGGTTGTAGAGGACAGAGGTACCTGATCACACGTAGCATCTGATGAAGAGGCAGATTACGACAGGACGGGACAAGGGTGAAGCAAACGAGAATCTGACAAAGACAGAAGCAGAAACAGAGAGAGAAATAGAGACCTAATCAGAGGGAAAAAGGGAACAGGTGGGAGAGAGTAAACGAGGTAGTTAGAGGAGATGAGGAACAGCTGGGGGAAGGAAAGGGAGAGAAGGTAACCTAATACGACCAGCAGGGGGAAACGAAGTGAAGAGAAAGAACAGGAACAAGACATAACATGACAATACATGACAGTGATACTGTGAATTATACGTGAAATAATATGTCTGTAAACAATTGTTGGAAAAATGACTTGTGTCATGCATAAAGTAGATGTCCTAACCGACTTGCCAAAACTATAGTTAGTTAACAAGAAATTTGTGGAGTGGTTGAAAAAGGAGTTTTAATGACTCCAACCTAAGTGTATGTAAACTTCCGACTTCAACTGTACATACAAACTACACCCCAACGAGTGTGGGTGACAGTTGACATGCAAAAGTTGGCATTTAAAAAAATGCAACTTGATATGAGAATGTGCTCATCTCCCAGCTAACTTTAGACCATGAGTACACACATCTGCTAGTGTATTGTAAGCTGGAATGTACACTGAACAAAAATATAAACGCAACATGTAAAGTGTTGGTCCCATGTTTCGTGAGCTGAAATAAAAAATCACAGATATGGTCCATATGCACCAAAAGCTTATTTCTCAAACTTTTTTTTGCAGAAATGTGTTTATATCCCTGTTAGTGATCATTTATTGTTTACCAAGATAATGCATCCACCTGACAGGTGTGGCATATCACGAAGCTGATTAATTAAACAGCATGATCGTTACATGGGGGGGAACTCATTCTGTAATAAAGCCTTTTTGTGAGGAAGAACTCATTCTGATTGGCTGGGCCTGGCTCCCCAGTGGATGGGCCTTGCTGCCAAGTGGGTGGGCCTATGCCCTCCCAGGCCCATCCATGGCTGCACCCCTGCCCAGTTAGGTGAAATCCATAGATTAGGGCCTAATGAATTTATTTCAATTGACTGATTTCCTTATATAAACTGTAACTCAGTAAAATCTTTGAAATTGTTGCATGTTGTGTTTATATTTTTGTCCAGTATAGATATTTTGTGCCAATTGGGGTATTATGAAAAGCTATATACCAAAGCAGGACATGCAAACCCAATAATCTAAAAATAAACGGAATACTGAACAACATATTTGCTTTTCCACGCACGCAGAGTTGTATGACATGTATGGCCTATGCCAAGTTTATAAATCTCTATATTTTTGTACATGTGCAAACTTTTCAGAAATGGTGCATGCAGAAATGTTGTATGAGATTATAACTCCACCTGAAAAACGCCCATCATTCACCTTTTATGGTGACAATGACGCCCTTATTTTCTGTTTTCTTTTAAAGTATTGGAATTAGGCCAATTCAGTAGGCCTATCTAAAGGACAAAGCAATGGCGTACTTGACCAGATGTTGGCAGAATTTTTCATGGAAGATTCTTTGTCCATAAAATGAAGTGGGCAGAGAACAAACCCCTCTTCACATGATTTCAGATAGAATTGAAATATTATTTTGAAATGATGTAAAAACAAAAATCAATATGCACCATAAAACGTTTTGACAAATTGGCAATTTATCTCGATATGTAATACCCAATTTATCTCGATATGTAATATTTGTTAGGTTTAGGTACTTTTCTTTGTATATTTGTGTTTTTGTATTCTTTTTTTTGTTCATAATAATACATTTTAAAAAGTATAAATCATTTTGGCAGAATGTTTCCTTTTGCACTGACATTTGTTGTAGCATATCTGAAGTTTCTGAAAGACAAAAACAATTGCAAATTGTTGTGGACCTGTAAGCAGATTGTTTGAATTCAATAATGTTTTGCATTTACCTAAATATAGGCTACTACACTGCCTGAGAATTATGAAACAATGTCTACTCAGGGAAAAAAGAAGAAAACTAGGCTACAGTAGGCCAATTTACAGTGATCGCCTACACACTTCATTGCACTTCATCCATCTGTTAACCTGTTCAATTCTACTGTATGTTATAAACAGTGTTCCTTTTTGGAAATAGATGCCAATTTTTTATATTATTTTAGAGTGTAAAGATAAAACAAATAATTTTTTTCGCTCTTCTCACTAATGACAAATTATTACATCTTGCTATTATGTTTAGCTACCTGTTTTGTTATGAATAAGAGTGTCATCACATTTTCCTGCATAAGGTTAGTCTACTTTTGTCTTCTTGCAATGCAAATGTTATTCTAGGTTGAAGATTGAAATGGGGCAATGATTTAAGTAGGTGGTCAATGTCATGGGATCTCAATCTTGGATTCAGCCCATACAGGCCAAGGGTTGCCCTGCCATTCCTCTACCCCTGCTCCATCTAACTACTGTGCCACGTTCATCACCTCTAACTCCAACCAACTATAATTACTCCATCCAACTATATTTACTTCTACCAATTTACAGAATGATCTACATTCAACAAGTGAAATGTACTCCAGTTACTGCATCCAATGAGTGAAACACTAAGCTCTCTTGTTGACAGCTCACATTGGTGTGCATCTCTGCTCTTCTTCTGCCAGCAGCAGGAAGTTAGCTTGGCATATCAACATCTTTGTCAGCTTAGTAGAGATGACCTCTGGATGTGTAAGCTTCCATATGTATGTGGCAATGATAGGAAAACTGTTATATTATACCTTGCATGCGCTTACAATTAATGCTCTCCAATAGAAAGCATTGCCAATAACGACCCAATTGAATACTATGTTTACCATTATTCCAATGTAAGAGTAACCCGAAATATACTAGATTTTGTGAGTTAAATCAGTCCCTTTCTATCAATTTGGCACTCTCCCTCCTCTCTATCATCCTATCTCTCTCCCACTCTGGTGGTCCAGGCATACAGGCAGCTCTCATTGTAAGTGTGGGACTCTTGGCACAGGTTGTGCTGAATCATGTGGATATCGAACAATGACCGGCTGGATGAAATTGACAAGTAATGAAATAACTTTGAGGGGGAGTGAGAAGGGGGGCCAGGCAGAGCAGTGACCCCACAGTCCGGTCTGCTCAGCCTATTGCATGCTGATCTGGATGGTGGCTTGGACACAGATGAGTGTTGGCAGAGTTTCCACCCCTGAGCGCGCCGTATATATTGAGCCCAGCATGCCATCCCAAACACACTGGCACAGACAGGTTACTGGTAAGAGATTCACAACCGTCGCTCTCCACATTATTTTATTTTATTACTATTTTTATCCAACTTTGTCTACTTCTTTAAAATCAAACATCACTTTGAAGTTAATTTATTTAACATGTTGGGGTAATATACTTCTTTGTCATTCACCATACATTAAACTATTTAACTTACAACAAATAGATTACCATGAGGACCGCTGTCAATTTCACATTTTGCTCAAATATTTTTTAAGGAGGGAAAGGGGTGGGGACTTTTGTTTACATACATGAGAGAACCAGTTTTGTGCAGAATTTAACAGCAGATTTTCTGGCACTATTGTTTCATGACTTTTTCCAATATCCTATCAAACTGTAAATTACCCATTGGAATATAAACATTTTCAATGAGTCTACTGGACCCTAAAAATATATGCTATGCGCTCCATAATTTCTCCTTTATCTCTGTACAGCTTCATCATCCTGTTCACTATGGCCACAGACCACCAGAACCCTGCATCCAAGCAGCAGCAGCCAGGCACCAGTGCTTTCAAGGTGAGGGGAGGGGTAGGGGGGAGGGGGGGGTTTAGAAGGGGGGGGCAAGAGGATGGCAGGGCAGGCTAGAGGAAGGGCAGGGCAGAGGAAGGGCAGGGCAGAGGAAGGGCAGGGTAGAGGAGGGCAGGCAGGGCAGAGGAGGGCAGGGCAGAGGAGGGCAGGGCAGATGAGGGCAGGGTAGAGGAGGGCAGGGCAGATGAGGGTAGGGCAGAGGAGGGCAGGGCAGAGGAAGGGCAGGGTAGAGGAGGGCAGGGCAGATGAGGGCAGGGCAGATGAGGGCAGGGCAGAGGAAGGGCAGGGTAGAGGAGGGCAGGGCAGATGAGGGCAGGGCAGAGGAGGGCAGGGCAGAGGAGGGCAGGGCAGAGGAAGGGCAGGGTAGAGGAGGGCAGGGCAGAGGAGGGCAGGGCAGAGGAGGGCAGGGCAGAGGAAGGGCAGATGGTAGGGCAGGGCAGGGGGCAGGGCAGAGGAGGGCAGGGAGGAGGGCAGGGTAGGGGGCAGGGTAGAGGAGGGCAGGGCAGAGGAGGGCAGGGTAGATGAGGGCAGGGCAGATGAGGGCAGGGCAGATGAGGGCAGGGCAGAGGAGGGCAGGGCAGAGGAGGGCAGGGCAGAGGAAGGGCAGGGCAGAGGAGGGCAGGGTAGAGGAGGGCAGGCTGGAGGAGGGCAGGGCAGAGGAGGGCAGGGTAGAGGAGGGCAGGCTAGAGGAGGGCAGGGCAGAGGAAGGGCAGGGCAGAGGAAGGCAGGGCAGAGGAAGGGCTGGGCAGGACAGAGGAGGGCAGGGCAGGACAGAGGAGGGCAGGACAGGGTAGAGGAATGGCAGGGCAGAGCAGAGGAAGGGCAGGGCAGAGGAAGGGCAGGGCAGGACAGAGGAGGGCAGGGCAGAGGAAGGGCTGGGCAGGACAGAGGAGGGCAGGGCAGGACAGAGGAGGGCAGGGCAGGGTAGAGGAATGGCAGGGCAGAGCAGAGGAAGGGCAGGGCAGAGGAAGGGCAGGGCAGAGGAAGGGCAGGGCAGAGGAAGGCAGGGCAGAGGAAGGGCAGGGCAGAGCAGAGGAAGGGCAGGGCAGAGGAAGGGCAGGGCAGAGGAAGGGCAGGGCAGGGCAGAGGAAGGCAGGGCAGAGGAAGGGCAGGGCAGGACAGAGGAGGGCAGGGCAGGGTAGAGGAATGGCAGGGCAGAGGAAGGGCAGGGCAGAGGAGGGCAGGGCAGGGTAAAGGAGGGCAGGGTAGAGGAGGGCAGGGCAGAGGAGGGCAGGGCAGGGTAGAGGAGGGCAGGGCAGAGGAGGGCAGGGCAGGGTAGAGGAGGGCAGGGCAGAGGAGGGCAGGGCAGGGTAGAGGAGGGCAGGGCAGAGGAGGGCAGGGCAGGGTAGAGGAATGGCAGGGCAGAGCAGAGGAAGGGCAGGGCAGGGTAGAGGAGGGCAGAGGAGGGCAGGGCAGGGTAGAGGAATGGCAGGGCAGAGGAGGGCAGGGCAGGGTAGAGGAGGGCAGGGCAGAGGAGGGCAGGGTAGAGGAATGGCAGGGCAGAGCAGAGGAAGGGCAGGGCAGAGGAGGGCAGGGCAGGGTAGAGGAGGGAAAGCAAGAGGAATAGATAATGGTGGAGAACGGTGGATCAAAGACAATGAGACACTGTGGGATTGTTCTTACATATTCTTTCCCTGTGCAACTTAAGATGCCATCAGGCCGAGCATAGTAAGGAGACCTAAACATCCATGTTGTCTCTCCTTGTCTTCCACAGTTGATCATCTATGAACAGGAGAACTTCCAGGGGCGTTGCCATGAGCTGACTGGTCCCTGTAACGACCTCCAGGAAGCAGGCGTGGAGAAAGTGGGCTCCATACTGGTGCTGTGTGGACCGTGAGTGTGGCTCAGAGATAGTAGGATAGAGAGAGGGAAAGAGAGGGAGTACGCGTGAGACAGAGGGTGAGAGTTAAACAAAAGAGAAAGATAGAGACAAAAACAGTAGCAGTTAGATAGTGGTGTGTGTAACACAAATATAGTCACTGTTTTGTGCACAAGGCACAGTATGTTCATACACTTTCCATCTGGTTTTTGTCATCCTTCACTTCCCCCCTCAACCACCTTGTGCCCTCCTTACCTTGACTCGTCTGTGCTTCCTCAGATGGGTGGGTTACGAGCAGGCTAACTGTAAAGGGGAACAGTATGTGTTTGAGAAGGGGGAGTATCCTCGCTGGGATTCCTGGACCAACAGCAGACGTAGCGACAACATCTTTGCATTCCGCCCCATTAAAGTGGTAACGCAGCACACCTTCTCTACTACAACACAAATGAGCCATTTTGTTCAGGCTTTTTGAAGATTCTCTGTGACTGTTTCTTATGGTGTGTTTTCTATTCTCCTCACAGGACAGCCAGGAGCACAAGATTGTCCTTTATGAAAACCCCAGTTTCGCGGGGAAGAAGATCGAGATCATAGATGATGATGTCCCCAGCTTCCACTCACATGGATACCAAGAGAAGGTCACCTCTGTCAGAGTTCAGAGTGGCACGTGAGTCTGTCCGCCAACAGAATAAATTCTGTTACAGCAATATCTGCCCCAACATTACCATATCATATTGCCATTTTCTCCTAATCACGTGTTGATCTTATCTCCATTGCTTTCTTCTCTAAATACTTTTCTCATTTGTTTCTCTCCCATTCCCTGACTCTCACACCTTTACTGGTTGTGTACCAAGTTGGGTGGGGTACCAGTATCCTGGCTACAGAGGCTATCAGTACCTGTTTGAGAAGGGGGAATACAAGGACTGTGCTGAGTTTGGTGCCCAGTTCCCTCAGATCCAGTCCGTCAGGCGCATCCGAGACATGCAGTGGCACCAGAGGGGAGCTTTTCACCCTGTCGCTGGCGCCAACTAAGCGTATATGACTCTTTCCTGCACCAAGCCCTGACCCCTACAATCCTGCTCCTTCCCATACCTCTCTCTCCATCACCTACTCAAAATTGCATTTTGATGCCTATTGCCATTGTTTCAGTAGCACAATCCTTTAAAGTAAAATAATAAATCCTTGTTGCTTATCTTTCAAGTGGTCATGTGACTCAACTGTGTTTTCACCAATACACATTTCCTCCTGTATTGTTTATCTGAACAGACAGTTGCCCTTTCAATTACTGAGCTACAACAGCATCTAACGTGTTTCAGACCTAAATATGTAGATGGAAGAGTGATTGGATGATGAGTAATTTTAATGGTATTAAATACACTACCGGTCAAACGTTTTGGAACACCTACTCATTCAAGGGTTTTTCTTTATTTTTACTATTTTCTACAATGTAGAATAATAGTGAATATATAAACTATGAAATAACACATATGGAATCCTGTAGTAACCAAAAAAGTGTTAAATAAATCCAAATATATTTTTGAGACTCTTTTTTTGAGACTCTTTAAATAGCCACCCTTTGCCTTGATGATAGCTTTGCACACTGTTTCTTGCTTTGCTATTAGGAACAGGGCATCATTGAAAGGAGTGATTTCTGGGGTAGTATGGAGATGGAGCAATTGAAGTTGAAAACTCCTGGTGTTTGTGATGACCACCGTTTGGTGCGACACAATCCTGGTGGTGAGTGTGGTGAAACAGAGGAGTCACTGTCAGTTCTTTTGAGTTTTGAGTCAGAGTTTTCACCCGACAAAGTCATGTTACGATATAGCTTGTTAGAGCTTTTGTGCCGAATCCACTGGGCTGTTTCAGGTGCAATGTTCATGGTCATGTCGCAGCAGTTTGTAGAATGGAGATTTCAAGATGTGGGAAGTCTGCAGGGCGGCACGGGATAGATTGTGTAGATTCGGTGGATAAAGTTGTGTGTCAACTGTAGGGGTGCCCATGTTGCTGGGGATCGGAAGTGTCCAGTGCGAGAGAGGCAGGCTGAGGTGGTTAGAGTCAGAGTAGTGCAAAGGCAGTGAATAAAGTAGAGGAGGATGGGTTAAGGGTGCGGGATCCAGTAGTAAATCTATGTCAACATGGAGGGATATGCCAACAAGTGATATATGCTCCAGTAAGGTTGTCTTCTTGGCGTTCATAGCAACGTTATCAACAGTACAGCAGAAATGGAATGTAAATCCCAGAAAAGACTGGTGGTAGCTGCAGAGAAGTATTTGGGGATACGAGATTTGACTTCAGAAGCGTTACAGAGTGTATTGAGTGGTGTTGTCCCGTCCTCCCTGGCCGTTGGCATGGTGCAGGAATAGTGGGTTTTTAATGAGTGTTGGGTGTAGTGCACAGGAGGTTGGTGGCACCTTAATTGGGGAGGACGGGCTCGTGGTAATGGCTGGAGTGGAATCAGTGGAATGGTATCAAATACATCAAACAGCCATTATTATTAGCCGTCCTCCCCTCAACAGCCTCCAGAAGTGTAGGTTTCGTTTTCATTTTGTATCACAAAGTATACAGGATTTATATTATATGACTATATAGATTACTGCACCTGTACATAGCCCACCTATAATTTAGCCCAAACAACTACCTCGTTCCCTACTGTATTTATTTTATTTATTTTGCTTCTTTGCACCCTTCTTACTTGCTATATTGTATTTACTTTGTCACCATGGCTTTTTTTTTTGCCTTTACCTCCCTTATCTAGACTTGTTTATACTGTATTGTTGACTGTATGTTTGTTTTACTCCATGTGTAACTCTGTGTCGTTGTATGTGTCGAACTGCTTTGCTTTATCTTGGCCAGGACGCAATTGTAAATGAGAACTTGTTCTCAACTTGCCTACCTGGTTAAATAAAGGTGAAAAAATAAAAATATTATAGTCCAGTTGGGGGCGGTAACGCAACATATTGGATGCCAGCCGCCGTTAAACTCCGAAGAAGAAGAAGGTGACGACTAATGAAGATCACGTTGCATTGGTAAGATATTATGCCCGCTTTCCAAAAAAACTGGGAACGAGGTCAACTCATGACTTAAGTGACCGTTCAAATAGTTTTTTCCCAGGTTTTTTTAGTTCCCAGTTGTTTTGAACCCACAGAAGTCAGAAGTAGAAGATTTCCGAGTTCCCAGTTTCCAGTAGTTTTTAACGCGGCATTTTAAAAAACAAGTTTAGACATGGCATAAAAAACACGAGCTCGAGGATCGAGCAGGGCTAGAGGCGAGACTTTCAATTTGAGTTTTCAGCAGCGGTTAAGTAAGTGCAAGCTAGCATCTTTAGCTAACTAGCTGTCAAGCCGCTAGATAACCTAAACTGACATTGTTGTTAGCTAGATGTTATTTGCATAGGTTGTCCAGTATTCTTCAGAACCTTCAGTCTATATGCAGAACCCTTAGCTGGCTAGTAGTAGTCTGTTTGACATCCTATACTTAACTCTTATAACACAGGTGAATATTTCAACCCTGTAAGAGGATAATCATTTATGCTATTGCCTTCATATAGCAAACTCCTGTCCTCCACAGTCAAGATGCCAGTCATTTGTAGCAGCTGTGCTGAGAAGAGTGCAGTGCTGAAACGTCCAAAGCCGGCCCATTCCTTGTGCAAAGAGTCCCTCTTCTGGGCCTTTGAGGAGGAGGTGCATCAGACAATATCAGCGCAGCTCTTCAAAGATGGAGAGACTGTGGGCATTGGTGCCTCTGGCTGGAAGGATTCCACTGTGCTGGCCACCTCAGTAAACAATGGACCTGATCGGACAGCTCAGAGCTTCAGCTCTTTTCTGTCCATAAAAAACAAATGGATTGGTGGAAGAGGCACACCTCATGAAGGTCCTAAATGAGCGCTATAACTATGGCCTGAAACGAATGCTGCTCTCAGTGGACGAGGGCATGACAGGTAACCGTGATGACTCCTTGGAGACTGAAGAGAACCAGCAGTAGTATGAACTACCTCTGAAGAGTGTGTCCTATGAGGAGCTGTATGGCTGGACCATGGATGCCATAGTGAAGCAGATCGGACTGAAGAACAATTGCTCTTTCTGTGGAGTGTTCCCGAAGACAGGCTCTGGACAGGGGAGCCATGATGCTGAAGGTTGATAAGATATGTGCAGGTAATATATAAGACACATTTATTTGTTATTGAGCAGGCTTATTTGATCTATCTTATTTCAGATGTGTAGCCTAGTTTAAACGGTCCTTAAACAGTCCTGTGGCTACTTCTACAGCCAGGCGCTGTGTAAGTCCTGTGTTCTGCTGGAGGGCCTGAACCGTGACCTGCCTAGACTAGGAATCGGCAAGCACCACCGCCTCCACAGGAAGATCCTCTCACAGCAGCCTCTGACCCAGGCACAGGAGAGGAAACTCAAGGCTGTGGACTTCTGAGAGGCGTATAGGCAGAACGTCTCAGGATCACCTCCACTGTCTGTGAAGTTACACCTTGAAATGAGTAACCGAAGATGCCTCAACCAGATGTGGAGTTGTTTTTAAGTTTTAGCTTGGAATTGCCAGTCAGTTGCCTCTAACAAAAGAGTAGCCAGCATTTCCCCTTTTCAGCCACTGAACAATAGGGAAGTGGTAATGATTAAAAAGGTCCTCCTTGCAGTTGCTGGAATCTAAATTCAATTCACATTTGGCTGTATGGTCAGTTAATTATGAAACCTCTGACAGCTGATGATTGAAATACAAGTATTTTGTGCGGTATCTATAATAAAGCTATTCTACATTTGCATGGCCTCTTCTGATTTTAGTATGAACAATTCCTCAAGAGAATTCTTACACATACTTACACATTAGAATTACTGATAGGTGAGAATTGTCTGTTAATTGAATGATTAGAATATTCCGCCCTGAAACATATAATTGTATGGAATTGATTAGAATGTATAAAATCATAATCAAGAAATGTGTTGTCCTAGTCAGAATTAGGGTAAAACAATGTCTTTATGGTATTTTAAACACAGACTGTCTGAGCTTGGTGCCGACCTGACTAGAGATTTGGGAGAGAACGGGTAGGACAAGGACAAGGTCGCTATCTCTGTTGGCTGGGTAGTGAGACAGACAGTGTGTGCGTCTTTGTGTGTGCGTATGGCTGTGTGAATGTGTGGGATTGAGAAGTCAGTATAAAATGAATTGTTTTGTATTCTTGAACGTTCCCGTGAATAAACATTTTTTACTATTTAGCTGGGCCTCCGTCTGTTTCATTCGACCAGGATCTTACAACTTCTGGTTTGTAGACTGAGAGTAATATAATTAAATTGGGTGATGTACCTGGAGAACATAATTCTCTTATCAATTACATTTTTCACAAGTTGGTAAAATGCCCAAGCTGAAACATTTTTTTTAGGTATAAAAATCATTTTCGTTATTGAGGTGGAATTGACCTACGCTGGCTTGTAACTAATAAAACAAATGGGTAGATGTAGCTGCTGTAAATTGTGTAAAAATGTTTCTTCATCAATCGCGGTTACACTGTTTTCATATAACAATGTGTATTTTAGGCAGCCTGTCCACTAAGGTTTAAGTACGAGCCTGTCTAATATACAGTAGTATGGTACTTTGTATAAATGTAGTTCACTCGCTAGAGGCCGCCCTTTATCAAAGTTATTTAAACAACCCGGGGTCTCTTCATGTCGGCGTATATAGATGCGCGTGCTCGTCGCTGTGCGGTCATGTATTGTACTTCCCAACCAACTTCAGCACAGTGAGTAAACTAATTCAGATTTTGAGAGGAAATCACGGACGTCGAATTTTTTTTAAACTGGTGAAGCCAATTCTGGAATTATGGAAGATTTAGGTAAGTTCACACCATATCCTTTTCTAATCTCAGCCTTTTTATATTTAGTATAGCGGTAAGTATGGGTGGAGAGAAAACAATGTATTTCGAGGCGCCGGAGATTTCAAGGTCTTGGGATAATCGACGGCCTGGGATTTTTGTAAATATCTGAAGCCAACAGGGAGAGTTGGTTTAAAGTTTAAACTACGTACAAAAGCTTCGAATTAAACAGTTGATCTTTTCATGTCGGATTTCCCGCATTCGAACTGAATAATAACAAGTAAACTCGTCAGCTTTAAAAAAAATATTTAAAAAATAAGAATTTATGCAAACATTTTAGCAAAAGTTCGTCTGATGGTGTCAACATTGTTTGTATAAAAACGAGATTCCACCCATATTGATTGACTTTACCATCGTAGGCGTAAGAGTTATGGGCGTATTTTATTATTATTTATTTTTTACTACAACTCGGTCTTATTGCAGTTGGTACAGATGCTTGAAGTTGGCCAAAGTAACACGGAGCAAGTTTGTAACGTTATAGCCTTTTATGTTCAGTGTTATCCAAACGTTCCAAATGGCGACACAATCTCAATATAAGAAAAACATGTGAAATGTTATAAATAGTGTATGTCTGCCGTTTGAATTTTAATCAAGCCCATTGTCACTTATTGTATGGCAAATATGGTTGTGCCTTCTCCACAGGCACCCTGCTCAAATTAGATTTACTAACTTTTAATGGCAACATTCATGGCATATGAGTGAAACTAAATATTGACTTATTATATAGTGGTTGGATCCCTACTTGTATTTGGTTGTCTCTGACTTTATTTCTAGTGGTAGTTCTGTGCTGATAGCAGGCCGAGTGTCTTCTGTTTTTATATATGGGTCTCATGTCCAAGGCTGGAACTGTCCAAGGCTGGGTCTCATGTCCAACCCCTGTCCAAGGCTACCCAGCTAACCATTCTAGGGAGATCATTTTTGTAAGGTTCCTCTGTGTCCAGTTTTCCGTTAATTAAATACATTTTATTTATGTTAGCAAAAACCTTCTGAGCACCTTCTTCAGCATATTTTGGTGTTAGGTGAAAATTCCCTTAATGTCAAACAGAATTTCTCTAGAATGTGGTTACAATGTTCTCATTGATGTAGTTTCCTGAGGGTTAGGGGAATATTACACCAAACATACATGGCCATGTTCTCAGAATACAATATAATAATGTACTAGACACGTTTGATAGGAATGTTGCAAGAACATTCCTGTGTATCAGTCGCCTGAAGTTCCCGTTCACCTGGAATGCATTTAAATTAACAGGTGTGCCTTGTTAAATGTTAATTTGTGGAATTTCTTTGGCTCTTAATGTGTTTGAGCCAATCAGTTGTGTTGTGACAAGGTAGGGGTGGTATACAGAATATAGCCCTATTTGGTAAAAGACCGGATCAATATTATGGCAATAACAGCTCAAATAGGGAAAGAGAAATGACAGTCCATCATTACTTTAAGACATGAAGGTCAGTCAAGAACTTTGAACGTTTCTTCAAGTGCAGTAGCAAGAAGAACAATTTAAATTAACATGTACACTGTAATCATGTATGTCAAATATGTAAGTTGAAAACACCATTAAAAGCATTGTGCATGCGTCCCCCAAACTTTACCAACAAAAATAGAGCTGTGAATGGATCAGTGGTTCACCAAGCAGATCCTTGATGGGCTTGGCCAAGCTCTCAAGGCAAAGGGTGGCTTTTTTGAAGAAACTCAAATCTGAAATATATTTTGATTTGTTTGACTTTTTTGGTTACTACATTATTCTATATATGTTATTTCATAGTTTTGATATTTTCGCTATTCTACAGTGTAGAAAATAGTCCAAATAAAGAAAAAACCCTTGAATGAGTAGGTGTATCAACTTTTGACTGGTACTGTATATATATTTTTAATTGTTTTAATTTATTTTTCATATTTTCAATCATTTTTAATAATCTCCTGATTTCATCGCTTTGGGTTGTGTTGGAAAGGGAAGGGTTAACACAAACTGGATAGGTTTTTCTCTTCAATCTGGATTTTCTTTTGGTGGTGTCTGGGTAGAAAAGTCTAGCTAGCTCAGCCAGCCATTGGCTAGGCCTTCAGAAGCTGGACAGAAGGCCTATGCCGTTCAGCTATTAGTGCAGAATTTTGGAGTGACAGTGGAATGAACCAATCACATTTTGACTTGCAATGGGTGGCCATAAAAAAAATGGAAAGGAAAAAAAGTGAGGTGTCTAGGCCAGAGTTTCTAAACCCAGAGGTGCAACATATCCAGACTTCTAGGAACATTTGCGAAACAGACCAAGCAGACTACGCCAGGGGTTTGAGAAGTGAAATTCTTCCTTAGTTTTCTCTAACTCTAAAGGCACAACCTAGATTTGAGCCAATATCGGGTTTGCAGTTGACATACGACGCCTCCTGCTGGCCATGTTGGAAGACCATTGCATTAATTATTCCGACAACAGCCGAGTTTCATCCCCAAACTGCATGATAACAGTGCCTAAAACTAATAGATTCATCACCCTGGTGATTTTATGTGGATTGTTTAGCTGCTCTAACAAGGCAGGAAAGACAACGGGGAAAAAAAAACATGTTTACAATCATGAATCATGAAACACCATTGATGGCAGCTATGACTCAACTGTCAGAAAAGAAAAAATCCTTTTTGCCCATCAAGACCTGAACCCAATATTTGCTAGCTAGATAGCTTGTAGTCGAGCTATTGGCATGTGTTGAGTGAGTCAAGTTTTGTGGAAGCATTTTTTTCACCATAAAAAGGCACATTTTATAACAAATAACTACATGCCTCTATTATTAGCATTTACAGACTAACATAAGACTAGTATTCCTAATGTTTAGAGTAGATTGGATAGTGATAATTTAGACTATTAATACGTGCATAGTGGCACAGGCTTATAGGCTATATCAGACGTTTCTTTACTTGTATTGGGAAAAATATGGCATTTGAAGCAGCTGTACTACACTTTGACTGGAGACATTAGCCAAATATTTTATAATATGATGGTAGCCTAGGCCTACTCTACTGACAGCAATCAATAAAAAAAAACACCTTGTCTTGAATGCAACCATGTAATCTAGAATATGATGTTAATTTGAAAAAAGTTGGATCCTTTCTAGCCATGACCATGAAAAGGAAAGACTCAAATTATTCGACCTCATGGCTTGGTTTTTGCTCTGACATGCACTGTCAACTGTGGGACCTAATATAAACAGGTGTGTGCCTTTCCAAAACATGTCCAATCAATTGAATTTACCACAAATGGACTCCAAGTATCAATGGATAACAGGATGTACCTGAGCTCAATTTCGAGTCTCATAGCAAAGGTTTTGAATACTTATGTAAATGAATACTTATGTACCTGTTTTTGTTTTGTCATTATGGGGTATTGTGTGTAGATTAAGGATTTAAAAAAAAAAATTTAATCGATTTTAGAATAAGGCTGTAACGTAACAATGTGGGGAAGGCTTGAATACTTAGTGAATACACTGTATGCTGTGGACCATCTGTATGATTCTGTTGTGCCATTTGAGTAACGAGCACCTTCACCTTGTCGTCGTGTCAAAGGTGCCCCCTTAAGCTACAGTACCAGTCAATAGTCCAGTCAAAAGTTTGGACATGCCTACTCATTCAAGGGTTTTTCTTTATTTTTTACTATTTTCTACATTGTAGAATAATAGTGAATACATAAACTATGAAATAACACATGGAATCATGTAGTAACCAAAAAAGTGTTATATTTTGATTTGTTTATTTGAGATTCTTCAAAGTAGCCACCCTTTGCCTTTGACAGCTTTGCACACTTTTGGCATTCTTTCCACCAGCTTCATGAGGTAGCCACCTGGAGTGCATTTCAATTAACAGGTGTGCCTTGTTAAGTTAATTTGTGGAATTTCTTTCCTTTATGCGTTTGAGCCAATCAGTTGTGTTGTGACAAGGTAGGAGGGGTATACAGAAGACGGCCCTATTTGGTAAAAGACCAAGTCCCTATTATGGCAAGAACAGCTCAAATAAGCAAAGCGAAACAACTGTCCATTACTTTAAGACATGAAGGTCGGTCAATCCAGAACATTTCAAGACCTTTGGTACCTTCAGGTGTTTTGAAATTGCTCCCAAGGATGAACCAGACTTGTGGAGGTCTACAAATTTATTTCTGAGGTCTTGGCTGATTTCTTTTGATTTTCCCATGATGTCAAGCAAAGAGGCACTGAGTTTGAAGGTAGGCCTTGAAATACATCCACAGGTACACCTCCAATTGACTCAAATTATGTCAATTATCCTATCAGAAGCTTCTAAAGCCATGACATTTTCTGGCATTTTCCAAGCTGTTTGAAGGCACAGTCAACTTAGTGTATGTAAACTTCTGACCCACTGGAATTGTGATACAGTGAAACAATCGGTCTGTAAACAATTGTTGGAAAAATTACTTGTCATGCACAAAGTAGATGTCCTAAACAACTTGCCAAAACTATAGTTTGTTAACAAGACATTTTTGGAGTGGTTGAAAAACGAGTTTTAAATGACTCCAATCTAATTGTATGTAAACTTCCGACTTCAACTGTATGTACATACTACCTCAAATGCTCCCGCACATTGGCTAGCCGGGCTATCTGCATTGTGTCCCGCCACCCGCCAACCCCTCTTTACGCTACTGCTACTCTCTGTTCATCATATATGCATAGTCTCTTTAACCATATCTACATGTACATACTACCTCAATCAGCCTGACTAACCATGTCTGTATGTAACCGTGCTACTTTTATAGCCCTCGCTACTGTATATAGCCTGTCTTTTTACTGTTTTATTTCTTTACTTACCTATTGTTCACCTAATTCCTTTTTTGCACTATTGGTTTGAGCCTGTAAGTAAGCATTTCACTAAGGTCTGTTGTATTCAGCACAAGTGACAAACTTTGATTTGATCTACCTGGTGAGCAGACTTCTGTTCCAGCTAGCAATAGCGCACTTGATTATTAACCAATTATGTTCAATACAGTGAATCAGGTGTGTTAGTGCTGGGCTGGAACATAAACCTGCACACCCAGCAGGGTTGGCCTGCTCCAGTTGTAATAGGTTCATTGTGTGACTTTTAAACTTTATTTTAGTTAACATTTTGCTAACCTTGTTACACATACAATCCATGGTATACGAGGATGTACCCTTATTCTATTGGGACCTCTTCATCTGCACACCGGGTATCACAGCTCTCTATCTGAGGACAGAAAATAATTGTTGTCTGTGCTGGCCTTGTGTGCTGCAGCCCGAAGCACGGCTGCTTTTTGATTTTCAAAGCATTGCGTCTCCTGCACTAGAGTCTGCAATGGTTCGACTACATAATATAATGTCGGGTGCATTAAGTGATGCTCTGTTTCTGTTCTTTTTCTCAATTTGATCTGATGTATTGTCATTTGTTTCCACAACTAAAGCCTAGGTCAGATGATCACGGTTTGCCACTGCAGTTATCAGTTAATCTGACTTCTCTCATTGATTTGATTCCCTTATGTCAGCAATTTTAGGGCTTTTTGTATAGTTGTCTAATGTTTGTGGGCCATATAACCCTTTTTTTAATATTACTCCTGTTTACACCTATCTAGTTGTTTCACAAGTGCCTACAGAGAAAGAGTTAGGGTTTGCTTCTGGACAGGTCCTAACTCTACTGGCCTTTTAAGCAAGCACATGTCCCAAGGATATCCCAGTGGTTATGGCGTTCATCATAAGTGCTGGTGGCCTGGGTTTGAGATCCACAAGGGGAGTCACACAACCTTCACATTCTTATCAAATATGTTCATGTCAAATAATGACAACACCCCTATCTTACACTTTATATACAAACGTGTGTTGACACACCTTTTAAAATTAGTGGATTTGGCTATTTCAGCCACACCCGTTGCTAACAGGTGTATACAATCAAGCACACTGCCATGTAATCTCCATAGATCAACATTGGCAGTAGAATGGCCTTAATGACTCAGTGACTTCTTCAACCTGGCACGGTCATAGGTGGCCACCTTTCCAACAAGTCAGTTTGTAAAATTTCTGCCCTGCTAGAGTTGCCCTGGTCAACTGTAAGTGCTGTATTGTGAAGTGGAAGTGTCTAGGAGTAACAATGGCTCAGCTGTGAAGTGGTAGGGCACACAAGCTTGGTGGAAGAGGAATAATGGTCTGGGGCTGTTTTCATGGTTTGGGCTAGGCCCCTTAGTGCCAGTGAAGGGAAATCCTTAACACATTGACCTTCTAGACAATTCTGTGCTTCCAACATTGTGGCAACAGTTTGGGGAAGGCCCTTTCCTGTTTCAACATGACATTGCTCCGGTGCACAAAGTGAGGTCCATACAGAAATTATTTGACTAGATTGGCGTAGAAGAACTTGACTGGCCTGCACCGAGCCCTGACCTCAACCCCATCAAACTCCTTTGGGATGAATTAGAACGCCGACTGCGAGCCAGGCCTAATCGCCCAACATTGGTGCCCGACCTCACTAACGCTCTTGTGGCTGAATGGAAGCAAGTCCCCAGAACAATGTTCCAACGTCTAGTGTAAAGCCTTCCCAGAAGAGTGGAGGCTGTTAAAAGCAGCAAAGGGGGACCACTCCATATTAATGCCCATGATTTTGTAATGAGATGTTTGACAAGCAGGTGTCTACATACACTACATGACCAAAAGTATCTAATTAAAATCAGTTTCTCGTTGAAAGCTGGGAATCTGTAGGATTACACCTTGAGCACAAATTGACCACCTTTCCACTACCTCATAAATTACCAGTATTTATTCATTCTATTTCGCTGCGCAACTTTCCATCTTCTTGACATTTTAATTTGGAAAAATGACAAACTAGTTTATCATACTGATTCAGGAGTAAGATTAAAACTGGGTCAAATGCCCCAACAACATTAGAACCCTAAACCGAAAGCTCTTAAATTGCTGAAATAATTTAAATCAAATCAATGATGAGAGAAGAGTCATATCAGCTGATACCTGACACAGACATGGTGGTGTAGCAGGAAGATTACCGTATCGTAAACCAAGAGGTTGTGAGTTCAACTCCCGAGTGAGGATATGCTGAATAATACTTAATGTATAAATGAACATGCACAATTAAATCATGTGCGGCAAATATGGAAGCTGAGAACACTATGTTAAAAGCACTGTGTGTGTGTCCCTAATCTTGCCAACAGACAGAGAGAGCTCTGTGTGGATCAGTGGTTCACCAATCAGGGCCTTGATTGGCTGGGCAACAGTAACAAGATGAGTTTCCACTTAAACTATTAAGATTCTAGACAAGTTATTTTCTGATAACATGGCAACTATGTTCTGTGTATGTTGGGTGGGACGTTGATGGAATATTCTCCTAACCATCAGAACTGGAGACATTAATATTCTTTCAACGCTCCCATGAAACATGTCTAGAACTGTTAATATCTTAAGTTCTGAGAACAAGGTAACGACGTTCTATTTAACATTTAAGGTGATGGTCTCTTGGAAACATTCCTAGGACATCACGGGAACATTCCTATGATAACGTTAGTTAATGACCTATTGAGACTTAAGGGAACGTTCTCTAAAGTTCTGAGAATGTTTGTTAGCTGGGTAGTCATATTTAGAGTACATACTCAGACATTAGAGTATCCTACAGACCTGCAGCAATATGGGTCTTCAAACGACTAGAGGACTTTCTCAGATACAGATATGTACTAGAGATATTTACACAAACGCCTGGAACCCGGCATACCTCAAATAGCAGAGCCTACTGTACGCGAACCTGCTCCGTTCATACTTGTACACATAGATCATATTCCATGGTTACATGTGTCAGTGCATTTTAGGGACCAAGCATCTAGCTGACCATGCTGGCTGATGGGCACTGTTGTTCTGCATGAATGACCCAAAATAGCATGTCAGTGAGATGTTTTTTTACTTGTTTAAGTGGAGGGATGAGGAGACATCTTTTGTGCTTGGCCTGATCTGAGAATACCTCCATGGCTCATTAGATGGTTAAGCTGCTCTGAGCCAGTGAAAGGACTGATTGTTAACTGATAGGGAGCCTGCTGTCTCACTTAAGTCGGGGGAAGCCAGGCCTGAGGGAGGGGGAGAGGCTGCTGTGGAATGTCTTAACATCAAGGCCAAATACTTACTGGGTTACGGCTCACCAACTCCCACCACTGTTCCACACTGGCCCTGTAAAGAAGGGGCTCTTCACAATCTGGTACCCTCAGTCAGTCCTACTGTGTCCTAGTAAAACCCTATTCCCTGGTCTCTGCAGGGATTCCTCTGATGACGTAGAGCTGTGTAACCCAATCATCCTCTCCTCTTTCTACTTGGCCCAGTGTACCAGAGATGTCCCCATTTCCTACCCTCCCAAAAAGCAGGGGGGATTCTGTTGTACCGTGTGAGCAACCCTAGGTTAGACAAGGCATGTGAACGTTCCAGAGACATGTCTCACGCAGCTCCGATCAGGTGGTAACCAGGTCCAGAACAAGGCCCAGAACCATTACTGATGTGGCTGCAGTGCAGCTGAGCTTTCTCCCAGATATGTGTCTTTACCCACATGTGACAGTCAGTGTCGGATGGCATGTCTTACTGGCGTGTTAGTGTGGCGTGTCCCCACTCTCCTCTCTGTGTGAATTCCTCAGGAGCCTGTATGATTGACTCTCCATGCTTGGGAAACACACAGATGGACTGTCCCTGTGGGCTGAAGCAGCCTTCGTTTATGTCATGACCAGTCATTAAGCTAAGAGTGGTGCGTGGTGTGTAGGTAGGCGGCTCGTTGAGAGGACAGCATTATAGGAGAGGCAACGTTGCAGTCTGAACAGTAATCACTTTTTATTTTTTTACATGCTTTGTGAACAACCGGTGTGGACTAACAGTGAAATGCTTACTTACCTTAACAATGCAGAATGAAAGAAAGAAAGTGTCACGTTCTGACCTTGTTTCTTTTGTTATGTCTTTGTTTTAGTATGGTCAGGGCGTGAGTTGGGTGGGTTGTCAGTTTTTCTATGATTTGCTATTTCTGTGTTTGGCCTGGTATGGTTCTCAATCAGAGGCAGCTGTCAATCGTTGTCCCTGATTGAGAACCATATTTAGGGAGCCTTTTTTCTATTGTGTTCTGTGGTGTGTCTGCACCAGCCAGAACTGTTTTCAGTTGTTTCTCTTTGTTATTTTGTTATTTCCGTGTTCATTTGAATAAATATGGACACATACCACGCTGCACCTTGGTCCTCACCTTCTTCCACCAACAACGGCCGTTACAGAAAGATAAATAATAGAAAAGTAAAACGCTTAATAATAGATGCACAATGAGTAACAATAACCTGGCTATATAGAAGGGATACCAGTACTGAGTCGATGTGCAGGGGTATGAGGTGATTGAGGTAAATATGTACATATAACTAGGATTAAAGTGACAGAGGATAAAAAGTAGCATCAGCATATGTGATGAGTCGTAGTTAGTCCAAAAAGGGTCCCGGTAGATAACCAAATGGCTACATGGACTAACGATTTAGCTTTTGGGTAGAATTTGTTCAGGGTCCTGTATCCTCTTTTGAGGAGATGTGGACTGTTCATTGATTACCTTGTAGAAACATTGCCATATTCCCTTGTTCAAGAGAGGACTGGGTGCACGTTAAATGGTGTGGTCCTTAGGCTTGGGCGATACCTCCTGTATACGGTTTAAAATGTTTATTTCGAAATACTGTTTAAAATATATATTTTTGGGGAGGGCGCTGCAGGGGTGCCACGGGGGTGCTATGCCACTGCTTATAAGTTAAGTATAACTATAAGAAATCTAAGATGTGTCAAATTATATCTAGCTCAGGGCTCCAGCTATGCATTTGGTTTCCTAGCTAAGTGGCTAGATATCAAGCTTCTTGGTTACAACCGAGACATTCAATCCTCTCCTGGATCAGCATCCCTGGTGCCTAAAATTGTTTTGTGCATCCCCCAAAAAACATATTATTTATAGCGCCCCTTGTGTGCACATTTGGTAATACCATATACCCCGGTATGGTACAGAAATGGAATGAAAATCTGGATACCGCCCAACACTAGTGGTCCTAAATGTTTACGATATTTTCCAACCACACTCTGTAACTTAAACAACATAGCTGTCCTTACAACTTTGGCAGTTGGTGAGTTTCTGTATTTCAGTAAGTCAGCAGTGGGCCAGTGTTACCAGACTAGTCATCACCCCCAGGGACCTGTAGGGTTTCTCCCTGTATGCCTACCACTACTGTATGTTTGTGGGCCTGCCTTCTGAACTAATGTGAGTGTCCTGTCTGTAAATCAGTCCAGTCCAGCTCTTTCTGTGCTCCTTCCACACCCATCCTGTTCTGAGTCTGGGGGAGGGGGATCTGCATGACTGACCTCATTGCTTAGGCAATGAACCCTGCCTCACATCCTGAGGAAACATAAGAGAAAACAATGAGCAGAATCTGTGTTCAGGGCCAGGAAATGAATGCTCTGCCACTGCTGTTATGGACAATTTTGACCAATCAAAGTTAGTCAAGCCCTCTTTCCTACCATGTCTTTTGCCTTTATTTCCTCAACTGTTTCCCTCTCTCTCTGGCCTTGTTTCTTGGCTCTGAGAACAGTGCTAATTATTTTCCTGATGGGTCAGTGTAATGGAGCAGGAATCTGAGTTCCTGCTGGATTCTTCCCACATTACTCAGGCTGGGACTCCCCAGGGCATGTTCAAATAGCTCAGTGTGGAGGATTCCACAGGGCCACAGAGAATGGAAGATGGCTGGCTGTTTTTGGAGGTTGGTTGGTTTGATTCAGTGTTGCACAAGCTGAACTTGGGGAAGAGAAACAAGACCGTCTATCCTTGAGGTTTTCACACCCCCTCCAACACACACAAACTCATGGTAGCTGCTGGCTCTCTCACTAATCTATTGGTGCGAGTTTGTTCTCAATGTCTAAGCATGACTGTGTGTCAAAATGGTCTTTTAGACTTTCCCCTGTCATCTGATTTACTGGCCTGTGGGGAAGTGCTTTTATTTTGGTCCAGCGCTCTCTTCAGGGGAGTGTCATCTTTCGGATATGGGGCTGCTTGGGCGGGTATTTTTGGTGGGGATTATTTTGAAGCCGTTGACCCCATCTTGCTTCAAGATCTTTCTGTCTTTCTCTGAGACACCACACCACTCCCTCTCTCTCACTGTGTCTGTACTCCCTTCAGTATCTTTACACTCCCTGTTCACCCTTCTCTCTCTGTGCTGTATACTCCCTCTCCCTATCTGCTATTCTCCTCTGTGGTATTTCTCTCCACCCCTCTCTGGCCCCTGTCTCTCCTGATTGATATAAATATAATGTTGGGAAGGCCGGATAGTGTTACTTTCTACGTGGGGCTGTGGCCAGTTCTGCCCCCAGCTATAAACTGGTGGCCCGTGGACCCTGGTGGCCCGTGGACCCTGGTGGCCCGTGGACCCTGGTGGCCCGTGGACCCTGGTGGCCCGTGGACCCTGGTGGCCCGTGGACCCTGGTGGCCCATCACTGTATCCAATGTGTTAAAGATGTGGGAAAGATTAGCTTGCCTGTCTGCCTGTTAACCTGGGAAGCATGGCACTCTGGGCCTGCCATGGGTAATACACATTGACATCTCTTCTCCTGCAATTTAAAGTATGTGGTACTTTTCTGATCTGACCCTGTTATCTAAATTATAGAGTAGTACATTGATTGTTTTTAAACTAAACAGCCAGGTTTTTCTTTTTTTTTCCTCATCTGGAACCTAGTCGTAGTGCAACTGATTGACTGGTGGTTTCTGTCTTGCCAATTATAGCCTGTATTACAAAACATTGTATTCTGTGTTTTTATCTTAATATTTGATCATTTCATGTAGATTACATATGACTGATATTTAGAGTCCCTGGGTAAACCAAATCATCCCTCTCTTCCATTCTTGGCCTCCACCTCATGCCTCTCCTCTGCCACCCTCCTCTGTTTACCTGGCTGCTTTCTCTCTCGGAGCCGGACAGTGGAATGTGTGGAATTCACCATGTACCTTCCCGCCTGTCAGATAAAGACTGCAGGGCTTTGGTACAGTTAGGAGGGGAGCTATGGACCGAGGCAAGAATCTATACGTACCCACCACCCAAAGAATGCACATACAGTCTGCACACAACACAAGGCTGTTGGCCTATGCTTGAACATTGACTTTATGTTAAGATGCTTTCAATGAAAAGGCAGGACAGGAATGTATTGCAAATCTATTTAGGTCATAGAAGCTGCAATAAACAAAGTCAGATGAACTGATCTCTCTGGCATTTAGCCCTGCTTAGAATCCCCAAATGGCAGAATAAATGTTTCCCATAGAACAGTTGTATAATACTCTTTTTTTCAAAAGTAGTCAGGATTTCCTCTGAAAAATGATTGGATTTTACCAATCTCATAACCTTTACCCCCACCCCTTAATGCCACTAACTCCCCCCAGACCAACTCAGGCCACAGACCATTTTACAGTTCATCGGTGTCGGACTCATTGCTGCCTCCCACAGGAGGGACAATCAACACAAATTTATTCCAGTGGCATTTCCACTTTCACACTCCAGTAAAGCTGAATGTCAGTGTAGCCCTGGCCTAAAGCACTACAGTAAAGCTGAATGTCAGTGTAGCCCTGGCCTAAAGCACTACAGTAAAGCTGAATGTCAGTGTAGCCCTGGCCTAAAGCACTCCAGTAAAGCTGAATGTCAGTGTAGCCCTGGCCTAAAGCACTCCAGTAAAGCTGAATGTCAGTGTAGCCCTGGCCTAAAGCACTCCAGTAAAGCTGAATGTCAGTGTAGCCCTGGCCTAAAGCACTCCAGTAAAGCTGAATGTCAGTGTAGCCCTGGCCTAAAGCACTCCAGTAAAGCTGAATGTCAGTGTAGCCCTGGCCTAAAGCACTCCAGTAAAGCTGAATGTCAGTGTAGCCCTGGCCTAAAGCACTACAGTAAAGCTGAATGTCAGTGTAGCCCTGGCCTAAAGCACTCCAGTAAAGCTGAATGTCAGTATAGCCCTGGCCTAAAGCACTCCAGTAAAGCTGAATGTCAGTGTAGCCCTGGCCTAAAGCACTCCAGTAAAGCTGAATGTCAGTGTAGCCCTGGCCTAAAGCACTACAGGCAAGTGTATTGCGGCTGACCTCTAGCTATGATTGAAATATCCTCTACTCATTGTTCTTTAGTTTGTTAACAAACAATTCCTTTACAATGAAGGTGGGTAGTGGGTACCAGCTTTCGCTGTATGTCATCGAGTTAGCTATACCCTTGACCGTAGTCTATACGTTGCTTGAAACACTTATCAGATGTGGACTAAGATCTCTGACTGATCAGTACCACAGGGGTTGGCCAGTGTCACAGATGTAGTTGCAATGGGTGGTAGTCTAGTGGTACTAGGCAGAGAATAGAGATCCCAGTCTGGCAACATACTGAGGAACTTTTCCTCGCTGCCAGGAGTAAGGTCATGAAGTTCTTCTACATACTCTATATCATACCTGGTTAGCCATGTGTGATTTTTATTGTTTTAGTATTCACTTTTATTGGGAAACCATAATGTGTAAGATATCAATTCCCAAGTGAATGACCGGATAGGGAGATGGCCAGTGATTTAAAAAATAATAATAATAAAAAAGGCTTTATTGTAAGGGTGATGACGTCAACTTTAGTAAGTCCTTGTTCAGCATGTCGGCACCAGGTGCAGCTTATTTTGAGCAGACTTACTTGCTGAACTTACAGCTTTAAATAGATTTAACTATATGATGTAAACACCTAGCTACTGGTTGGGGTCTCTGTGGTTTAACTATATGACGTAAACACCTAGCTACTGGTTGGGGTCTTAAACACCTAGCTACTGGTTGGGGTCTCTGTGGTTTAACTATATGACGTAAACACCTAGCTACTGGTTGGGGTCTCTGTGGTTTAACTATATGACGTAAACACCTAGCTACTGGTTGGGGTCTTAAACACCTAGCTACTGGTTGGGGTCTCTGTGGTTTAACTATATGACGTAAACACCTAGCTACTGGTTGGGGTCTTAAACACCTAGCTACTGGTTGGGGTCTCTGTGGTTTAACTATATGACGTAAACACCTAGCTACTGGTTGGGGTCTCTGTGGTTTAACTATATGACGTAAACTACTGGTTGGGGTCTTAAACACCTAGCTACTGGTTGGGGTCTTAAACACCTAGCTACTGGTTGGGGTCTCTGTGGTTTAACTATATGACGTAAACACCTAGCTACTGGTTGGGGTCTTAAACACCTAGCTACTGGTTGGGGTCTTAAACACCTAGCTACTGGTTGGGGTCTCTGTGGTTTAACTATATGACGTAAACACCTAGCTACTGGTTGGGGTCTCTGTGGTTTAACTATATGACGTAAACACCTAGCTACTGGTTGGGGTCTCTGTGGTTTAACTATATGACGTAAACACCTAGCTACTGGTTGGGTCTTAAACACCTAGCTACTGGTTGGGGTCTCTGTGGTTTAACTATATGACGTAAACACCTAGCTACTGGTTGGGGTCTTAAACACCTAGCTACTGGTTGGGGTCTCTGTGGTTTAACTATATGACGTAAACACCTAGCTACTGGTTGGGGTCTTAAACACCTAGCTACTGGTTGGGGTCTTAAACACCTAGCTACTGGTTGGGGTCTCTGTGGTTTAACTATATGACGTAAACACCTAGCTACTGGTTGGGGTCTTAAACACCTAGCTACTGGTTGGGGTCTTAAACACCTAGCTGGTTTAACTATATGACGTAAACACCTAGCTACTGGTTGGGGTCTTAAACACCTAGCTACTGGTTGGGGTCTTAAACACCTAGCTACTGGTTGGGGTCTCTGTGGTTTGAATGAACAGTGGGGGAAGTACTGTGGTAGTGATAGGTTCAACTGAAAGCTCTGTTCCCACAGAACAATTAACAGTCCTATTCAAATAAAGTTGTTAAGGATGAACAATAGAGATGTTGTTGATGGCAATTTTAAAAATCTTTCTGGGAATTATTTTTGAAAATGGAGCACAATATTTGACTGTTTACAGAAGTAGACACAGACTTGATTATTATGAGCGTGAAATGTATCCCTGGGTGAGTTGGAGGGTAAGTGGGAGGGAGGGAGGGCGGCGCACAATTGGGCCAGCGTCGTCCAGGTTTGCCCGGGTAGGCCGTCATTATAAATAAGAATTTGTTCTTAAACTGACTTGTCAAGTTAAATAAATAAACAAAATATTGTTGGGGTTAATATCCAGTGTGTCTCTGTCCCCCTGCCTCCAAACCACACCCTCAACAGACAGGACACTAGCTAGTCCTCTGTCTATCTCTGTCCCTCTCTGGCTGCATAAGCCATTGCACACACTTCTGGGTACTGGATCTGTCAGGTGGCATATCAGGAGGATAGTAAGGGGGCATTTTACCCAGAAAAGCTTGAATATTCTGAACTTTATTTCATCTTCATTTGTCTGTTTTTTTGCTTTTGTTTTTCTTCTTGCAAAGAGGATTTTGTGTGACTGAAGAGGGACTTTTGGACTGTGGTCTGTAAAAAATTATTTGTCTATTTGTTGTTCACCTCAAAGTTGTAGTAATGTTGGCATCTTACAGACTGTCCATTTATCATATAATTTAGTTTAGCCTATTTTAATGTTCTCTTGGTTTGAAGCTGATTTATGTAAATTGGCTCATATGATTCAGAGAAACTAGTCTTATGGGGTGGCTTTTGAATTGACTTGGTTCTGTTATATGGAGTTGACGACAAGGATTCCCTTTGACACCATCCAGTATGAACAGGAACATTTGAACAGGCTATGCTTGACTGACTGAGGATGGATGGAGTGTGTGCTGTAAGGGTCTATTTTGTTCTGGTATTCCAGGGGACACTAATGCTGTACACAGGATAGCCCTGGAGGAGATGTATATGATGTCTGTCTTTCTGAGTCTGTCTGATGTCCACACTCACACAAAGCCTTTTGAAAAGGGCAACAGGTTAAGAAAGGCGTTTTTCTGTTAGGAAGACAATCAGACGGAAGGAACGATGGACAAGCAAAGACTGCTCGCCAGGTACTTACTGAAAGCAGCAATCTATTAGAGCCTGATGGAAAGATTGATGGAGCGAGGAAGGTGGGGGTTTCAGGGGAGATGTTAACCAGACTGTAGTGGGTTTAGAAATGACACTGGGGCTTTGTCTGTGTCGAGCTGTGATTATGACAGGGCCTAAACTTGGCTCCTGGTGGAGGGGGCCTTGGGAGCAGGCTTTTTTTTGGAGTGAGAGGCTGACCGGTACACATGGGCATTGTTAGTTTACAGACACCCGTCGCTCAGTAGACTCCAGCTGGAGAGGCCCAGATGCTGGGCGCTTTGAATTATTTTCAGTCTAATGGAGGCAAAATAACTAAATCTGTCACATTCACATTGATGCTAAGCATAGAAGTCGTGTTGCATCTTGATCTTCTATGAATGATTTGCTCCAGAAAGAGGGGAAACAAATGTCCACCCTCATTCTTTAAAAAAAAAAAACATTTTGTGTTGATGTAATGATACAGAGGCAGCCTTGGTTTGTGTATTTCTGCCTGTAATGTTTGACTGAGTGTATGCTGTGTAACAATGGAGGTATCTCTCTCCTTCTCAGACGCTTTGTTGGCGGACCTGGAATCCACGACGTCCCACATCTCCAAGCATCCTGTGTTCCTGTCTGAGGAGACCCCCTACTCCTTCCCCACTGGAGGGAACTCCTACCAGGATGTGTCAGTCCCTCCCCCGGTGCCACCCCCTCCCTCGGCTGAGGCTCTGAATGGCTCTGTGATAGACTCCCTGGACTCCCACCACTCCTCCCAACAGGTCAGTCATACTGTACCTCAGAACCACAACTCAGACTCACACATCTCATTCATTAAATGGCTTTTCACGACTAAACTTAGTGAATGTCCTCCTCTGCAGTCCTTGGGTTCAGCTCCGAAGAGCTTATGGTCCAGGGACAGTAGCAGCCCGCCCCTGTCCCACATTGAAGAGGACCACGTGTACAGGTAGGCAGGAGGGCCATAGGAACAGATCTTTAGGAAGGCACCCCCACTGGGAGGCTACTATACTGTCTGTCACTGTTTTATACTCAAACACAATTGACAAAGCATTGTCTCTCTGCCTCTGTCAGTTTCCCCAACAAACAGAAGCCTGCTGACCAGTCTGCGGCTGCTATGAGCTCAGCTCTGGGCAGTAACCTGTCAGAGCTGGACAGGCTACTCCTGGAGCTCAACGCTGTCCAGCAGAACTCTCCCTCCTTCCCCACCACAGGTACACAGACAGCTAAACACATCCTACATCATTTTTCACTAGGTTTTGGTGTTTATGTTACCTAAGCGGAACTTCTCTCTTGTCTTTGCAGTATGTGTTTACTGCATAATACTGTGATGATATCATGTCCCACTGTCCTTTCTACCCACAGAGGAAACAGCCCCACCCCTGCCGTCCTGCAGCATAACCCACTATGTGCAGGAGAACGGGGCTCCCCCTGACGTCATGGTGAGCCCTCCGTCTCAGGAGAAGACCAAACGGAACGGGAGGCAGGCGGTGGAGGAGGGCCGGCCCACTGTGGAGAGTCTGCTGGATGAGCTGGAGGGCTCTGTACCCACTCCCAGGTAAGCAGATTGGCAGTTACTCCTATTCAAAAATCACAGATGGACAAGGAGTTTGTCATCACCTTGAATTATAGGATACAAGCTAGCTAGCAATGAGATCATGTTAATAATCAACTGTAGCCTGTGTTTGGGTGCTCCATCTGATCACATATTAGGATTAAATGAAAAAGGAGGAGGTCAATGTTGGATTGTGTGTGATCATGTTTTGTTTGTGTATTCTGCAGCCCCTCTGTCCTTCACAATGAGTTGGACTCTTCCTCTCAGCAGCAGGCCAGAATGTCAGCTTCCTGTGCCACACGCGAACTTGATGAGCTCATGGCCTCCCTTTCCGACTTCAAGGTGTGTGTGTGTCTTACGCTTGTCCTCTTATTACCTCATGAAAAATCCTTTAGTATAGATACCTTTTTAATTCTATATCTATTTTCTAATCTGATTATTTCTCTTTAATATCTTCCTTTTCTTGTGGTGTCCCTTTCCTCTCTCCTGCCTGTCCTGTCCTCTAGCCTGTCCTCGGCTCCTTGGGGTCTATGAACTCTGACCTTCAGCTTGATCAGGCAGGAACCTCCCCCAGCATCATTCTGGAGGTCCATCCTCCTCCACATACCTGCTCCTCCCTTGCTGCAGCTGCCCCCTCCTCCCTCTCATCCTCTCAACCTGCCTGTGACTCTCCTCTTTTCTCTCTACCTGCATGGGAGCTGCACATAGAGGAGGAAAGTGGGGACTCAGGGGGGGCAGTGTCCCCTCCACATCCCTCATTATCAAGCCCTCCCCCAGCTACTGTAACCTCCCAGAGCCCTCTGTCATTTGCAGAGAGTGACCCAGAACCAAAAGTTGTCATCGACGTCTCTGCGACCATCCTGTCGTCTCGTCAGAAGTCTCTGGTAGCCCTCAACCACTCCAACCCTTCACTTAGCACATACACAAGTCCTCCTAATGCTGCTAAACCATCACTGAACTCAGCCAGTGTCACCCTGGACAATATCCCCTTAAAATCCCATAGTTCATTTCTAGAACTTGGTACAACTCCCCCTACTGTTACCAAGAGCACCAGTCCCCTGACTGACATGGATCTATGTTTCTCTACTCCAACCACTACCGAGAGTCTTAGTCCTGTTCCTGTCTCTACCTCCAAGACTCCTTCACCTCTCCATGCTTCTGTCACCAAGAGTCCTCCTCTCACTGCTTCTAAAGCCCCCTCACCATCTCTGGTCGCTTCTCCCAAGTCTCCCTCTCCCCCAGCTCTCACCAGCCCCACGATCTCCAGGAGAGATCTGGAGCCAGTCCCTGCAGCTGAGCCCTCTCTGGATGAAGCCCTGGATAAGCTGCTGGCCATGAGTTTCACCAAGATGGAGAACGATAGAGTCCCTACTGACACACTGCAGCTGAAGGGGGAGGCACCTCCGCTGAAGAGAGAAGTGGTGCAGGAGGTACATGAGGAGGTCATCATGCCCTTAGAAAGAAGGGAGGTTCAGCCAGACACTACCGGGTGTACCCGGGATGGGGCAAGTACCCGTGAGGGGACAATTACCCGGGATGGGTCAGTAATGAGTGGACACATAGATGGGTACAGGGAGCTCATGGACTGGGCTGATGTGGAGCTGAACATGTGTCTCCAAGATGGACTGGATGGTAGTATGACTCCTTATACAGAGAGACCTTATACAGATGGGAGCATGACCCCGATGACTGAGGCCAGCTGGATGGATGAGTCCCTGGATGGCTCCTCCTGCCCTGGAACTCCTGATGCTGCCATGGACCTACCTCTGCTGCAGCCTGCCACCATGGACAGGGTCTCTGCATCTGGACATGTATGGGACAGCTCTCACCACCACACTGTGCTGTTCTGCACAAACACACATAGAAACAACAGAGTTAAATGTCATTCATACAAAACTATCTTTCTGAGATGGCAGAAATGGCTTGGTGTGATACCAAAACATCTGTTTGACAAATTGTGTGTGTGTGTGTGTGTAGATACTGTCCTTACAATGTGCACTTCTGGATGTTTGCTGCTACTGCAGTCTCTTATTGTTGACTGCCTGGTAGTGATGAGCAATTAAGCGACATGTTGGTTATTTTTTTGTTTGTTTCTAACAACAAATTGACCAATGTCAAGTTTGAATACCGTTTTTATTTTCGTTTTTTTTGTGAGCTTGAGGCCCAGTTTCTATAGAGAAATCAGATTAAGCCCGAACTTTGCGATGTAGGGAGTTGTAGTTTCCAACAGGCCAATATTCTACATAGTTCAACACAGAATACCTGGTAATTAACTACAATGACAATATATTGCGCCCCCGCCTACTTGTCCGTTAATAATCAAAACCGTGATTATTTTTCAATGATCGAACCGACTTGAAAAAGCACTGAATGCTCAGCAGTACTGCCTGGCTGTGACCTTTGTTGGCATGTCTTGTTAAAACCAAACAATTTGAGTTGTGACTGCATCCTATGACTACCTCACTTGTTGCGTCAGCATGATGCCCGCATCTTGCCCAACTGTGTTCTGCTTAACGGTCAGAGAACAAATGGGACTGTGTGATGGGTAGGGGGTGAGATGGGGACTGAGCATGTAATACAGCATGGAGTGTGACTCTGAGCTCACTGACACATTCCTTTGGACACGCCTTCACCCACTGCTGATAGATACCCTTGAGGAGATGGCTGCCTTTGGCTTTGAGTGAACTGGAATGGTGCTTCCTCTGAACTGAACCACTCACCCGGTCTGTGGTATTGTAACTGGATCACAGTGGAGTCCTGATGCTCATTCTCCTTCTAGCTTAAGTCTGTGATAAGGCGCACCAAGGAGACCCCCAATGTGCACCCCATGTACCGAGAGGGTCACCCCCGGAAGGGGCGGATGGGCCCTATCATCGTCAACAAGAGCAGCTCACAGGACCGCCTCATAGAGGAGCTGCAGGGGAAGCTGGGGATTGGCCGATTGGCTGACCGCCGGCGCAAGCAGCCGGACGATTGGCTCACTGAGGGCGTCATCGTCATGTCCAAGCCACAGCGTTTCCGTGGCGATGGGGCTGCGAATGAGGTGGACAAGGTTGGCCTGGATACGATCACAACAGGATCACACCATCCCAGATATTATTTTTTTACCTTCTCAAGTTTCACTTTCTGTTCTTTACCTTTAATTTTCTCTCTCCCTCTGTCATCGTCTGTCTCTTCTCAGATCATTATTCCCTCGGAGTCACCTATACCTCAGAGGAGGGTCATTTCCCCACCCCAGTCTCCCCCAGCCCCTTGTCACCCTCCTATTATAGAAGAACCTAGGAGACCCCCAGCTGTTAAGCAGACCCCTGCTCCCCTACCTCCTCCCCTCCCCTGCCCCCTCAACTTCCTCCACCCCAGGAACCCATCCCTCCCCCACCTCCTCTGGTACAACCCCCACCGGTCCCAGTACAGCAGCCCCCTGCCCCCAAGCCAGAGCCCCCTCCACCTGCTGCTCCAGCCCCAGTGCCCCCTCCACCAGTGCAGCCTGCACCACCACCACCTCCCCCCAAGGTCCTGGTGTCCATTGGCTGTCAAACAGAATACGACCCAATTTTTCCTCCAATGCAGGCATGGATCTCTCTACCTTTTCTATTTCTGATATGGTGGAAATCCTTCTATTTCTCACTGGCTTCAGTTTCCTTTAGTTCACTCACAGTTTAGTTATTTGTTCAGATTTATTTTTATGAGAGAATGCACTGTACTCTGGTGTCTGTCCTCTCACTCTCCATCTTTTGACAGATCATGGCCCAGGGGAAAGGTAGCCCTGGAGGCCCCCCAACACAGGTCAACAAGCTGGACAACATGCTCGGCAGTCTGCAGTCTGACCTCCATAAACTGGGTGTGCAGACTGTGGCCAAGGGAGTGTGTGGGGCATGTTGTAAACCCATCGTGGGACAGGTGAGGGGCTTGGGTGGGCCATAGATCAGGCTCTGGTGGCCTTTCTAAGATCATGGTCTCGCTCTAACTTCAAGTTACTTTCAATTGAATTGCAGAGCTTTGTTGACATGGTAAATGGAAATATACTGTCTCTGTTTGTCCAGGTGGTTACTGCCATGGGGCGCACATGGCACCCAGAGCACTTTGTGTGTAGCCACTGTCAGGAGGAGATAGGTTCCAGAAACTTCTTTGAGCGTGACGGAGCGCCCTACTGTGAGATGGACTACCACAACCTGTTCTCCCCACGCTGCCACTACTGTAACGGCCCTATACTGGATGTAAGTAAACACCTATACTACAAAAATAACTACACTACACACAAATATGAACGCAACATGTAAAGTGTTGGTCCCATGTTTCAAGATCCCAGACATTTTCCATACGCACAAAAAGCAATCTCCGACCTTCCATTCTTAAGCAAAATTCTGGAGAAATTGGTTTTCAAACCGCTTTTTTTTTTTTTAGTACCAACTCAATTTACCACTAACTAAAATAATCTTTGAGCCAACACAGATGCCAAACAGCTCTCTGTCCTTGTACTCTTAGATTTAAGTGCTGCTTTCGACACTGTTGACCATGATGTCCTTCTGGACAGACTGGAGAGGTGGGTTGGCCTCTCCGGTCCAGTTCTAAATTGGTTTAGGACCTATTTAACGGGTCAAGAGTTTTTTACATTTATTTGAGTTTGTCACCCTTGGTGAACATAACTCCGATTTATACATATCACCTGTGGTGTTCCACAAGGTTTGATTTTTGGATCCGGTACTGCTCAGTTTATATATGTTACCCCCTGGCAGAGTTCTCAGAAAGCACAGCATTGATTTTCACTGCTACGCAGGCGATGCACAACTTTTCCTTTCTGTGTCACCAGAGGGTTTCAGCTCCACGGATAAATGATTAGACGGTATTAGTGATTTAACTACTTGGATTAAAACCGGTGTAATGTGTGCTCTCCAACTCAATCATCAAGTTTGCGGACGACACAACAGTGGTAGGCTTGATTACCAACAACGACGAGACGGCCTACAGGGAGGAGGTGAGGGCCCTCGGAGTGTGGTGTCAGGAAAATAACCTCACACTCAACGTCAACAAAACTAAGGAGATGATTGTGGACTTCAGGAAACAGCAGAGGGAACACCCCCTATCCACATCAATGGAACAGTAGTGGAGAGGGTAGTAAGTTTTAAGTTCCTCAGCGTACACATCACAGACCAACTGAATTGGTCCACCCACACAGACAGCATCGTGAAGAAGGCGCAGCAGCGCGCCTCTTCAACCTCAGGAGGCTGAAGAAATTCGGCTTGTCACCAAAAGCACTCACAAACTTCTACAGATGCACAATCGAGAGCATCCTGTCGGGCTGTATCACCGCCTGGTACGGCAACTGCTCCGCCCACAACCGTAAGGCTCTCCAGAGGGTAGTGAGGTCTGCACAACGCATCACCGGGGGCAAACTACCTGCCCTCCAGGACACCTACACCACCCGATGTCACAGGAAGGCCATAAAGATCATCAAGGACAACAACCACCCGAGCCACTGCCTGTTCACCCCGCTATCATCCAGAAGGCGAGGTCAGTACAGGTGCATCAAAGCTGGGACCGAGAGACTGAAAAACAGCTTCTATCTCAAGGCCATCAGACTGTTAAACAGCCACCACTAACATTGAGTGGCTGCTGCCAACACACTGACTCAACTTCAGCCACTTTAATAATGGGAATTGATGGGAAATTATGTAAAATATATCACTAGCCACTTTAAACAATGCTACCTAATATAATGTTTACATACCCTACATTATTAATCTCAAATGTATACGTATATACTGTACTCTATCATCTACTGCATCCTTATGTATCACTAGCCACTAACTATGCCACTTTGTTTACATACTCATCTCATATGTATATACTGCACTCAATACCATCTACTGTATCTTGCCTATTCCGCTCTGTACCATCACTCATTCATATATCTTATGTACATATTCTTTATCCCCTTACACTTGTGTCTATAAGGTAGTAGTTTTGGAATTGTTAGCTAGATTACTTGTTGGTTATTACTGCATTGTCGGAACTAGAAGCACAAGCATTTCGCTACACTCGCATTAACATCTGCTAACCATGTGTATGTGACAAATAAAATTGGATTTGATTTGGATGGCTCACAACTTCCTCCAGCTAAATCAAGACAAGACCGAGGTGCTTATTGTTAGAGCCAAAGCACAGGGAGAATCTAGCCCCACATTTTAATTCACGGGCAATAAAGGTAAAAAACCAAGGTGTTATTTTAGATTCTGAACTAAATTTTGAATCGCACAATATGAATGTGACCAAAATAGTTTTTACCACCTGAGGAACGTTGCCAGGGTGTGGCTCTTTCTCTCTGACTGATACAGAGACTCATCCATGCTTTCATTACGTGCAGGCTTGACTACTGTAATACTCTCCTGTCTGGTCTACCCAAGAAAGCCATTGGTCAACTGCAAAACATACAGAATGCTGCAGCACGGGTACTGACCAAGACCAGACTGAGAGCACACATTACACCGGTTTTAAGGTCTCTGCACTGACTGCCTGTGAGTTTTAGAAGTAATTTTAAGATTATTCTATTGGTTTTTAAATCAATCCAGGATTGTGCAGCCCAATACATGTCAGACATGCTTTTAAGTTATGTACCTAGTAGGTCCCCCAAGGTCCTCTGACACTTGCCTTTTAACTATCCCAAAGCCTAGAACCAAGAGACATGGAGAGGCAGCCTTTAGTTATTATGCCCCCGGCTTCTGGAATAGCCTGCCAAAGAACCTGAGGGGGGCCGAAGCTGTGGACATATTTAATTAAAGATCTTGAAACATATATTTTAGCCATCCTTTTGTTTTTTTTCTCGTTTTGTTGTGTAGTAAATCTTTTATATTTGATTTTTGTTTTATTTAATTTTTCCTGTAAAGCACATTGCGTTGCATTCCATGCTTGATTTGATTTGTTCGGTGTATATTATTTCAACTTAGGCAGTCCAAAGATCCAGTGTAGCAATGGCAGCTAGCATAGAGTAACTGTTCCTATGTTTACAGAAAGTTGTGACTGCGTTGGACAAGACATGGCATCCTGAACACTTCTTCTGTGCTCAGTGTGGATCATTCTTTGGCCCAGAAGGTGAGTTTTACCCATTCTTGGAGCTCACTTGAAATGACCATTTATTGAGTCTGGTGCAGAACTCATGATCTGTATGCGTCTCCTGAAGGCTTCCATGAGAAGGATGGGAAGGCGTACTGTAGGAAGGACTACTTTGACATGTTTGCACCGAAATGTGGCGGCTGTGCCCGAGCCATTCTAGAGAACTACATCTCTGCACTAAACTCCCTTTGGCATCCAGAGTGCTTTGTCTGCAGGGTCTGTAATCGGCCTATTTCCCTTTATATAAAGGCATTCATGTTGAAGTGTCCTGACTTGTACTTACTCATTACTCTCCTCTCTCTCTCTGGGTATGCAGGAGTGCTTCACTCCATTTGTGAATGGGAGTTTCTTTGAGCATGATGGGCAGCCCTACTGTGAGGTGCACTACCACGAGCAGCGAGGCTCCCTCTGCTCGGGTTGTCAGAAGCCCATCACCGGCCGCTGCATCACAGCCATGGGCAGGAAGTTCCACCCGGAGCACTTTGTTTGTGCCTTCTGCCTCAAGCAGCTCAACAAGGGCACCTTCAAGGATCAGAACGACAAGCCCTACTGCCAGGGCTGCTTTGTGAAGCTCTTCAGTTAGGGAGTGTGTGTGGCTCACAAGCTTGTATCAGAAAGTGTCTGTGTAGCTCTGGTAGTGTGTGCAAATCAGATTGTGTGTGTTTGAATTGTTTTAGAGGGATGTCTGTATACTGATGGTGTGAATGGTGAAAGTGTGTGTGTGGTTCAGGTAGTATGTGTGTGAGATTCCAGCATTCTCTTTTTGGCCTTTGAAGTGTAATGGACAATCGGATCAGGTCTCTGCCTGTGCGCTTTCTGTGATGCTCAGAATAGTGTGATTTCAAACCCAAATAGTTTTGCTTTGCTTTTGTAGTCCGGGTAAATGCTTACTGAACACTGTAAGAACACATGGGATGCGTATATGGAAGTGTTTTGAGGTTGCTGCTCACTGGTTGAGTGTCTCTTGAAAACCATTTGAAATGTGACATGTTACTAGATCAGGGAGATGTTGACCTGTCTTTTTTTATCAGCTGAGGCCTTTTTTCAACTGCTAAAGCAAAGGCCTCGGTGAGATTTCTTTAATTTGCTGTCTGAGTAACAGAGAACAGATGCATATAATGATGTCATTGTAGCTTTGACTGGAAATAGGCTGTGGGTCAGTCATTATTTTAGTACTTGTGAAGCACATGGTCGTGTCATCAGACCCTTGTGGACTCATTTTCACACACACGGCCTTGTGACACACAATCATTAACACCTCCACACAAGCATTTGGTGTTTGACAAACATACGAATGCTGACATGTTACAATTTAGATTTAATGTATATTGGAATGTTTCTATAAAATGTATGTGAAAAAGATTAATTTACAACAAATAATATTTGACTCCCTCTGTTTGGGAAATCGGAGTCACATATAACGCCAAATGGGGAGATGGATAATGTTACTTTATCACCTTCTCCACTGCCCACTCAGTCCTTTAGAGCTTAACCCTTAGTTGGACTGGTTTGGACTTTCCTTTATGTTCAGAAAGTGCTGATGCAGTATAGAAGAGTATGCCACTATAAACAATTGAATTGATTCTGCATACTGGAAACAGTGGCGTTTTACTGTGAGAATACTGTATACAAAGCGCTGGTCAGTTAATAGTTTGAATAACCACTCATTAAGAGAAATCCTCTTAGAAATTTCAAAGCAGAGATGCTTTTCTATTTTTCAAGATCTGTGAAGTTACTGTGCATTGAGTTTGACTTTTTGTAAAATAAATAGAATACTGCACAAGGCCCCTTTATGTGTGTACACACAGATTCTATGCAAACAATACTGTGTGCAGCTGCAAACATTTAACTCAACAACCCTCTTGACTCTCCAAGTGATGCTTTCAAGGAATATGCCTATCTATTTTCTGTACCAATATATCAATGCAATGTCTTTTACACTGGGGAGACCAGCAAGGAATCCTACTATTTATAGACTGGGAGTCCTGGACTATCTCTTCAGATTTCTGTCAGTGTGAGTCCACTGGATAATGTGTGTTGATATTGGTCTGAGAGTGTGCACTGTGCAGGATCTACTGTACACCAGTTGTGTTTGTGGGCTTGTATTCTTATCCATCACATAATTGTATTGGGTCTGTATCTTGTTCAGGGATTTACACCCAGAGCTTGTAAATCTCTGTTCATTGTTTTATTTAAATCATTTAACTATTTGTCTACTCAGAATCATTGTAGTTGGCAGTTATTTAACCAAAGTGACTGTTTTTTTTTATTGAAATTGTGTCCCTTGTCACCTTTTCATTTGATATGGCATAGTGCTGAATAATGAGCCAACTCATTTCATGGGTAGATTTTTGTTGTTGTATAGCCTAAGTGTATAGTATTTGTGATAGTTTTCCTTTGGCGAAACAAAGGCAATTTCTCCCTGGCCTTGACCTGAGCAACACTCTATTCACACCACTTCGATACAGCTATGACCAGAAGTGACTTTTCGTAGCAGGTTAGGAAAAGGGTTAGGGTTAGCGAAAATGCTCTCCTAACCTGCTATGAAAGCCACTTCTGGTTGTTGCTGTATCGAAATGGCATGGAAAGAGTGTCTGGTGGAGTGAAATCATACAGGTGGTGGCTCTTTTGATGGCCCTTGCTATAATTAATCTTTGGGACGTCCCAACTCTGACGTTAACCATTTTACATTTCATCTTCAATGGGGTAAGGCTTGGGTATGGACGTTGCATGGATCCCAGTTTGCAATAACATTTTGAAACTCATCTTTGCAGCAAATTCACAACCCAGTTAACTCGGCACATACTGTTGTAGAGGGTAAATCTCAATTGATTGTTTTTACTGTCATCCTTCCTTTTTTTCTCTAAACGTTCCACACACCAAGGGCAAAAGAGTAGGATAGGGTTATATCAAAACGGGCCGCACTCGTTTGATGCCACTTCGATACAGCCACGACCGGAAGTGATTTCCGTAGTAGGTTGGGAGTGCGTTTTCGCTAGGGACCCTAGAGAGGAAGAGGCGAAGCGATAGGTTTTACTCCGCCCAAAATCTGTCCTCGAAAATAAGACCATGAAGTGATAGATAGGTTTCTATCAAATTGGCAACAGCTTTTAATTAAAATATTCTAACATCCGCATTAAAATAATTTCGAGATGTTTCCATCAAATAAAGTTGCAGAATAAAAGGCTGTGCGTGATGACGTAGTGCACATTACAAAAACACTTTAATTGATTTCGATCGCATTTTCAACTCTACGGGTGGTTTTGCCAAAACAACATGAGTTATAGCGAATGCGCCCACTCTGGTCTTGGCATGTGTGCTCAAGCCAACAGCTCGCAGTGCGGGTAGGCTACTTACACGATGAGGTTATTGTGAATAAGAGCGTGATCATTTTTATTTGTCAAACGGCAGCCAAGCATCGGTCATCATGTCACCAGAATAAGACCCTCGATATTCATTGGAAAGCAGCATCAAGCTCATCGCCGTGCACTTTCACCACCCTGTGCAATTCCTCATAATTTATTTAATCTATAGCCTAATAAACTGCATGGTTTCCCGGGTCATAGTGGGAGGACAACACAACCTATCACCGCGCCACTCCAAAATTACTTCGAAATGTTGGTTATTATATAAATATTTAGACATAATGGCGTTTCCACATAAATGTCTCGCATAATTTATTTTACTGACACAAAAAGATCCCACCTTGTCTAGCGTATATTGTTTTGTCAACATTGGGAACGTTTACCGACAAATTAGATGTTTCCATCAACAACCTGGCCTGTCATGACTTTTTTTTATACATGTACTTTACAAGCATAAAAAGGTTGGATGGAAACCTGGTTAATGAAAGTGGTGACTTTGGTCAACAAGAAGAAAATATACTACTTTAAAATTGAGATACAAAAACGAGTTCTCTATCTCCATGGTCTGTTGTTCACAAGCGCGTATCTGCCCTCTCATTGTCTAGAGTGGTTACACATCTCGTCTCCTCCAGCCTGCCTTCCATCTTTGAGCACATTTTTTATAAATAATAATAATAATAATTACACTTATTTAATTAGGCAAGTCAGTTAACAACAAATTCTTTAAAATGATGGCATGTTAGACTGGATCACTTTTGTCAAGTCCAATACCATTTTGCTGATCACCTCCTTTAAAAGAGTGTTGTATTCTGGCGCTAAAAATTGTCCGGACTTGTCGACTGCATGAACTTTACAAATATCATGTAATCAAAGGCAAAAGTTTCTGCAGTTGCTCTTCACCAACTTCATCCTGCAGGATCAGCTGCATTGTGGGATGTTCTATTGTCAACCAATCATTAGGGTGTTTTTGTTTGACCAACGCAAACGTGATCAAAGACATGACTGAAACTAGTTTCAAGATTTAATGTCATGTGCCCAAGTACAGTGAAATGCCTTTCTTGCAAGTGCCAAACACAACAATGCAGTAATCAATAGCAATGTAGCACTGAAAACAACAAGGTAGAACAAAAACACACAAGAAATAAAAATAAGAAAACGAGAAAGTAAGAAGCTATATTCAGGGTCAGTTAGTAAACCATATTTACAATGTGAGGGATACTGGAGTGATAGAGGTAGATATGTATAGGGGTAAGGTGACTAGGCATCAGGATACTGTATGGTAAACAGAGTAGCAGCAGCACAAATGATGATTGTATGTTGTTTTTATTGTTTTTATTTACTTTTCTGCTCTTTTGCCCACCAGGATTTCTACTTGCACATCACCATCTGCTCATCTATCACTCCAGTGTTCATTTGCTAAATTGTAATTACTTTGCTACTATGGCCTATTTATTTCCTTACTTCCTCACGCCATTTGCACACACTGTATATAGACTTTCTTTTTTTCTATTGTGTTATTGACTGTGTAACTCTGTGTTGTTGTTTGTATCGCACTGCTTTGCTTTATCTTGGCCAGGTTGCAGTTGTAAATGAGAACTTATTCTCAACTAGCTTACCTGGTTAAATAAAGGGGTAATAGAAAAATAATAAAAATTATGTGTATAAGTGTGTGTGCATGTTATGTGTGTGTTGGAGTGTCATTGTGAGTGAGTGTGTAGAGTCCTGTGAGTGTTTTTTTTAACACAAGGGTCAACTCAGTCCATGTAGCCATTATGTTAGCTATTTAGTTGTCTATGGCTTGTGGATAGAAGTTGTTACTGCTTGCCATATGGAACCAGAGAGCACAGTCTATGGCTTGTGGATAGAAGTTGTTACTGCTTGCCATATGGAACCAGAGAGCACAGTCTATGGCTTGTGGATAGAAGTTGTTACTGCTTGCCATATGGAACCAGAGAGCACAGTCTATGGCTTGTGGATAGAAGTTGTTACTGCTTGCCATATGGAACCAGAGAGCACAGTCTATGGCTTGGGTGGCTGGAGGCATGTTTGCAAATGTAAAAAAAAAACACTTTGCTATGAGACTCCAAATTAAGCTCAGGAGCATCCTGTTTCTATTGATCAACCTTGAGGTGTTTCCACAACTTGATTGGAGTCCACCTGTGGAAAATTCAATTGATTGGACAGGATTTGGAAAGGCACACACCTGTCCATATAAGGTCCCACAGTTGACATTGCATGTCAGAACAAAAACCAATGCCATTAGGTCAGAACAAAAACCAATACCATGAGGTCGAAGGAATTGTCCGTAGAGCTCCGAGAATGGATTGTGTCAAACCTGTTTCTACTTTGTCATTGTGGGGTATTGTGTGTAGATTGATGACGGGAAAAAAAACAAATTTAATCCATTTTAGAATAAAGCTGTAACGTAACAAAATGTTGAAAAAGTCAAGGGGTCTGAATAATTTCCGAATGCACCGTATATACAAATGTGATATTTGAGGCGCTCTCACTAATTGATTGTACAATGTGTACACACAATATTATGTTATGATTTCAGTTTGTGAGTGTGTGATTATGGGGTTAGATACATAATACATTATTAAGAGAAGCTTTTAGAAACAATGGCAACACTGCCATGTTGATCTGAGCCTCGCTGTCGGAAAACTACATTAGTGTTCGACTTTCGGCAGTCACAGATGCATCTTCACCGAATTCTCTCCTTACAACTCAAACGCACCCAATGAGAGAAGTTAAAAATTCTTCCTTAGGCACCACCTAGATTAGAGACAATATCTTAAGTCGTTGAACATGTTATTTCTCAAACCTTGTGAAAGTGACAAACTGACACGTTTTCATTTTAATTTTCGTCAAAAACAACTTGATATAAAAGGAGTGTGTAATATAACACACAGACAGGGATGTGGGTAAAATAACGTTTATCAGATGTCATGGGTTAAGTGCAAGTACAGATGACATGAAATTGGGGAGAGAAATGGGGTAAAAATTCAAATAATAATAATAATAAAGATCACATGTAGTAATTAGTAACAGCGTCACCCTCAGGCACTCAAGGTAAGTACATGTACATACAAGACATCATTTCTTTAGATAATAAAGAACAAACAAAAATGTTCTTTCAACTCAGTGTTTCACTGAAAAAATACATGTTTTACAACATAACATACACATCACATTGTTATTATTAAATTGTGAAAGACTCCAGTCACCCAAGTCATAGACTATTCTCTCTGCTACCGCACAGCAAGCGGTACCGGAGTGACAAGTATAGGCCCAAAAAGATCCTTAACAAGCTATAAGAACAATTAATGAAATGGCCCCCCGGACTATTTACATTGAAACTTTGGCAAATGGTAAAGTCTGCAAAACGTAGTGCAATCTGTTCGTAAAAGATTCTTATTTTGGAAACAGAAAACTGTTTTGAGATTAAATGTTTAATCATTGACAAAATGTGCAGAATGTCGGCCAAAATCCATCTCGCTCCATCTTCTCCCACTGCCGATAACCGAGCTTCCTCTCAGCACCATATTTGGCAGTGAGTGGAAATACCAAGCGGATGCATTACATTTATACGTATTGTCTTTAAAGTGGTAATACAAATAAATGCTTTTTTTCTCTTTTCCATACAAGAATGCCATTCATGCTCAGAGGATGTGCAATTGTTTTTAAACCAGTGGGGCAATGATCTATGGTTTTCAAATGGTACAAATTATTGTGCAGGGGTCACTGTTCCCAAACCAAGACTGATACAAGAAGTCACTGGGTCCTTTAAGTAATTACAATTTCTGTAGAACACTTCTTACTTTGTCACGTTTCTGGTTATAGCTCAAGAAATGCAAATGAAAAACTTGATAATTTTCCTTCTGCAGAGACTTTAATATGGTTCTACACAATACCATAGACATATATCCTCCTAGAGCACACAATGCAGGTAATAGATCATCTGTATTATGTAATTGTATGAACGTTATTGATATATGGAGGTATAGAAACCATATGGTAAAAGATTTATCTTGGAGCAACAAAAACTTCACTCTACAGTCCAGAATAGATTTATTGCTGATATCCCAATGAATTCGAACCTAAAGTTGATCAGATTGAGATCTAACCTGCTATTTTAAAGTCAAACTAAAACTGAGTCTTTGTGATGACTCACAGAAACATTCAATTGTGAGCTATTGGAAATGTAATAACACTATTGCAATTTGAATATTTCACAGAAAATGTCAATTATCTTATTTAAGTCTATTATTAATCCAGTAACTGTAAATGAGGAAACTGAATATTCAAGACGTATAACTATACATTTAATGAATTATTTTTTAAATACTCGGGCAATGATTGATTAACGGCAGAGTTTCAACAGGCCTTTATAGATAATATTATAAAATGTCTTCTTGTAGTTTAGTTTTCTGGCAGTTGTTTATAAGTGTAACGGTTTTCGTCCTCCTCTTCTGAGGAGGAGTAGGAAGGATCGGACCAATGCGCAGCGTGGTAAGTGTCCATAATATAATTTTAATGAAATATAACTGAACACAGAAAACAAAAGAATACGAGAATAACTGGAAACCGACACAGTCCCGTATGGAGCAAACACTGACAGGGAAAATAATCACCCGCAACCAACATGGGGAAAACAGGCTACCTAAGTATGATTCTCAATCAGAGACAACGATCGACAGCTGCCTCTGATTGAGAACCATACCAGGCCAAACACAGAAATACAACATAGAAGAAAGAACATAGACTACCCACCCCAACTCACGCCCTGACCAAACTAACACAAAGACATAATAAAGGAACTAAGGTCAGAACGTGACAATAAGGCCATTCTTCACAAACTTCTGTCTTATCTAACTTTGCTATAGAAATATAGACACCTGAGTTGCCTAACCCATTTACAGGATTTGTTAACTCTTGAGGTTCCTAGGTTTTGCTTTTGATTAAATACATTTCATCTTGATGTTCTGGTGCCATTCAGGCAATTTAAAATATTGATTTGGGACTTATTTGTGAAGGAATGTAACTATTTTTCTGGGTGTCTTGTGATGTTTTTGTGCTTGCCATGTATTGTAATGTGTAAATCAAATCAAATGTATTTATATAGCCCTTCGTACATCAGCTGATATCTCAAAGTGCTGTACAGAAACCCAGCCTAAAACCCCAAACAGCAAGCAATGCAGGTGTAGAAGCACGGTGGCTAGGAAAAACTCCCTAGAAAGGCCAAAACCTAGGAAGAAACCTAGAGAGGAACCAGGCTATGTGGGGTGGCCAGTCCTCTTCTGGCTGTGCCGGGTGGAGATTATAACAGAACATGGCCAAGATGTTCATAAATGACCAGCATGGTCGAATAATAATAAGGCAGAACAGTTGAAACTGGAGCAGCAGCACGGTCAGGTGGACTGGGGACAGCAAGGAGTCATCATGTCAGGTAGTCCTGGGGCACGGTCCTAGGGCTCAGGTCCTCCGAGAGAGAGAGAAAGAAAGAAAGAGAGAATTAGAGAGAGCATATGTGGGGTGGCCAGTCCTCTTCTGGCTGTGCCGGGTGGAGATTATAACAGAACATGGCGAAGATGTTCAAATGTTCATAAATGACCAGCATGGTCGAATAATAATAAGGCAGAACAGTTGAAACTGGAGCAGCAGCACGGTCAGGTGGACTGGGGACAGCAAGGAGTCATCATGTCAGGTAGTCCTGGGGTATGGTCCTAGGGCTCAGGTCCTCCGAGAGAGAGAAAGAAAGATAGAATTAGAGAACGCACACTTAGATTCACACAGGACACCGAATAGGACAGGAGAAGTACTCCAGATATAACAAACTGACCCTAGCCCCCCGACACATAAACGACTGCAGCATAAATACTGGAGGCTGAGACAGGAGGGGTCAGGAGACACTGTGGCCCCATCCGAGGCCCCCCCCTTGACAGGGCCAAACAGGAAGGATATAACCCCACCCACTTTGCCAAAGCACAGCCCCCACACCACTAGAGCATACAGTGCGCATACAGTGCGCTCCAAAAGTACTGGGACAGTGACACATTTGTTTTGGCTCTGTACTCCAGCACTTCGGACTTGAAATTATACAATGACTATGAGTTTAAAGTACAGACTGTCAGCTTTAATTTGAGGGTATAAGAATATAATATATTACTCAACACCCGTACATTATTGTGAATGCTACCATGATTACAGATAATCCTGAATGAATCTTGAATAATGATGAGTGAGAAAGTTACAGTGGCATAAATATCATACCCCCCCAAAAATGCTAACCTCCCTTGTTATTGTGATGGTGAGAGGTTAGCATGTCTTGGGGGTATGATATTTTTATGTCTGTAACTTTTTCATTCATCATTATTCATGATTCATTCTGGACTACCCATAACCATGGTAGCATCCACATTAATGTAGAAGTGTTTAGAAACAAATTATACTCTTATTTACAATAAAAGGGATTCTAAAATGACACAATACATTATTTACCATTAATTTCTATTGGACACAAAATAATCTGAAACACAACCCAAACAAACAGCAAAAGCATCCAACAAGTCTGTAGAGTCACAAGCTTAATGTAATCATTGCGTGCTAGAAATATGGTATAATGGTCCTGGATGGCAGGAAGCTTGGCCCCAGTGATGTACTGGGACGTACGCACTATCCTCAGTAGTGCCTTGCGGTCAGATGGCTGAGCAGTTGCCATACCAGGTGGTGATGCTACCCGTCAGGATGCTCTCAATGGTGCAGCTATAAACCCTTTTGAGGATCTGAGGACCCATGCCAAATCTTTTCAGTCTCCTGAGGGGGTATAGATTTTGTCGTGCCCTCTTCACGACTGTCTTGGTGTGCTTGGACCATGTTAGTTTGTTGGTGATGTGGACGCCAAGGAATTTGAAGCTCTCAACCTGCCCCACTACAGCCCCGTCAATAAGAATGGGTGCGTGCTCGGTCCTCCTTTTCCTATAGTCCACAATCATCTCCTTTGTCTTGATCACATTGAGGGAGAGGTTGTTGTCCTTGCACCACACAGTCAGGTCTCTGACCTCCTCCCTATAGGCTGTCTCATCGTTGTTGGTGATCACTGTTGTGTCATCGGCAAACTTAATGGTGGTGTTGGAGTCATGCCTGGCCGGGCAGTCATGAGTGAACAGGGTGTACAGGAGGGGACTGAGCACGCACCCCTGAGGGGACCCCGTGTTGAGGATCAGCGTGGCGGATGTGTTGTTACCTACCCTTACCACCTGAGGGCGGCCCGTCAGGAAGTCCAGGATCCAGTTGCAGAGGGAGATGTTCAGTCCCAGGGTCCTTAGCTTAGTGATGAGCTTTTAGTGCACTTTGGTGTTGAACGCTAAGCTGTAGTCAATGAATAGCATTCTCACATAGGTGTTCCTTTTGTCCAGGTGGGAAAAAGCAGTGTGGAGTGCAATAGAGATTGCATCATTTGTGGATCTGTTGGGGCGGTATGCAAATTGGAGTGGGACTAGGGTTTCTGGGATAATGGTGTTGATGTGAGCCATTACCAGCCTTCCAAAACAGTCCATGGCTACACACGTGAGTGCTACGGGTCGGTAGTCATTTAGGCAGGTTACCTTTGTGTTCTTGGACACAGGGACAATGGTGATCTGCTTGAAACATGTTGGTATTCCAGACTCAGACAGTGAGAGTTTGAAAATGTCAGTGAAGACACTTGCCAGTTGGTCAGCGCAAGCTCGGAGTACACGTTCTGGTAATCTGTCTGGCCCTGCGGCCTTGTTAATATTGACCTGTTTAAAGGTCTTACTCACATTGACTGTGGAGAGCGTGATCACACCTTCGTCCGTAACAGCTGATGCTCTCATGCATGTTTCAGTGTTACTTTTCTCGAAGCGAGCATATAAGTTATTTAGCTCATCTGGTAGGCTTGTGTCACTGGGCAGCTCTCGGCTGTGCTTCCCTTTGTCGTCTGTAATAGTTTGCAAGCACTGCCACATCCGACGAGCATTGGAGCCGGTGTAGTACGATTTGATCTTAGTCCTGTATTGACGCTTTGCCTGTTTGATGGTTCGTTGGAGGGCATAGCTGGATTTCTTATAAGCGTCCGGATTAGAGTCCCGCTTCTTGACAGCGGCAGCTCTACCCTTTAGCTCAGTGCGAATGTTGCCTGTAGTCCATGGCTTCTGGTTAATGTATGCACGTACAGTCACTGTGGGGATGACGTTATCGATGCACTTATTGATGAAGCCAGTGACTGATGTGGTGTACTTGTTGGGGATGAATCAGAATTAGTTGGGTAACATAGATAAATAAGATGTTTTATTTACTTTCATAATATGCTTATGTGAGATACTTGTCATTAGAATGTCTCCTTTTGGACTATACCGTTGGCAGTTGCACTTTTCCCTTCTCAGCTAGGGTAAAGTCACTTGGGACCCAGAGAGGGGAGAGGTCAAGTTTGAACATTGTCTTCATATGTGAATGTATCTGTTAAACCATGTGAAGGGCTCCACAATGTCTGTACGCCAGTCACTCCCTCCTTTTCCCATTGTGGGGAGGAGTATGGCAGTGTCTGGAATCATTGTATTACCCCTCTGATGTTGCACTTATCTTTCACAGTATATGACCTAGAGGCTCACTCCCCTCAGTGAGCTTGTCCATGAGTGGATTGTACTTGAGATGGGAGTATCTAGAGTTGACAATTGATATATGCCATTGGATGAGGTAATGTTTTGGTACTATGAAGTACCAGAACGAGATTAGAACCTCGTCTTAGAGACCAAACTGAACGATAATTTATAGCTAATGCTATCTGGCTATGGGATACTCCTCTCTCGAGTAAAAGTCTTTCTTTGTGAACTGTTCCTAAGATCTGTGGTTCGTCATGTAAGTTGAGAGGGGTGTATCTTGGCTATAAAAGATCTTGGTATTCTCTTATAGGCACTCTCAGAATTAATTTATAGACACTGAATTGATCTGAGAGTCAAATGGCTATGGTGAAGCTCATATAATTAAAGATGAAGTTTAAGTATAACTCTGACTGGTGTGTGGTTTGTAAACTCTCCTCATTTAGTAATACAGGAAATTACCAAGACACACTCCTCAATGCCATCGGAAGAATCCCAGAACATATTCCAGTCTGTGCTAGCAAAACAGTCCTGTAGTTTAGCATATGCTTCAACTAACCACTTTTTTATAGACCAAGTCACTGGTGCTTCCCGCTTTAATTTTTGCTCGTAAGCAGGAATCAGGAGGATAGAATTATGGTCAGATTTGCCAAATGGTGGGCGAGGGAGAGCTTTTGTACGCGTCTCTGTGTGTGGAGTAATGGTGGTCTTTAGAAACAAACTGTGGTCAGTTTGATCCATCACTTGTAAATTCAAAGATAGTAATTAACAGTGTCTCAATCATTGATTAAAAAATGCATTAATTAGAGAAGCTTTTCCTGACAGTGTTGTTGCAATAGAAAAAGGTATGTGGAACTTGCTATGTGTTGTAAAAATTAGCCGAAGGTATGGACTTTATCATACAAATATGTGCTCACAAACAAAGTGAGGGAAACACTCTTTAAAATAAATCATAGATGTTAGCCATCCAATGAAAGTATTTGTATGTTGAGGAGAAATGTACATTTCGTCAATCTGGGACAGGACCACTTTGTTTTTCCAATGTGTGTATGTCCCTATGTTCTGGATGGAACATCGGCTGTGTAAAATATTTGTTAAGGATATCCATCTGCAAGCTTGTGAGGTTATTTTTGTTTTGATAGTCCAAGATTCTCCACTAACGAAAAGAATGTGATGAATTTGATCATCATTTTTGTTAAATATTATATCTATAAAATGATTTTTTTTAGAACAAACCATCCTATTCCATATTTTTTAACGTAGATTTAAATAATTACCTTGTCATATTCAAATCAAATCAAATGTTATTGGTCAAGTACACATGGTTAGCAGATGTTATTGCGAGTGTAGCGAAATGCTTATGCTTCTTGATCAACAGTGCAGCAGTAACTAACAGGTAATATCTAACAATTCCACAACAAAACCTAATACACACATTCTAGTAAAGGAATGGGATGAGAATATATAAGTATAAAATATATGGATGAGCAGTGACAGAGCGGCTAAGATGCAATAGATAGTAAAGAATAGATAGTGAACGATACAGTATATACATACAGTGAGGGAAAAAAGTATTTGATCCCCTGCTGATTTTGTATGTTTGCCCACTGACAAAGAAGTGATCCATCTATAATTTTAATGGTAGGTTTATTTGAACAGTGAGAGACAGAATAACAACAACAAAAAATGTTATAAATTGTACATACACGGATAGGGCAGTGTGCAGTGTGATGGCGATTGCATCGTCTGTGTACCTATTTTGGCAGTAAGCAAATTGGAGTGGGTCTAGGGTAACAGGTAGGGTGGAGGTGATATGATCCATGCCTCTCAAAGCACTACATGATGGCACATGAGTGCTACGGGGCGATAGTTGTTTAGTTCAGTTACCTTAGCTTTCTTGGGAGACTGGGATGGGGATTGATTGAATATGTCTGTAAACACACCAGCCAGCTGGTCTGCACATGCTCTGAGGACGTTGCTAGGGATGCCGTCTGGACCGGGCATGGAGAAAGAGAGCCCACAGTCTTCGGTAGCGGTCAGTGTCAGTGGCACTGTATTGTCCTCAAAGTGCGCAAAGAAGTTGTTTAATTTGTCTGGGAGCAAGACATTAAATACTATGCTATGTAAGAATAAGAAGGTAATGAAATCAAGGGGCACAACTTTCACTTGGGGGGAGTAATGTCCTCCCACTTCTAAAACCAAAGTTGCGCCCCTGGCGAAATCAATTTATACTCTTAAGCTTTTCAAATGTCTTTGAATGTAAAAGCCCTGTATGTGTTTCTGTATTTGTGCTTGTTTGTGATGTTTGTGTTACAAAAATCTATACATCCTTCTTAAAAATTGTAACACATTTTAATTTGTATCCTTCAAACTGTATGGAATTTCAAATATTTGTATTTATTTAAAAATGACATAATAATATAATAAAATAAACAAACAAACAAAAAAAACAGTACTTACTGTCCTTGAAGTGATGATCACGCGTATCATGAACCGGAAGTGACTACAAGTTCTCCCTAGTTTGAGACCGGCAAGATGGCAGCGGACACGCAGGTTTGTGTCGCTGATGTTTAAAATGGTGCTGAATCCTCTTCGAGAATTTGTCAACAACATACTGCTGATAAGGAAGATATGATATGAGGGATAATTCATTTATTGTCGCTGCCTGTAGGGTTTCCCGTAAAATAAATGATTTAAACATTGTCCAGCTGGCTAAGCTAGCTAGCTAACCGTTACTTGGCTAGTACATATTGCTGACGTTAGCCATAGGTAGCTTAAATATAGTAGCCAGCTAACTAGCAATACGTGGCTAACTAGCTAGTCAGTGTTCTCGTGGTGACCAAATCTGTTGTTTGAGATGAATCGAAACACCAACTAGATGAGTAGGTTTTACCCAGCCTAGTTTCTAATTTATTTAACAGTTAGCTACAATGAAGCATTTCATGAAGTTCTTTGTTGGCAACAGCCCATTTTAGTTAGAACATATACTATACAGTACTTGTTTGCTAGCTAATTATGAGAAGCCAAACACGAATGTCTTCTGAATGGCATATTGTATTTGGTGACCACGCCTCAGTATCCAGAAATTTGCTAAATTAAATGTTTTAATTGTTATGGGTGGTCTGATCACTTTCAGCCTGATGATGCCATACAAATCTCAGAAGATATGTTTTCCATCTTGATAAATTGAAGACTAATTACAAAGTTGATCTTCAATCAGTGTGACGTTTTTGAATATGCAGCACTATTGTTTCAAATTATTGACTTTATCCTAGATGCACACATTGCCAGGTGGCTTTCATTTTATTTTGGATGTATGTGTGTATTGCACCAGGTTTCGGACACACTGAAGAAATTCGCTGTGAAAGTGACCACAGCCAGTGTAAGCGAGCGTAAGGAGATTCTTGGCGAACTAAAACAGTGTATTAGCGGCAAAGGTGAGGAGACAGATGCCCATGTAGTTAGCATAATTTGTTTATTTTCTGCTCTCTGTTTATTTTTTTGTCTTGGATTGTCAAGATTAAAGCAAACTGTTGTGAGTGATTGACAATGTGTATGTCCTTATAGAGCTACCAGAGCCAGCCATCAAAGGGCTATGCAAGCTCTTCTGTCTCACTCCACACAGATACAGGTAGGTGTCCTTAGCCTACTGCTCTTCAGTATTCCCCAGTTATTGATCTGTTGGAAGTGTGTGTTGAGTGTTAAATGACATGTCTTCTCTAGGGATGCTGCATCTCGACGAGCCCTCCTCTCCGTCATTGGCCTACTGGCCGAGTCTCAACCTGAAATCCTAGCAACCAGCCTCCTCCACTGCCTCCTCAACTGTGGCGTCATCAGCAAGAATGGGGCACCCAGGTAGGACATGGGGATAGGAATAGGCCTAAGTCTAAATGCTTTGTATATATTTTACAGTGAGTTCTGTGAAATATTGTACTAATTTCACCACATACTGAATACCTTATTTGTGTTCCCTGTCCATCTTGTTGTGGTGTTATCAGTAAGAGCACAGGCTCGGCTGCCTTCACCGGGCTGGCCTGGACCTGCCTGTTGGTTCGCTCTGTGTTCTTGGCTCCAGAGAAAAGAGTGGGCCCCATCTGGAAGAAACTGGTAAGTGAGCAAGGAATCGGACACTGCTTATAGAAACCATGCCTTTCATCTCCCAGCAATCACTATTTACATATATACTGTGAAACGATTTCGGCATGAATTTAGATGTCGTCTAGTTCCACACAGGTGATGGGATGTTGGATTTGGTTGTTAAGGGACTTGTTAAGCCCTACTACTGTTTCTGCATCCACCCATCCATGCTTCACTATCTTTCCTCTGACAGGTGGAGGTACAGAGTTTACTGCTGGCTGAGGTGGTGGGAGGGGCTCAAGCAACAGCACTGAAGTCAACCCTGAAGAACCTGAGCCACCTATGGAAAAAGGTAAGGGAGGTGTGGGGTTGGTATTCAAGGAATGCCAGACAGTAATAAGGAATATTTGGACACTGTCATCATGGCCCCGTGTAAAATCAATATATTGGATTTGCTATGATTTAAAATGCTTGTCTCTGCTGTTTTTCTCCAGAACCCTGGCCTGGCAGATCAGTATATAAGCACCCTGTTGAGTCTGGAGCAGAACCCCAGCTCACTGGCTCTGCTGGGGGTGTGTCTGGACTTCTGCACAACTCACAAAGACATGGCCACCGTAGAGAAACACAAGGTGAGTCTGTTATTTGAATTCAGTTAGATTAAAGATATTTCTATATAATAATTTTCAAAAATTATATCTTTAACCAAGCCTCTATTTTGTTTTTAGAGTGCCATATTGGACCTGTATATGAAGGCAGTCCTCATGAGCAAGACTAGACCACACCAACACCTATTGGTGAGTGGCGCTGGACTGGCCCTGAAACTGCTTTTGTCAGTGAGACCCAAAGATTGGACTTCACAACCTAAAGACCTCCCATAGCCACAATTGATGTTTATTGTAAAATATATTTTGGGTGTTGGTGCTAAAAATGATTTTCTGTAATGTGTTTTGTGTTCTTCTGCAGGACAAGAGTGGTTCCTTGCTGCGCCATGTCTCCCACTCTGAGTTCAAGGAGCTGCTGCTGCCTGCCCTGCAGAAGGCCATGCTCCGCAGCCCAGAGAACGCCATGCAGAGTCAGTACAGTAGCTAATATCAAAATCAAACACAATTTTGTGTATATTACCTACTATGTATTGTAGTTTTATCCTTTCAAGATATAATTTCCTCTCTCCTTCAGCCGTCTCCTGTCTACTGGCTTCAGTGACTCTTGACCTCAGTCAGTATGCCATGGATATTGGAAAAGGAATAGCAAGTAAGTCAGCCCTTTATATGTAGAAATGTAGCTTTTTGAGGATGTTTCTCTCTGTGTGTGTGTAACCAGGCTGTAATGTGTGTTTCAGGTCAGCTGAAGGCCAATAATCCCCAGCTGATGGAGCAGGCAGTGCAGGCCATGCAGAACCTGGCCAAGCAGTGTAGTGACCCTAGCGCTGTACAGGATGTCATAACACACCTCTTCAGCATCCTGGGAGGCAAGGACAACTCACTTTACTATGACCTAAGAAACATTTGAGCACACATGGCACAACACCCAAGTGTACCGTATGTTTTTGCACTAACAGAACTGTGTATTTTCAGGGTCAGAGGGGAAGCTCACAGCGTTCGGCCAGAAGATGAGTGTGCTGTCAGGTAGCGTGGTCACTAGTCTTCTGTCCTTCATAACCCACACTTAGTATGTAGTCTTGCAGACCGATGGGTGTTGTCTTTTAACCCTGGTTTTGACTTGTTCTGTCCAGGTATCGGCAGCTGCAGCCATCATGCTGTGTCGGGCACCTCTAGCCAAACTCTCAGCTCTGCAGTCGCTGTGCTGTTCATCCCTTATCTGCAACAAGAAGGTAAGAACTATCTCTCATTCCTTCCTCCTTCTCATTCCCTTCATCCATAGAGCGAGAGGTGCTCATGTTGTGTTTCTGTCTGTCAGTCCATGAGGGGACCTTGGTGCACGCAGTGGCTATGCTATCTCAGTGGAGTGGGCGGCTGACGGTGGAGGTCCCCAAGGCTCTGCTGGACTGGTTCAAGAAGGCCTTCACCCTCAAGACCTCCACCTCTCCTGTCCGCCACGCATACCTGCAGGCCATGCTGGCGGCATTCAAAGGTTAGTTAGTCACAGGCACTGGGCAACTGTTGCCTGTGTGTCTGTGAGCTTGTCTTTGAAATTAAATAACTTGTCTGCGTGTATTGATCCAGTTCTACGGAATGCAGGAGGCACAGAATCACAGCCCTGCCCTCTCTCTCCTCTCCAGGTGACACTCTGGGACAGGTGTCTGACCTCGTGCCCCTCCTTCTCCAGACAGTGGAGAAGGCTGCGGCCCAGAACTCCCAGCATGCTCTGCTCTCAGAGGGCGTGGCTGCTGCTGTTCTCCTGAGTCGACTGTCTCTGCTGGAGACCCAGACAGGTGAGAGAATTTAGGATCATGACACCCCATAATTATTGAAGGTTGAGGTTCCCAGTAGGGGACAGTGCCTTTGTTCATCAGTTTAGAGACTGACATACAATGGTGTGTTTTGTCTTTGCTGCAGAGGCCAAGTTGGCTGTCTTCTGGACCCTGATCCTGGATGAGAAGAAACCTTTATTCACCACAGAGAAGTTCCTCTCCCAGGCCAGTGAGGAAGGTGAGGCATAATAAACAAACCGTACACAAAACACTAATGCAGACTGTCAGTAATCGCACAAGTGTCAACATATGGGACGATATTGAGTATTAAATCTCTTTCACACCAGCGTTGTGCACAGTGATACAGCTGTGTGAGAGAATCTTCTTGGACCACTCCCACCGACTCACCAACGGCAAATCACCGTGAGTGGTTGTTTTACTGTCTCAGTCGCTCTGAATTTGTATCAGCATTTTGCGTAACACATTTCCATGTTTAGTTCTCTGTAAGTGTTGACTCTTTCTGCTCTCCTCACCTGTCAGGATGTACCACCGTGCCACTGTGGCGGTGCTGCTGTCTCGTAGTTGGCGTGTCCGGAAGCGGGCACAGCAGACCGTGAAGAAGCTGCTCTCCTCCCTGGGCGGCTCCGGGCTGGCCCACGGCCTTCTGGGAGAACTAAGAGTGGTCATCAACAAACACAAGGTACAGATAGTTGACTGGGAGGCACTAAGAATTTTTATAGATTTGTAGTTGCAGGTCTCACCTCAGTGGTACTATAAACTAGTAATGACTGATTTTAAATTCACGTGTTAAGTACAAATATTTTAATTGTATTTGTAGTGTAATATGAATGTCTACATTATTCCTTTGTCATTGACTATATACGGTGTCTTTGTCTTTCCCCAGGTGTTGCCTCAGGAGGTGCTGCAGACAGAGTCAGGGGAGTTGTCTGAAGTGGGAAAGGCCTACAGTCCCCCTCGCGTCCTGCTGGAGGCGCTGTGTGTGGTGTGCTCTGTGGCCGGCCAGTGGAACGACACAGCCGAGGCAGACAAGATTGCCATGGAGATCCTGGTCGTCACCCACCATACCTCCATAGGTCTGTTCGTTTACTTGTTACTGCGCTCCACAGCATCTTTCACACTGCAGTTTGTATGAACTAGGGATGGGCAAAGTTCATCAAATATCTGAACGGATGTTAGTATTCGATTATTGAGTGTTAATTTAGCGAGATTAAAACTAAAATAAAAATTTTAAAAATGTATATACCGGTACCTATATTTATTTTTAGGCCTATTTTTTCGAAAAAGCTTTGTTTAAATTATTTTACATGGATAAACCATAACATTTGAAATGATTAATTTAATAAACAAACTAACTTTAGAATGTAGTTTTTATAACTGTGTGTTGAGCTACTGCTGCACATTTAACCCTCCAGGCTGCCCTGACATCAGTATGCTATTTTTCCCACTTCAAATAGCAGTTACATGCGCTCACCTAACATTTCCACAACACCTGACACAGATCAATGCAAAACACTCTTAATAACATTTAATGTTTTAGTTTTGTATTATCACTTGAAGTGTTTTAAAATGTTATGCAGAATCTTTTTGTAACAATCCATTCTATCAAATCTTCTCTTTCGTTGTTGCTGTTAGCTAAACTACTGGAGAAAAGCAGCATGTCTCCTGTTTACCTCTGCCATGTGCATTTGCGTCGTTCTGATTGGTCAAGATTCAATATCAAAGAGCTTTTCTTTTTTTGAATTTAGATTATTTAGATTTCTGAACAATGCTGATATTATTTCAAATGCCCATCCCTAGTATAAACCCACTACTAGTACTGACATCTTTCCCCCCGGGCTCTTCTCCGATGATGCAGTTGAAGCTCGACCCGGTTTCTGGCCGCATCTGCTGTCCAGCATGAACATCAAGGCCGGCGAGTTCATAGACAAGAACCTGGATGACATTCTGCCACGGCTGTTGCAGGCCAACGCTGACAATCAGGTCGGAACATATTTTACATATTGACATCCTTATATCAGATGTACACATACAATACACATACATACTTACACTCACAGCCAATGGATGGTTGAGGCCTACATTTGCTCTCTGTGATTGGATGAGACAAGCCTATGATCCAACTTGTCATATACTCTTATTGGCTGACTGATGGTCGTCCTCTTGTTTCACCAGGCTATAAGGAATGCGGTCGGTGCCCTGTCCGGTCTCTCTCCCATCAAGCTGCTGCCACGGGTGATGGAGCATGTGACACAGTTGCTGTCCAATCCTGCGTTGCGGCAGGTCACCAGGGAGGAGTACGCCATCATGCTCACCCCTGAGGGAGAGCTGTATGACAAGAGCATCATCCAGAGGTAGGACACTAATACAGTGTAAGAGCTGTTCTGTCGGCAAGAATGCTTATCATTGTTTCAAAGACCTTGGCTATGTTGATTTCTTAGTTACACTCAAAGGCTTGTTTCAACATTTCATTCTTTTCCTCCCGTGTCCTGTGCAGTGCCCAGCAGGAGAGCACAAAGAAGGGCAACATGAAGAGGGAGAACAAGGCCTACTCGTATAAGGAACAGATCATAGAGCTAGAGCTGCAAGAGGTGAGACTATGGGGGGCAATGATTGAATAACTAGATGGAGAGAGGCTTGTTAACTGTTGCGCTCCTACCTCTTACCTTATTACTGTACAGTGCCTTCAGAAAATATTCACACCCCTTGACTTTTTCCACATTTTGTTGTTACAGCCTGAATTTAAAATGGATTGAATTTAGATGTTTTTTTCTCACTGGCCTACACACAATACTCCATAATGTCAAAGTGGAATTATGTCCCTCAGTCGAGCAGTGAATTTCAAACACAGATTCAACCACGAAGGCCAGGGAGGTTTTTCAGTGCTTCGCAAAGAAGGGAACATATTGGTATAAATACAAAAGCAAACATTAAATATCCCTTTGAGCATGTTTAAGTTCATTACACTGTGGATGGTGTATCAATATACCCAGTCACTACACTTTTTTAAATGTAACTTTTATTTAACTAGGCAAGTCAGTTAAGAACACATTCTTATTTACAATGACGGCCTACCAAAAAGGCCTCCTGCAGGGACGGGGTCCTGGGATTAAAAAATAATAATGAATACAATATAAATATAGGACAAAACACACATCACACCGAGACAACACTACATAAAGAGAGACCTATAAGACAACAACATAGCAAGGCAGCAGCACATGACAACACAGCATGGTAGCAACATAACAACAACATGGTAGCAGCACAAAACATTATTGGGCACAGTCAACAGCACAAAGGTCTCCGTAGCCAGAGAGGAATGAAACCGCTCAGGGATTTCACCACAATGCCAATGGTACATTTAAAACGGTTAGAGCAGTGGTGACCAGCCATTTTTGAGCCAAGATCACTTTCACAGTCAAAAAGCAAGCTGAGATCTACTGCTCAGATGTTTTTATTTTACATTAACCTCACACAGACAGTTTAATAGGAATGAGGTCTGGGCACTAGGCCTAATACATTATCACAGCATATTAGATGTATGATTGGCCTGCGAATATTGTTAATCAGACCATATTATATTTCAAAACCCGAGCTTTGATAACAAAATAGATCAGTTGGTTTAGCACTAGTTGAGCATGAATTGGAAAAAAATGTGCTTTTTATTTTACTGGACAGATGGTACCTGCATCTGATGGTCAACGAAGTCAAATCACGACGTGTGTTCTCAGTCAACTTACCTGGTAAAATAAGGGTTAAATTAAGTCTGCCAGATCGGAGGCAATAGGGATGGCCAGGGATGTTCTCTTGATAAGAGCATGGTTTTTCCCGTCCTGCTAGACATTCAAAATGTAATGTACTTTTGGGTGTCAGGGAAAATGTATGGAGTAAATATGTTATTTTCTTTAGGAATGTAGTCAAGTGAAAGTTGTCAAATATAAAGTAAAATACAGATACTGAAAAAAAAAAGACTTAAGTAGTACTTTAAAGTATTTCTACTTAAGTACTTTACACCACAGCAAAACATGCATCCTAAGGCACTAATGTAAAACTGCAAAAAATGTGGCAAAGCAATTCACTTTTTGTCCTGAATACAAAGTGTGATGTTTGGGGCAAATCCAATTCTACACATTGAGTACCACTCTCCATATTTTCAAGCATAGTGGTGGCTGCGTCATGTTATGGATATGCTTGTAATTGTTAAGGATTGAGGAGTTTTTCAGGATAAAAAAATTAATGGGATGGAGCTCAGCACAGGCAAAATCCTAGAGGAAACCCGGTTCAGTCTGCTTTCCACCAGACACTGGGAGATGAATTCACCTTTAAGCAGGACAGTAACCTAAAACACAAGGCCAAATCTACACTGGAGTTGCTTACCAAGAAGACAATGAATGTTTGACTTGTTGCTCTGTGTGTGCTCACTGCTCAATGATTGTCTATATTGTAATTGTTTTTAATAACCTGCCCAGGGACTGCGGTTGAAAATTAGCTGACTGGCTAAAACCGGAACTTTTACTGAAACGTTGATTAATGTGCACCGTCCCTGTAAAAAATAAAATAAACTCACTCAAGCTACTTGGAAAATCTATGGCAAGACCTGAACATGGTAGTCTAGCAATGACCAACAATCAATTTGATAAAGCATGAAACATTTTGACAAGAAAAATGGGCAAATGTTGCACAACCCACTTGTGGAAAGCTCTTAGAGATTTACCTAGAAACACTCACAGCTGTAATCTCCTCAGTGCTGTGAATACTTTGAAAAATATCTAAAAACATGTTTCACTTTGTCATTGAGGTATTATGTGTAGATTGTTTTAGTCCATTTTGAATTCTGTCTAACACAACAAAGTGAAATAAGTCTAGGGGTATGAGTACTGTGCACTGTGTATGGGCTAATAGATGCAGGAGCATATTGGTACTGTTTGATGATCCTCTGTTATCAGAGAATGTAAACTGAACAGAAATATAAACGCAACATGTTACAGAGTTACAGTTTATATAAAGAAATCGGTCAATTGAAATAAATGAATTAGGCGGTTATCTATGGATTTGTCTTGACTAGGAATACAGATATGCATCTGTTGGTCATAGATACCTTCAAAAAAAGGGTTGGGAGTGGATCAGAAAACCAGCCAGTATCTGGTGTGACCACCATTTGCGTCTTGCAGCGTGACACATCTCCTTCGCTTGTTGATCTGGCTGTTGATTGTGGAATGTTGTGCCACTCCTCTTCAGTGGTTGTGCGAAGTTGTTGGATATTGGCGGGAACTAGCACACATTGCTGTACATGTTTATACAGTGCATCCCAAACATGCTTAATGAGTGACATGTCTGGTGAGTATGCAGTTGTGTTCATTGTCCGTAGCTTATCCCTGCTCATACGAAAACCCCACCGCCAAGAATGGTGCACTCTGTTCACAACGTTGACATTGGCAAACAGCTCGCCCACATGATGCAATACACGCTGTCTGCCATTGGCTCGGTACAGTTGAAACCGGGATTCATCCGTGAAGAGCACACTTTTCCAGCGTACCAGTGGTCATCGAAAGTGAGAATTTTCCCACTGAAATCGGACATTCCTGCGGACAGCATGTCAATTGCACAATCCCTCAACTTGAGACATCTGTGGCATTGTGTTTTGTGACACAACTGCACATTTTAGAGTGGCTGAGATATTGTCCCCAGCACAAGGTACACCTGTGTAATGACCATGCTGTTTAATCTGCTGCTTGATATGCTACACCTGTCAAGTGGATGGATTATCTTGGCAAAGATAGAAATGCTCACTAACGGGGATGTAAACAAAGTTGTGGACAAAATTCAAGAGAAATCAACTTTTGGTGCTTATGGAACATTTCTGGGATTATTTATTACAGCTCATGAAACATGGGACCAACACTTTACATGTTTTGTATTTTTGTTGTATAATAGGTCTAAGTTTAATTATGATTGAACCATCATTAATTGAAGAAAGTAGAGTTATCATGAAATGAACACGGTGATTTCTGTCTGTTTTAGGAGATCAAGAAGAAGAAAGGCATCAAAGACGAGTTGCAGCTGACCAGCAAACAGAAGGAGATGATGCAAGCCCAGCTGGAGAAAGAGTCCTCCATTCGCAAGAGACTACAAGGGGTACGGCCAGACACTTTGACATTTTTCACACTTATCCAGTTTCTCAAACCTTAAACTCTAGACATTGACATAATGTTCCTGTTGTTTGATCGATCGACTGTTGTGGTTGTCAGTTGGACATGGAGCTGCAGTGTGCGGTGGGTCTGCTGGAGGCAATGTTGATCCAGAAGCCTCCCCAGATCTCCTGGCAGCTCCCAGGGGTCCTCCAGGTCCTACTTCCCCTCCTCCACTCCCCCCTGGCTGCCCCACGCCTGCAGCAGGCCTTCCTCGACATAGGAGCCTGCCTCATGCCCACTGAGCTGCACTACCTGGGTACATATAATATATGGTGTAATATATTCCATTTTGTAGACACTTTTATCCAAAGCAAAAACGAATCCACTCGGTAGAGCTTTCCTCTCACTTCCCTCATATGTCCTTGTTCACACACCTTCACAGATCTGACAGGACTAGATAGGAGAAAATAACATGGAAACTCCATCTAGCCTACATGAAAACTATGTGGAGTTATTGCTTGTACCTATCCAGTTGTCTCTGATCTTTAAATGGGAGTGAACAAAGATAAGGTGGAGGGAAAAACGTTCTACTTCCTGTGATGAAACTTCCTCTTACCTCCTGCATGTTCTACTCATGGTCTCCTCCACAGCTCTGCTGGTGGGCCGGGTGACACTGCGCCTGATGAAACCTGAGTGTGATCTGGATGAGGCCTGGGGACAGGAGGATCTAGAAACAGCCACCCAGCGCACTGTCGGGCTGCTGCACATGCACACTGTCCCACACAGAGAGGGCAAGGCTGGTGGTGAGCACACACACACACACACACACACACACACACACACACAGAGAGGGCAAGGCTGGTGGTGTGAAAACACACACACATAGAGAGGGCAAGGCTGGTGGTGTGAAAACATAAACACACATAGATAGGGCAAGGCTGGTGGTGAGCACACACACACACACACCCACACACACACACACAGAGAGGGCAAGGCTGGTGGTGTGAAAACATAAACACACATAGAGAGGGCAAGGCTGGTGGTGAGCACACACACACACACACACAGAGGGCAAGGCTGGTGGTGAGCACACACACACACACACACAGAGAGGGCAAGGCTGGTGGTGTGAAAACATACACACACAGAGAGGGCAAGGCTGGTGGTGTGAAAACATACACACACATAGAGAGGGCAAGGCTGGTGTTGTGAAAACATACACACACATAGAGAGGCTGGTGGTGTGAAAACAAGGCTGGTGTTGTGAAAACATACACACACATAGAGAGGGCAAGGCTGGTGGTGGTGAGGGCAAGGCTGGTGGTGTGAAAACATACACACACACAGATAGGGCAAGGCTGGTGGTGTGAAAACATACACACACATAGAGAGGGCAAGGCTGGTGGTGTGAAAACATACACACACATAGAGAGGGCAAGGCTGGTGGTGTGAAAACATACACACACATAGAGAGGGCAAGGCTGGTGGTGTGAAAACATACACACACACAGATAGGGCAGGGCTGGTGGTGTGAAAACATAAACATACATAGAGAGGGCAAGGCTGGTGGTGTGAAAACATACACACACATAGAGAGGGCAAGGCTGGTGGTGTGAAAACATACACACACATAGAGAGGGCAAGGCTGGTGGTGTGAAAACATACACACACACAGAGAGGGCAAGGCTGGTGGTGTGAAAACATACACACACACACAGAGAGGGCAAGGCTGGTGGTGTGAAAACATACACACACATTGAGAGGGCAAGGCTGGTGGTGTGAAAACATACACACACATAGAGAGGGCAAGGCTGGTGGTGTGAAAACACACACACACATAGAGAGGGCAAGGCTGGTGGTGTGAAAACATACACACACACAGAGAGGGCAAGGCTGGTGGTGTGAAAACATAAACACACATAGAGAGGGCAAGGCTGGTGGTGTGAAAACATACACACACATAGAGAGGGCAAGGCTGGTGGTGTGAAAACATACACACACATCGAGAGGGCAAGGCTGGTGGTGTGAAAACATACACACACATAGAGAGGGCAGGGCTGGTGGTGTGAAAACACACACACATAGAGAGGGCAAGGCTGGTGGTGTGAAAACATACACACACAGATAGGGCAAGGCTGGTGGTGTGAAAACATACACACACATAGAGAGGGCAAGGCTGGTGGTGTGAAAACATACACACACATAGAGAGGGCAAGGCTGGTGGTGTGAAAACATACACACACATAGAGAGGGCAAGGCTGGTGGTGTGAAACATACACACACATAGAGAGGGCAAGGCTGGTGGTGTGAAAACATACACACACATAGAGAGGGCAAGGCTGGTGGTGTGAAAACATACACACACATAGAGAGGGCAAGGCTGGTGGTGTGAAAACATACACACACATAGAGAGGGCAAGGCTGGTGGTGTGAAAACATACACACACATAGAGAGGGCTGGTGGTGTGAAAAAGGCTGGTGGTGTGAAAACATACACACACATAGAGAGGGCAAGGCTGGTGGTGAGCACACACACACACACACAGAGAGGGCAAGGCTGGTGGTGTGAAAACATACACACACACAGAGAGGGCAAGGCTGGTGGTGTGAAAACATACACACACACAGAGAGGGCAAGGCTGGTGGTGTGAAAACATACACACACATAGAGAGGGCAAGGCTGGTGGTGTGAAAACATACACACACATAGAGAGGGCAAGGCTGGTGGTGTGAAAACATACACACACATAGAGAGGGCAAGGCTGGTGGTGAGCACAGACACACACACACAGAGAGGGCAAGGCTGGTGGTGTGAAAACATACACACACATAGAGAGGGCAAGGCTGGTGGTGTGAAAACATACACACACATAGAGAGGGCAGGGCTGGTGGTGAGCACAGACACACACACAGAGAGGGCAAGGCTGGTGGTGTGAAAACAGACACACACACAGAGAGGGCAAGGCTGGTGGTGTGAAAACATACACACACATAGAGAGGGCAAGGCTGGTGGTGTGAAAACATACACACACATAGAGAGGGCAAGGCTGGTGGTGTGAAAACATACACACACATAGAGAGGGCAAGGCTGGTGGTGTGAAAACATACACACACACCGAGAGGGCAAGCCTGGTGGTGTGAAAACATACACACACACAGATAGGGCAAGGCTGGTGGTGTGAAAACATACACACACATAGAGGGCAAGGCTGGTGGTGTGAAAACATACACACACATAGAGAGGGCAGGGCTGGTGGTGAGCACAGACACACACACAGAGAGGGCAAGGCTGGTGGTGTGAAAACATACATACACATAGAGAGGGCAAGGCTGGTGGTGTGAAAACATACATACACATAGAGAGGGCAAGGCTGGTGGTGAGCACAGACACACACACAGAGAGGGCAAGGCTGGTGGTGTGAAAACATACATACACATAGAGAGGGCAAGGCTGGTGGTGTGAAAACATACACACACACAGATAGGGCAAGGCTGGTGGTGTGAAAACATACACACACACACAGAGAGGGCAAGGCTGGTGGTGAGCACAGACACACACAGAGAGGGCAAGGCTGGTGGTGAGCACACAGAGAGCGGGCAAGGCTGGTGGTGAGCACACAGAGAGAGGGCAAGGCTGGTGGTGAGCACACAGAGAGAGGGCAAGGCTGGTGGTGCGCACAGACACACACACACAGAGAGGGCAAGGCTGGTGGTGTGAAAACATACACACACATAGAGAGGGCAAGGCTGGTGGTGTGAAAACATACACACACACAGAGAGGGCAAGGCTGGTGGTGTGAATACATACACACACACAGATAGGGCAAGGCTGGTGGTGTGAAAACATACACACACACAGATAGGGCAAGGCTGGTGGTGTGAAAACATAGACACACACACACAGAGAGGGCAAGGCTGGTGGTGAGCACAGACACACACACAGAGAGGGCAAGGCTGGTGGTGAGCACAGACACACACACAGAGAGGGCAAAGCTGGTGGTGAGCACAGACACAAACACAGAGAGGGCAAGGCTGGTGGTGAGCACACAGAGAGTGGGCAAGGCAGGTGGTGAGCACACAGAGAGAGGGCAAGGCTGGTGGTGAGCACACAGAGAGAGGGCAAGGCTGGTGGTGAGCACACAGAGAGAGGGCAAGGCTGGTGGTGAGCGCACAGAGAGAGGGCAAGGCTGGTGGTGAGCGCACAGAGAGAGGGCAAGGCTGGTGGTGAGCGCACAGAGAGAGGGCAAGGCTGGTGGTGAGCGCACAGAGAGAGGGCAAGGCTGGTGGTGAGCGCACAGAGAGAGGGCAAGGCTGGTGGTGTGAAACATACACACACAGAGAGGGGCAAGGTGGTGAGCGCACAGAGAGAGGGCAAGGCTGGTGGTGAGCGCACAGAGAGGGGGCAAGGCTGGTGGTGAGCGCACAGAGAGAGGGCAAGGCTGGTGGTGAGCGCACAGAGAGAGGGCAAGGCTGGTGAAGAAACACGGACACAATACAGACACACATCAACGACATCAACATCATTGAGATTATACCTGCTGGTGGCCTAATGCTCTCATCATGTTGTTTCAGACATGGCTCCACTGTCTGCCCCAGCCTTCTCCTTCTGTTTCCCCCTGCTCAACACCGTGCTCAGGGACTCCTCAGGCAGCACTGAGGAGACGGAGAGCATGCAGGTCCGTGCCCTGCAGGTCATCAATGTGCACGCTCAACTACGCGCTGAGGTTGACACCACAGACATACTCATCGATGAGGTAAGAGTTGATCAAGTTTATCTTCTCAGTGTGTTGTCACATCCCTTTGTCTGAGGCATACTCCTACCAACGTATAATACTCCTACCTACCAACGTATAATACTCCTACCAACGTATAATACTCCTACCAACGTATAATACTCCTACCTACCAACGTATAATACTACAGACACACATCAACGATCAACATCATTGAGATTATACCTACCTACCAACGTATAATACTCCTACCTACCAACGTATAATACTCCTACCTACCAACGTATAATACTCCTACCTACGTATAATACTCCTACCTACCAACGTATAATACTCCTACCTACCAACGTATAATACTCCTACCAACGTATAATACTCCTACCAACGTATAATACTCCTACCAACCAACGTATAATACTCCTACCTACCAACGTATAATACTCCTACCAACGTATAATACTCCTACCAACGTATATTACTCCTACCAACGTATAATACTCCTACCTACCAACGTATAATACTCCTACCTACCAACGTATAATACTCCTACCTACCAACGTATAATACTCCTACCTACCAACGTATAATACTCCTACCTACCAACGTATAATACTCCTACCTACCAACGTATAATACTCCTACCTACCAACGTATAATACTCCTACCAACCAACGTATAATACTCCTACCTACCAACGTATAATACTCCTACCTACCAACGTATAATACTCCTACCTACCAACGTATAATACTCCTACCTACCAACGTATAATACTCCTACCTACCAACGTATAATACTCCTACCTACCAACGTATAATACTCCTACCAACCAACGTATAATACTCCTACCTACCAACGTATAATACTCCTACCTACCAACGTATAATACTCCTACCTACCAACGTATAATACTCCTACCTACCAACGTATAATACTCCTACCTACCAATGTATAATACTCCTACCTACCAACGTATAATACTCCTACCAACGTATACTACTTTTCTCTTCCTGTACTCTCCACTCTATTAATGGCTGGCCATCATGGACAAGGGGCTTATGTTTGTATGACTTGTCTCTCTGTTTTGTCTCTCAGAATGGTCCTGAGCTGCTACCTCGTTTCAGTATGCTGCTTCTCCTGACCAGAGTCATCTCCACTGCAGCACCCAGGCTGCAGGTACACACTCCAACACCATGCTTCTACCATATTTACAGGCAAATACTAACCAGTAGAGCTCTCACATACGTTTATACAGTGTGTCTGAGTGTAGATCTGTAATTGTGTGTGTTTCAGGTGCTGGCGTCCCAGTGTCTGACAGCAGTGTGTGCCAGTGGAGGAGGAGAGAAGGGCTGTGCTCTGGCTGAGCAGGATGAGATAGATGTCCTGCTGGAGGCTTTGCTCTCCCCCTGCTTCTCTGTCAGAGACGCTGCCCTCAGGGTGAGGAAATAGTGTGTGTGTGTGTGTGTGTACTGTGTGTGGGTCTTTGGATGTGTGTTAATGTCCCACCTCTCTTTCTGTCCAGGGCCTGTTGGAAATGGAGATGGCTCTGCCTACAGAAAGTACAGATGCAAATGGTCTGCGTGTTCTCCGCAGGCTGTGGGTGTCCAGGTTTGATGTGGAGGAGGAGGGCAGGACCCTGGCTGAGAAGTGAGTATCTAACATTGTCTCCTCTGTGTAATACTTAGCTAGTTGAATATAGCTCCCGTCTTCAAATGACTTTGCCTTCTCTCCCCCAGGCTGTGGCAGGCTCTGTGTCATGCTGGTCCCTGACCATACCTCACTGCTCCCCTTCTCTCCCCCAGGCTGTGGCAGGCTCTGTGTCATGCTGGTCCCTGACCATACCTCACTGCTCCCCTTCTCTCCCCCAGGCTGTGGCAGGCTCTGTGTCGGGAGCTGGTCCCTGACCATACCTCTCTGCTCTCCTTCTCTCCCCAAGGCTGTGGCAGGCTCTGTGTCTGGAGCTGGTCCCTGACCATACCTCTCTGCTCCCCTTCTCTCCCCCAGGCTGTGGCAGGCTCTGTGTCATGCTGGTCCCTGACCATACCTCTCTGCTCCCCTTCTCTCCCCCAGGCTGTGGCAGGCTCTGTGTCTGGAGCTGGTCCCTGACCATACCTCTCTGCTCCCCTTCTCTCCCCCAGGCTGTGGCAGGCTCTGTGTCTGGAGCTGGTCCCTGACCATACCTCTCTGCTCCCCTTCTCTCCCCTCAGGCTGTGGCAGGCTCTGTGTCTGGAGCTGGTCCCTGACCATACCTCTCTGCTCCCCTTCTCTCCCCCAGGCTGTGGCAGGCTCTGTGTCTGGAGCTGGTCCCTGACCATACCTCTCTGCTCCCCTTCTCTCCCCCAGGCTGTGGCAGGCTCTGTGTCTGGAGCTGGTCCCTGACCATACCTCTCTGCTCCCCTTCTCTCCCCCAGGCTGTGGCAGGCTCTGTGTCTGGAGCTGGTCCCTGACCATATCTCTCTGCTCCCCTTCTCTCCCCCAGGCTGTGGCAGGCTCTGTGTCTGGAGCTGGTCCCTGACCATACCTCTCTGCTCCCCTTCTCTCCCCCAGGCTGTGGCAGGCTCTGTGTCATGCTGGTCCCTGACCATACCTCACTGCTCCCCTTCTTTCCCCCAGGCTGTGGCAGGCTCTGTGTCATGCTGGTCCCTGACCATACCTCACTTTAAACAATGCTACCTTATATAATGTTACTTACCCTACATTATTCATCTCATATGCATATGTATATACTGTACTCTAGATCATCGACTGCATTCTTATGTCACTAGCCACTTTAACAATGCCACTTTGTTTACTTTGTCTACATACTCATCTCATATGTATATACTGTACTCGATACCATCTACTGTATGCTGCTCTGTACCATCACTCATTCATATATCCTTATGTACATATTCCTTATCCCCTTACACTGTGGATAAGACAGTAATTTTGGAATTGTTAGTTAGATTACTTGTTGGTTATCACTGCATTGTCGGAACTAGAAGCACAAGCATTTCGCTACACTCGCATTAACATCTGCTAACCATGTGTATGTGACAAATAAAATTTGATTTGATTTGATTTGCTCCCCTTCTCTCCCCCAGGCTGTGGCATGCTCTGTGTCTGGAGCTGGTCCCTGACCATACCGCTCTGCTCCCCTTCTCTCCCCCAGGCTGTGGCAGGCTCTGTGTCTGGAGCTGGTCCCTGACCATACCTCTCTGCTCCCCTTCTCTCCCCCAGGCTGTGGCAGGCTCTGTGTCTGGAGCTGGTCCCTGACCATACCTCTCTGCTCCACTTCTCTCCCCCAGGCTGTGGCAGGCTCTGTGTCTGGAGCTGGTCCCTGACCATACCTCTCTGCTCCCCTTCTCTCCCCCAGGCTGTGGCAGGCTCTTTGTCTGGAGCTGGTCCCTGACCATACCTCACTGCTCCCCTTCTCTCCCCCAGGCTGTGGCAGGCTCTGTGTCTGGAGCTGGTCCCTGAGCTGTGCTCTCTGCTCATCGGAGATGTGACCCACCATGAGGAGGCCGTGCGTACTGCCGGGGCCGAGGCTCTGTCCAGTGCCATCAGCGAGTACCGCGACCAGTCCCCCGCTGTCCTGGGCCAGCTCAATGAGCTCTACCACCAGAAACTCTATGTGAGTCTCCCTCAGCCATGGCCCTCCTATCACAGCTCAGGAATAGTCAGGTATCAGGAGTGGTGTGTTGTAAGATACACTATAAAATTATGTGGACACCCTTTCAAATTTGTGGATTCGGCTATTTCAGCCACACCCGTTGTTGACGGGTATTAAGTTGAGCACAGAGCCATGCAATCTCCATAGACAAAACTGTCAGTAGAATGGCCTTAATGAAGAGCTGTGACTTTCAACATGGCACCGTCATAGGATGCCACCTTCTCAACAAGTCAGTTCTAAAAATGTCTGCCCTGCTAGAGTTTCCCTGGCCATCTGTAAGTGCTGTTATGGTGAAGTGGAAACAGCTCAGTCACGAAGTGGTAGGCCACACATGCTCATAGAACAGTACCGCTGAAGCTCGTAAAATCATCTGTTCTCGGTTGCAACTCTCACTACCGAGTTCCAAACTGCCTCTGGAAGCCAATTCAACACAATAACTGTTCGTCGGGAGCTTCATGAAATGGATTTCCATGGCTGAGCAGCCGCACACAAGCCTAAGTTAACCATACACAATGCCAAGCGTCGGCTGTAGTGGTGTAAAGCTCGCCGCCATTGGACTAACTTAGGCTCATTGGAGCAATGGAAAACAGTTTGGTGGAGGAGGAATAATGGTCTGGGACTGTTTGTCATGGTTTGGGCTCCTTAGTTCCAGTGAAGGGAAATCTTAACGCTACAGCATACAATGACATTATAGATGATTCTGTACTTCCAAATTTGTGGCAATAGTTTGGGGAAGGCCCTTTCTTGTTTCAACATGACAATGCCCCAGTGCACAAAGCGAGGTACATACAGAAATGTTTTTTTTCGAGAACGGTGTGGAAGAACTTGACTGGCCTGCACAGAGCCCTGACCTCAACCCCATCGAACACCTTTGGGTTGAATTGGAACGCTGAATGTTCCAACATCTAGTGGAAAGCCTTCTCATAAGAGTGAAGACTTTATAGCAGCAAAGGGGGACCAACTACATATTAATACCCATGATTTTGGAATGAGATGTTGGATGAGCAGGTGTACACATACTTTTGGTCATGTAGTGCAGAACCATGGTTAATGTGAAACTGTTGTGTTTTTCCAGAGACCTCCTCCTATCCTGGATGCTTTAGGACGAGTCATCTCTGAACAACCACCTGACCAGTGGGAAGCCAGGTAAGCGAACGCTCTGCCACTCAACAATGTCGATACAACTCTTATTCCAGTCTATAGCACTGGGTGATGGTGATAACTTTCCAGATTCTAATTTGCTGTGTTTAAGTGGCACCACCACCTTGTGCATAGTGTCTAAGGGTATGTTGGTGTCTGCAGGTGTGGCATCGCCCTGGCTCTAAACAAGCTGTGTCAGTATCTGGAAGAGCCCCAGGTCACTCCTCTCTTCCTGTTCTTTGTTCCTGACGCCCTGAATGACCGTCACCCTGAGGTGCGGCGCTGCATGCTGGACGCTGCCCTCTCCGCCCTCAACACACACGGAAAGGTACCAACACTCTTTAAATACTGTAGACAACCACACCCTTCTCCTGGTACCCAATGCAACTGCTCCTCTCTCAATTGACTCCTACCAACTCAATACAGTATATCCCTTTTCTTTCTGAGCAGTGTGTTGTTGTGTTCCAGGACAATGTGAGCTCCCTGCTCCCCGTGTTCGAGGAGTTTCTGAAGGACGCCCCCCAGGACGCCAGCTACGACTCAGTCCGCCAGAGTGTGGTCATCCTAATGGGCTCTCTGGCCAAACATCTGGAAAAGAGTGACCCCAAGGTCAAACCCATTGTGGCCAAGCTCATTACAGCACTCTCCACACCCTCACAGCAGGTACTGGAACAATCCCTCACATTATTCACTATAGGTTTCATCTTGATTTCTAGAACCTATATGCATTGACCTTTACAATCAAATGCCTGCTTATTGTAATCGTTTCCTTGTTTGTCTCTTTCCTCTCTCAGGTCCAGGAGTCTGTGGCTAGCTGCCTGCCCCCTCTGGTCCCTGCCATCAGGGAGGATGCTGGGGGGATGGTGCGGAAGCTTCTGCAGCTGCTGTTGGAAAGTGACAAGTACGCTGAGAGGAAGGGTGCGGCCTACGGCCTGGCCGGCCTGGTCAAAGGCTTGGGAATCCTGGCCCTCAAACAGCAGGACATCATGAGTACCCTGACCGACGCCATCCAGGACAAGAAGAACTTCAGACGCAGAGAGGGTCAGTGACTCCTCGCCAGTCACTTAACCTTGCTGGTCTCTATGGATAACTTTGTTCCCTGCAATCTGGGCCTGTGATTTTTAACACTTCTCTCTCTTTCTTCTCCAGGTGCCCTGTTTGCCTTTGAGATGCTGTGCAACATGCTGGGGAAGCTGTTTGAGCCCTATGTGGTCCACGTGCTGCCCCACCTCCTGCTCTGCTTCGGAGATGGGAACCAGTACGTCCGAGAGGTACAGTTAACATTTCAATCCCACCTACTTTCTTCCTGTTTTCTCTCACACTTTTCATTCAACACTATTTTTCCACCTAATAATTCTCACATTCACTCACATGTTTTGTTGTGCATTACGCTCTATCTAACGTTCTTGCCCTTTCCCAGGCGGCAGATGACTGTGCCAAGGCGGTGATGAGGAACCTGAGTGCCCACGGGGTGAAGCTGGTGCTGCCCTCCCTGCTGGTGGCTCTGGAGGAGGAGTCCTGGAGGACCAAAGCAGGTGAGGTTCCGCCCACTGCATCATGGGCCTTTTTTTAGAGAGCTGTGCCATGTTATCCCAAATGATAGGATTGAACCATTAAGCAATCACCTGATGGTAACCACATCCTTGTCCTCCCTTCCTTGGCCCCTACTCTGCTCCCCATTCATCTCATCTTTCTCTCTTCTTAATCCTTCAACTCTCCTTTCCTCCTCCAGGTTCTGTGGAGCTCCTGGGTGCCATGGCATACTGTGCCCCTAAGCAGCTGTCCTCCTGCCTGCCCAGCATTGTGCCCAAGCTGACCGAGGTGCTGACTGACTCCCATGTCAAAGTGCAGAATGCCGGCCAACAGGCCTTACGACAGATTGGCTCTGTCATCCGCAACCCTGAGATCCTGGGTAGGAGGGCTATGCGCAACTCTGAGATTTAGCTATAGAAATGTGAAAAAAATCAGTTAAAGCAGAATGTACAGTTGTGTGGAAGATATTAAGTGAAAATACTTTAAAGTACTACTTTTTTTTTATATCTGTACTCTACTATGTATATTTTTGACAACTTTTACTTCACGACATTCCTTAAGAAAATAATGTACTTTTTACTCCATACATTTTCCCTCACATCCAAAAGTACTCGTTACATTTTGAATGCTTAGCAGGACAGGAAAATTGTCAAATTCACACACTTATAAAGAGAACATCCCGACTGCCTCTGCTCTTGCGGACTCACTAAACACGCTTCATTTGTAAATGATGTGTGAGTGTTGGAGTGCCCCTGGCTATCAGTATATTTTAAAAACAATAAAATCGTGCCGTCTGGTTTGCTTAATATAAGGAATTTGAAATGATTTATACATGTTGATACTATATTTTAGCAATTACATTTACTTTTGACACTTACGTATATTTAAAACCAAATACTTTTACTCAAGTAGTATTTTACTGGGTGACTCACTTGAGTAATTTTCTATTACGGTAAATGTACTTTTACTCAGGAATGACAATATGGTACTTTTCCCACCAATGCATCTGTAGGGGGAATACAGATACCGATTTGTTATTTTAGGGTAGTTACTAACAGTGTTTCTGTCCCCCTCTCAGCCATAACCCCCATCCTGCTGGACGCCCTCACTGACCCCTCCCGTAAGACCCAGAACTGCCTGCAGACGCTGCTGGACACCAAGTTTGTCCACTTCATTGACGCCCCCTCCCTGGCCCTCATCATGCCCATCGTCCAGAGGGCCTTCCAGGACCGCTCCACTGACACTCGCAAGATGGCCGCTCAGATCATCGGCAACATGTACTCCCTCACTGATCAGAAGGTACGCAGCAGCTCTGGGATATTGAGTTGCATTGTACTACAATTCATCTTCTATAAATGCTCTGTTTATAATGTACGTGTTTCTAATGGTTGACACAATGTGTTTGTCTCTGTGTTGCAGGACCTGTCCCCATACCTGCCCAGTGTCATTCCTGGACTCAAAGCCTCTCTGCTGGACCCTGTGCCTGAGGTATATACCTCTGCCTAACAGTTCAACAACAAACCCGTTAAGGGGTTTGGTTAACTGATGGTAACTCTCTCTCTCTCTGTCCTCCTCTCCTCTCAGGTGCGTACAGTGTCAGCCAAGGCCCTGGGTGCCATGGTGAAAGGCATGGGTGAGTCGTGCTTTGATGACCTGATGCCCTGGCTCATGGAGACCCTGGCATCTGAGCAGAGCTCTGTGGACCGCTCTGGAGCTGCCCAAGGTCTGGCTGAAGTGATGGCTGGGCTGGGCGTGGAAAAGCTGGACAAGCTGATGCCAGACGTGGTGCAGACGGCCAGCAAGGTGGACATAGCCTCCCACGTCCGCGACGGTTACATCATGATGTTTATCTACCTGCCCCTCACCTTCGGGGACAGGTTCACCCCCTACGTTGGCCCCATCATCCCCTGCATCCTCAAGGTAGGGAGCACTCAACAATCACTACCATCTCTCCATTCTCTCTCTCTGGTTGTGAACACCTCTCACCAGTCTCTCCCTCTCTCCTTGGTATTACAGGCTCTGGCAGATGAGAACGAGTATGTGAGAGACACTGCCCTGCGTGCCGGCCAGCGCATCATCAGCATGTACGCTGAGACGGCCATCGCCCTGCTGCTGCCTGAACTGGAACAGGGCCTGTTTGACGACCTCTGGAGGATTAGGTCAGGCATATATATATATATATATATATATATATATATATATATATATATATACACACACTATACATTTGTCCGTATGTAAGGGTTTTACCTGGCAGTGATAGTAATGTAAGTGAGCCTCCATGTTGTCTCTGGTTCACAGGTTTAGCTCCGTGCAGCTGCTGGGAGACCTACTGTTCCACATCTCTGGAGTCACAGGGAAGATGACCACAGAGACCGCCTCAGAGGACGACAACTTTGGCACAGCGCAGTCCAACAAGGTATTCTGACAAATATGCATGATTGTACTGTATAGATGGTTGATTATAAAGTGGTTTGTATGTGGTGTTGGTGCTGAGCCCTCTTCCTCCTTTCCCCCAGGCAATCATCGGAGCCCTGGGTGGAGAGAGGCGTAACCGAGTCCTATCTGGCCTCTACATGGGCCGTTCAGACACCCAGCTGGTGGTGCGACAGGCCTCCCTCCACGTGTGGAAGATCGTGGTGTCCAACACTCCCCGCACCCTCCGGGAGATCCTGCCCACCCTCTTCACCCTGCTGCTGGGCTTCCTAGCCTCCGACTGCCCTGACAAGAGAACGGTAACGCTACTGCTCATTAAGTCTACAATCTATGGAGCCGTTTCCTCCTTGCTCATTAAGTCTACAATCTATGGAGCCGTTTCCTCCTTGCTCAATAAGTCTACAATCTATGGAGCCGTTTCCTCCTTGCTCAATAAGTCTACAATCTATGGAGCCGTTTCCTCCTTGCTCAATAAGTCTACAATCTATGGAGCCGTTTCCTCCTTGCTCAATAAGTCTACAATCTATGGAGCCGTTTCCTCCTTGCTCAATAAGTCTACAATCTATGGAGCTGTTTCCTCCTTGCTCAATAAGTCTACAATCTATGGAGCCGTTTATTCCTTGCTCAATAAGTCTACAATCTATGGAGCCGTTTCCTCCTTGCTCTCACAGCTTTTGCACTTTATCACATCCCCTTTGTCTAACTCTCTGTGGTCCTGTTCATTAATTGCACATTCTTAAGACATTTCAGTGTTCTGAATTTGAGTGTATTTGCGTTCTGTGTTCTCTCCTGCTTCTGATCCCTGGTTTACTGAATGTGGCTTCTCTCTGTGGTTGTAGATCGCTGCGAGGACACTTGGAGACCTTGTTCGTAAGCTCGGAGAGAAGATCCTCCCAGAGATCATTCCTATCCTGGAGGAGGGTCTGCGCTCAGACAAGAGTGATGAGAGGCAGGGTGTGTGCATCGGCCTCAGTGAGATCATGAAGTCCACCAGCAGGGATGCGGTCAGTACCTCAATACATACCTGGCCACTTTTTCCTTCATCTTTTAATTCATGCTTTATTTAACCTGGCATTTAACCTTGATGAGTATCAATTTTTCAAGGAAAACTTTAAGTGTCTTAGACATAGCAGGGGTATGTGATGTGATGGTAGAGCAGTAAGTTGACTGTGTATGTTTCCAGGTGCTGATATTCTCTGAGTCCCTGGTCCCCACGGTGAGGAAGGCTCTGTGTGACCCCCTGGAGGAGGTTCGAGAGGCTGCAGCCAAAACCTTTGAGCAGCTCCACGCCACCATCGGTCACCAGGCCCTGGATGACATCCTGCCTGCCCTGCTCAAACAGCTGGTGAGAGACACCTCCCCACACACCAACATTAACCCTCTTCACCTCTGAACAACCCTCTGTATCCACCATAGCCATTAAAACCAGTAGATAGTGATAGCGCTGACGTCGTCCACGTATTCCTATGGAAAACTCCCGATGGCGCATTAATTATTTGATTTTGAAGCGTGCCTTATTGCTGAATTGGGGATTGAATGGCACCAAAACATCACTAAGGATCATGGTGAAAGTGGCCGTAACTTTGGTCGATGTAGTAGCTTTCATCCTGTCGGAGTCAGCCGGGAGCCTCCTCGTAGCCTGCTGGCACGTGATTGGTCTGTGTCAGCACGTGGTCCTGTGTAAATGTTATTGTCCAAATGGATCCCTATTTAATACAATTTCCTGATTTGTGGCTAACTTTAAATAAATCACTGTGTGGCTCGAACTTGATCATAATAAACACATTTTAGAACTTTAAACAGCCCCAAAAAAAAGCCAGTTCTGGCGATCAAAATTTACATGGGCTTTCTAGGGCAGACCAGGACATTTTGTCACTGCTACGCAGTAGCCTACCAGCAGAGCTTGTGACTTTACGCTCCAAATCGGACACTGGGAGCCTGGTATCCACACATTGTGTTCGGTTATACTCACTCATGTCCCTCCTTAAGAAATTCTGGAGAGGGCAGAGAGGATCCACCGTGGAACAGAATATAGAGTGAGGTTAATGTTTCTCTGTGTGCAGGATGATGAGGAAACTGCGGAGTTTGCTCTGGATGGTCTGAAACAGGTGATGGCAGTAAAGAGTCGCTCTGTGCTGCCCTACCTGGTGCCCAAGGTGAGCTGTCCAAACATTACACACCCTACTAACAATGGTTCATCTCAATGATCATTTTTTGGATTTATATAACACTTTTCCTGATGATCAAAGTTCTTTTAAGTCTTTTTTTATAGTATGAGTGTAGTTCTGTGTATAAATGCTATCCTCTCCTCTTCCGTGACAGCTAACTGCTCCTCCAGTGAACACGCGTGTGCTGGCCTTCCTATCTGCCGTGGCTGGAGACGCTCTGACACGCCACCTTGGGGTCATCCTGCCCGCCCTCTACTCCTCTCTGAAAGACAAGCTGGGAACAGAGGAGGGGCAGCAGGTAACAACGTTATTCATGATTACAATATGGTTGTAAAGCAGTTCCAAGTGCACAGGCACTACTATTAGTCATCATCATGGGATAATAATTACAGTGGTTCTTAGTGGGCTGTTGTGGTCACTAGATGATGGCTCTGTCCCCAGGCTCATATAACCCCTGTTCTCACCCCACCCCTCCTCTAGGAGCTGGCCAGCTGCCAGGCAGTGATCCTGTCTGTGGAGGATGAGGTTGGTCAGCGTATCATCATCGAGGACCTGCTGGAGGCCACCAGATCACCTGACGCTGGTCTCAGACAGGCTGCCGCCACCATCCTGAACGGATACTTCTCCCGCACCCGCCTGGACTACAGCACCCACACCCGCAACCTGCTGTCAGGCCTCATCCGCCTGCTCAACGACTCCAACCCGGAGGTCCTGGTGCAGAGCTGGGACGCCATAAACTCCATCACCAAGGTTAGTAGTTGGCACGAAGAGCATTACAGGCACTGGGAATGAGTTTGTTAGGGTTTACTGACGTCGTACAGTATTTGTTATGTGTTTTGGAGCTTTATGCAGCATTGATTTTATAGATAACCTTGTGACCTTTGGTTAACTGACAGAGTATGCATCTATGTAAAGTAATGTTAAACTCTTTGTTTTTGTAGAAACTGGACGCTGGCAGCCAGCTGGCTCTGATTGATGACCTGCACAGAGACATCCGGTCAGTGGCAGCAGACGTCAAGGGTCAGCATCTGCCTGGGTTCTGTCTGCCCAAGAAGGTAAGCCTCTCCTCTGAGGACTTAGCCCAGTGGTTTACCCAGAAGGCTCAGACTTTTCTGTTTTCCATCTACACGAGCCGGCACCCATGTCACACTGGGCCATGGCTCTGGCGGACCTACTTTAACTTGGAGCCACGCCCCCTGGGTACTTTTCAGCTGGCATTTACATAACACTGGCTAACTGAACTTTAACGCCTCACAAAGCAACATTCTTGAATGATACATTGGTTGTTGAAGCCTTTAGTATCACACTCCTAATGGAAACTCACTAAAGGAGTCCACATGCTTCCCAGCCCCAATGTGTAACAGCCTTATTCTAAAATGGATTAAATAATTTATTTTCCTCATCAATCTACACACTATAACCCATAATGACAAAGCTAAAAAAGTTTTTTAGAAATGTATGCAAATATATATAAAAAAGAAACAGAAATACCTGATTTACATAAGTCTTCAGACACTTTGCTATGAGACTGGAAATTGAGCTTGGGTGCATCCTGTTTCCATTGATCATCCTTGAGATGTTTCTACAACTTGATTGGAGTCCACCTGTGATAAATTCAATTGATTGCACGTGATTTGGAAAGGCACACACCTGTCAATATAAGGTCCCACAGTTGACAGTGCATGTCAGAGCAAAAACCAAGCCATGAGGTCTAAGGAATTGTCCATAGAGCTCTGAGACAGTGTTGTGTCGAGGCACCAATCTGGGGAAGGGTACCCAAACATTAATGCAGCATTGAAGGACCCCAAGAACACAGTGGCCATCATTCTTAAAAGGAATAAGTTTTGAACAACCAAGACTCTTCCTAGAGCTGGCCGCCCGGCCTAACTGAGCAATCAGGGGGAGAATGGCCTTGGTCAGGGAGGTGACCAAGAACCCAATGGTCACTTTGACAGAGCTCCTTTAAAAAATGTTTTTATGTATTTCCTTTATTTAACCAGGTATGCTGGGTTGTGAACAAGTTCTCATTTACAACTGCGACCTGGCCTAGATAAAGCACAGCAGTTCGACACACACAACAACAGTTACACATGGAATAAACAAACATACAGTAGATAAAGTCTATATACAAATCAAATTTATTTATATAGCCCTTCGTACATCAGCTGATATCTCAAAGTGCTGTACAGAAACCCAGCCTAAAACCCCAAACGGCAAGCAATGCAGGTGTAGAAGCACGGTGGCTAGGAAAAACTCCCTAGAAAGGCCAAAACCTAGGAAGAAACCTAGAGAGGAACTAGGCTATGTGGGGTGGCCAGTCCTCTTCTGGCTGTGCCAGGTGGAGATTATAACAGAACATGGCCAAGATGTTCAAATGTTCATAAATGACCAGCCTGGTCGAATAATAATAAGGATTTTTTTTTATTGTAAATTGAAATTTGCTATCGTAAATGTTAGCAACACCTCCGCCTTTGCGGGATGCATGGGGGATATGGTCACTAGTGTAGCCAGGAGGTGAGGCCTCATTTAACACAGTAAATTCATCAGGCTTAAGCTATGTTTCAGTCAGGCCAATCACATCAAGATTATGATCAGTGATTAGTTCATTGACTATAATTGCCTTTGAAGTAAGGGATCTAACATTAAGTAGCCCTATTTTGAGATGTGAGGTATCATGATCTCTTTCAATAATGACAGGAATGGAGGTGGTCTTTATCCTAGTGAGATTGCTAAGGCGAACACCGCCATGTTTAGTTTTGCCCAACCTAGGTCGAGGCACAGACACGGTCTCAATGGTGATAGCTGAGCTGACTACACTGACTGTGCTAGTGGCAGACTCCACTATGCTGGCAGGCTGGCTAACAGCCTGCTGCCTGGCCTGCACCCAATTTCATTGTGGAGCTAGAGGAGTTAGAGCCCTGTCTATGTTGGTAGATGAGATGAGAGCACCCCTCCAGTTAGGATGGAGTCACTCCTCAGCAGGTCAGGCTTGGTCCTGTTTGTGGGTGAGTCCCAGAAAGAGTACCAATTATCTACAAATTCTATCTTTTGGGAGGGGCAGAAAACAGTTTTCAACCAGCGATTGAGTTGTGAGACTCTGCTGTAGAGCTCATCACTCCCCCTAACTGGGAGGGGGCCAGAGACAATTACTCGATGCCGACACATCTTTCTAGCTGATTTACACGCAGAAGCTATGTTGCGCTTGGTGATCTCTGACTGTTTCATCCTAACATCGTTGGTGCCGACGTGGATAACAATATCTCTATACTCTCTACACTCGCCAGTTTTAGCTTTAGCCAGCACCATCTTCAGATTAGCCTTAACGTCGGTAGCCCTGCCCCCTGGTAAACAGTGTATGATCGCTGGATGATTCGTTTTAAGTCTAATACTGCGGGTAATGGAGTCGCCAATGACTAGAGTTTTCAATTTGTCAGAGCTAATGGTGGGAAGCTTCGGCATCTCAGACCCCGTAACGGGAGGAGTAGAGACCAGAGAAGACTCGGCCTCTGACTCCGACCCGCTGCATAATGGGGAAAACCGGTTGAAAGTTTCTGTCGGCTGAATGAGCGACACCGGTTGAGCGTTCCTACAGCATTTCCTTCCAGAAACCGTGAGAAAGTTGTCCGGCTGCGGGGACTGTGCCAGGGGATTTATACTACTATCTGTACTTACTGGTGGCACAGACGCTGTTTCATCCTTTCCTACACTGAAATTACCCTTGCCTAACGATTGCGTCTGAAGCTGGGCTTGTAGCACAGCTATCCTCGCCATAAGGCGAGTACAGCGACTGCAATTCGAAGGCATCATGTTAATGTTACTACTTAGCTTCGGCTGTTGGAGGTCCTGACGAATCGTGTCCAGATAAAGCGTCCGGAGTGAAAAAGTTGAGGGGGGAAAATATATATATATATATAAACGGTAATTCAAAAGTAAAAACCGTAAAGTTGTCAGGTAGCAAAATAGGTTGGCAACAAAACGCACAGCAACTCGAAAACAAGTCTGCAAGTTGTGACCGGAAATGACGTCAACACGCTCAGTCAAGCAATAAATAGGCCATTGTGGCAATAAATAGGCCATGGTGGTTTAAGTTATTACAATATACCAATTAAGTGATTGATTTGCAGAAGATGTGCAAGTAGGGATACTGGGGTGCAAAGGAGCAAGATAAATAAGTACAGTAAGGGGATGATGGTAGTTGGAAGGGCTGTGTACAGGTGCAGTGATCTGTGAGCTGCTCTGACAGCTAGTGAGGGAGATATGAGTCTCCAGCTTCAGTGATTTTTACAGTTTGTTCCAGTCATTGGCAGCAGAGAACTGGAAGGAAAGGCGACCAAAGGAGGAATTGGCTTTGGGGGTGACCAGTGAGATATACCTGCTGGAGCTCGTGCTACAGGTGGGTGCTGCTATGGTGATCAGTGAGCTGAGATAAGGCGGAGATTTACCTAGCAAAGACTTGTAGATGACCTGTAGCCAGTGGGTTTGGCTACGAGTATGAAGCGAGGGCCAGCCAACGAGAGTGTACAGGTCGCAGTGGTGGGTAGTATATGGGGATTTGGTGACAAAACGGATGGCACTGTGACAGACTGCATTCAATTTGTTGAGTAGAGTGTTGGAGGCTATTTTGTAAATGACATCGCCATAGTTGAGGATCGGTAGGATGGTCAGTTTTACGAGGGTATGTTTGGAAGTGTGAGTGAAGGATGCGTTGTTGCGAAATAGGAAGCCGATTCTAGATTTAATTTTGGATTGGAGATGCTTAACGTGAGTCTGGAAGGAGAGTTTACAGTCTAACCAGACACCTAGGTATTTGTAATTGTCCACATATTCTAAGTCAGAACCGTCCAGAGTAGTGATGCTGGAAGGGCAATTGTAGAATAAGGCTCCAATTTAACAAAATGTGGAAAAAGTCAAGGGGTCTGAATACTTTTTGAATGCACTGTACGTTATGGCAACAATTTGATTTTTTTTGCTTCAGTGAAGGTGTTTTCGGCTGTTTTGGCACACACATTTTTTTCCTGGAGACAAGCCAAAGTCTATGCCCTTTCGTCGGTGATTGGTCAACAGTAGGGATTCTTCAATTAAGTCTTTGTTGTCATTCAAGGAGAGGAGACTCGTTTTCATGCACATTATTTCATTGAGAAATACTGCACCAAATATCTTAGATGTAATTCTGATTATTTTGAGGAAGTTTACTGGATACTGCGTCTCAAAATGGACAAACCACACTATTGACGCTTTTTTCTCCTTTTTTAAGCGAAGGTCTTTTTAAGGGAGTATGCAGGTGCACGTCTTCGGTTCACCAGCTGAACTGAAGCAAGCTGACACCTTCACACTAGAGCTTACATTAGCAACATGCACCCGCCCACCTGAGGATCTCTTTCAGCAATCTATTTCCTGTGTTTGAGGGGGGAAAGGTCCACTTGTCACTTAAATCTCGCTGGATTGATTGCTTTAATTTCCCTCCTACGACTCTTTCATACTCTTGTGCCTGTAGTTTTTTTTTTACCGTTAAATGTTATGACAGCAAAAATGTTTATAATGACCTGTCAAACACACTCTTGTCATGGCTGAAATGGGCTCAATGGAATACATTGTCTTTTTGTTGATTTAATGCATTGTCTCGACACTTACATCACAAGAAAGAGAAGAAAAATAACTTATTTTGATGGGCGTTCGTTTTTTTGTGGAATTTAACAAATGTATTTAATACAAATGAGATGCGCTGCAATGAAAGCAACTTCCGGAAGTATACACTCGGATTATATTGATCTCGCAAACAATGTAAACTATGTTTACATGGGTGTAATCTAGAGCCAAGCGTGTTGATTTTTAATCCGAGGGTATCCTGCTATTGACACACTTGAATCATGCAATAGAACGTGACAACGTAATTGAGGCAGTCCAGACCGTGCAGGTAGATTAGACTGAGCAAGTGTTTGGTGGTTGCAGGCCTGTTCCACACCTTTATATTAATTGGTTAATATATGCAAATACATCTATGTATTTATTCAAATGAGGCACATATAATTTTCTTAATCTTAACACAAAATATATAAAAGAGAACTTATACATTAAGAATGTGTATGTGTGTGTATATATGAGTGCATTTTAAGATTTGACAAAAATTGATGACCTGAAGTCCATTATTTGTCTGTGCCAGTAAAATGTTTTATGTGCTATAATTCAGTCAATATATGAGGGATCATACAATTCAAAATGTTTGGAATATCTTCATCCATTTTTCAACTGAATTTATTATAATTGTTTATAAACCTTTTAACAATTTTGATGATCGTTGATATTAATATAAAACACTGGTGACACACATCCTGGTGTGGGGGTAAGTCTAGATAGAAAACACCAATATGGTGACACACATCCTGGTGTGGGGGTAAGTGTAGATAGAAAAACACCAATTACAGTGACATCTACAAGTTACTCCAACTCAGGTTGACTAATGTTAATATACCCTTTGTCCTCCCTCTTCCTCTTTCCCCCCCTTGTTCTTCTCCTCTCCCTCTTCCCCAGGGTGTGACCTGCATCCTGCCAGTCCTGAGGGAGGGAGTGTTGACAGGCAGTCCTGAGCAGAAAGAGGAGGCGGCTAAGGCACTGGGAGGAGTCATCAAGCTGACATCCCCTGATGCTCTCCGACCATCTGTGGTCAACATTACCGGACCGCTCATCCGTATCCTGGGAGACCGCTTTGCCTGGAGTGTGAAGACCTCTCTATTAGAGACACTCACCCTGCTGCTGGCCAAGGTCAGTGTCTGCTGATGATTCAGTCTGATGTTAAAGGCTGTGTTCAGTAAGCACAAAATGGGAGGAGACATTTTGGGGGTGGAAATGGGGTTAATACATTAAATAAATAAACTATTTTCGCTCTTCCATTTCTAAACGTTTTCCCATTTTGTACCTACTAAACACAATCCTGTAGTTTCCTCCCTGCTGGAACGATGGTTGGTGTCTGGCTCTGGTCTTGACCCTGTTGCTCTGCCCCTGTCTCCAGGTAGGCATAGCCCTGAAGCCCTTCCTGCCCCAGCTCCAGACCACCTTCCTAAAGGCTCTGCAGGACTCCAGCCGGGCGGTTAGACTGAGGGCCGCTGAGGCCCTGGGCCAGCTGGTCTCTATCCACAGCAAGGTGGACCCTCTATTTACCGAGCAGCTCTCTGCCATCAACAACGCTGAGGACTCCGGAGTGAGGTACGCAAAACCATTAAATTATGGGAATATTTCTGGAATTTAGCAACCCTCAGGTGTTCTTACTGAGAAACAATATCAAGAGTAGTGATCAGTTCCATATAGGATTCCCCTCATTTAAGAAATTATTTTTGATTGATTAGATTCAATCAATCAAAATTGTGATCCTAGTGTTCTGCTCCCATATTTCAGGGAGACCATGCTACAAGCCTTACGATTTGTCATCCAGGGAGCGGGTTCAAAGGTTGACCCAGCCATCAGGAAAAACATTACCACGACATTGCTGAGCATGCTGGGACATGATGAGGTATGTACAAAGATGGTGGATAAATGAAGAGGGTTCACTCAGGTCGTTGTCAGTTCTGGTCTACTTAATGGGGTGGTTCTCCCATAGGCACCAATGCAATAGCAGATGAGTCTGGTCTACTTACAGGCTGACAACACCGCTTGCGTCGCAAAATACATTTTGAAATCTATATTATTCAATCATTGCACCCACACTGCATTGCCAAGGGCTAAAATAGAAGTCAGTTCTATTTGTGACGCAGATTGCACAGCAAGTCCTGCCTCTCCCATCTCCTCATTGGTTTATAGAAGCAGGTACCCACGTGCCATCTCCTCATTGGTAATACCCACGTGGGTGACTGAAAGACGAATGAGGTCAGTGGTGGTAATGCACCTAATTTATGAAAGTTGCCAATCGCAATATAATGTCAGTAGAAGAAAAAGCCTAGGAGGAGAGATGACTAGAAATGATTCGGTTGACCGTTTTATGTGTGGATTAATTGTCGGAGTAGAGGACCTTGTGCGTTTCAGGTAAGATAACAACTCAATGTTTATATCCCAGGACAAATTAGCTAGCAACAGCCAGCTAGCTAAATAGGACAAGTTAGCTAGCCAAATTGCCGTAAATGTTTAATGCTTTTCGACCTGTTCCCAAATCAATGTAATTGGGCCAGAATTCGTTTTGATATTTTAACCTGCGTGTCGTGATCGTGTTTTGTGTGGGGGGACAAAATAAATGTATGCACGATGGCGCATGCGCGCAGCCGATTTGGGTTCCGAGTTAGTGAGCTCGAAGTATTCAGACAGTGACAAATGTTTTGCTTTGGCAATTCTACCACGTTGGCTAATGTGTAGACTGTTGGCTTTAGTTTGAGGGTATTTTCATCCATATCAGCTTAACCATTTAGAAATTACTGCAGTTTTTGTATATAGTCCCCGTCCATTTTAGGGGACTAAAAGTATTGTGACAAATTAAGTTGTGTATTATAGTCAACCATTTTTAGTATTTGGCCCCATATTCCTAACATGTAATGATTACATCAAGCTTGTGACTCTACAAACATGTTTGCTGCATTTGCTGTTTTGGTTGTGTTTCAGATTATTTTGTGCCCAATAGAAATGAATAGTAAATAATGTATTGTGCCATTTTGGAGTCACTTTTATTGTAAATAAGAATCTAATATGTTTCTAAACACTTCTACGTTAATGCGGATACTACCATTTATTATGCATAGTCCTGACTGAATCATGAATAATGAAGAGTGAGAAAGTTATACGCACAAATATCATACCCTCAAAGACATGCAATAACGGGAGGTTAGCATTTTTTTTGGGGGGGGGTGATATTTATGCCTAACTTTCTCACTCATCATTATTCACAATACATTCAGGACTACCATTATCATGGTAGCATCCGCACTAATGCAGAAGTGTTTACAAACATTATTCTTATTTATAATAAAAGTAACTCAAATGACACACTACATTATTTACCATTTCTATTGGACACAAAATATGAAACACCAACCAAAACAAACAGCAAATGCATCCAACAAGTTTGTGGAGTCACAAACTTGATGTAATCATTGCGCGCTAGGAATATGGGACCAAATACTAAACTTTTGACTACTTTAATACACGTATAAGTGAATTTGTACCAATACTTTTGGTCCTCTATAATGGGGGACTATATACATAAAGTGCTGTAATTTCTAAACGGTTCATCCGATATGGATGAAAATACCTTGAAGTTAAAGCTGGCAGTCTGCACATTAACCTTATAGTCAATGTATCATTTAAAATCCAAAGTGCTGGCATACAGAGCCAAAACAACAACAGTGTCACTGGCCCAATACTTTTGAAGCTTACTGGAGTTCCTTGACTTTCATTGAACCAAACAAAAGCCGCGAATGGGGTGTCTCACTTCCTCTTCCATGTCTGGTATGTCTTCGTGCAGATACACTGACTACAGCACGTATGAATGCAACAGATTTTTTAAGGCAGACTACTGATCGCCACTTTGTCTCCGTTAGTGGTAATTGTTAGAATTGAGTGCAAAACAATATCAGTTTTATCTTGCTAGCTAAATATATATTTTACCTGCAATACTGAACCTCGCATAAGGACACATTCAGATCTAAGTTTCAGTGACAGAATCTTTTAGAGTGCAATGTTACATTTTAGCTCTGATCAGACTTGACTTCCGTCAGTCTAGGCAGGATGTGGCTTAATGAAAGTGGTTTTTGGCCTCCTTGTCAGCATGTGTGTATGAAAGCCTTAAAGCTGCAATATGTAACTTTTTGGGCAACCTGACCAAATTCACATAGAAATGTGTGTTATAGATCTGTCATTCTCATTGAAAGCAAGTCTAAGAAGCGGTAGATCTGTTCTATGTGCACTTTTTATTCTTCCCGTTCTCAAGTTTCATTTTTGCTCCTTTTACTTTCGGTTTTGTACACCAGCTTCAAACTGCTGAAAATACTATATTTTTGGTTATGGAATATATATTTCAGTGTTTTTGCTTGTTTTGTCACAAACTGAAATTAGGCGACCTATTAGAATTTTAGAAACCAGGTGCATCTTTAAGTAGACTGATGTCGGTCTAACTGTGTGTGTGTGTGTGTGTGTGTGTGTGTAGGATGCTACACGCATGTCCTCAGCAGGGTGTGTAGGAGAGCTGTGTGCCTTCCTGTCTGAAGAGGAGCTGAGAAGTGTGTTGCTTCAGCACGTCCTGGGTAGGAATTTACTGTCACACCATACTCTCCTTCACACTACCCACTACCCAGGGTTTCAGGAGGGAATGTCTCTCTTGTAACCAAAAAGCTAGCCACTTAGATAGCACGTCAGCAAACCAAATGCTGGAGCCCTGAGCTGGATATAATTTATTTGACTCATCTTAGATTTCTTATAGTTTCACCCCCGCAGCCCCCCAAAAATAATATATATATTTTTTAAACATGTTACTGTATTAAAAATTATACCGTTGGTATTTCAAAATACAGTATAAATGGTATATCGCCCAAGCCTAATTTATAGCATGTTACTGTACAGCCACTACGTTCCAAGTTAGGCGCTTATTAATAGTAAAATCTGCCATTTTTAATGGGTACGAGTGTAAAGGGCTACCTCACTCTATCAAAATGGTAAAGTAGTAAGGAAAGACATTCATGTTTGTACTAAAACAGTGCCCTCTCTTCTCCTAGCTGACATATCAGGTGTGGACTGGATGGTGCGTCATGGTCGCAGTATGGCCCTGGCCATCGCAGTCAAGTCTGCCCCCGAGCAGCTGTGTGTGGAGGAGTACAGTTCAACTGTGATGGAGACCATCCTTGCCAATGCCACTGCAGACAGGGTAGATCCCATTAGTTTACTCATTCTGTTCAACCAGACCATGGAAGGATTTGCTTTCCAAGCACTCTCTTCCCCTGTGTTTACCCTCTCTGACTAAACACTGTGCCCTGTCTCCTCAAGATCCCCATAGCCACCAGTGGGATCAGAGCCATGGGCTACCTGATGAGACATCATCTCAGAACCGAGGGAGCAAGTGGCTCATCACAGCGCATTATCACACAGTTTGTCAAGGTGAGGCAGGGGGGTACTTTCTCTTTAAGGTCACTTTTTTTCCCATTTGCAAAAAATGTTTTGCCAATCGAGCCCTGAAAGTGTGTATATTGTTCAATATTTGGGGTGCATGAATATGGATATTATCTGTAAGAAATAAGAACCACTATGACAGTACTCCTCTGAGGATTTGTCAGTAACCTCTCTCCTGTCATTTCCCCTGCAGTGTCTCCAGAACCAGTCCAGTGACATCAGGCTGGTGTCGGAGCGGGTGCTGTGGTGGGTGTTTAAGGACAAGGCCACGCCCTCCCTGGAGCCCGCCCTCATCAAGCCTCTGGTGAAGAGCCTGCTGGACAATACCAAGGACAAGAACACCAGCGTCAGAGCCCAGAGCGAACACACCATCGTCAGCCTGCTCCGACTGCGCCAGGGAGAGCAGACCATGCAGGTCCGTGACACACACATACAAATAAACATCCACACAGTCTCAATTCTCATTATAAAGAGGACAATACTCGGGCTGATGGATTTAAGTTGTGCATTGTGCATCTGGTGTACTTCTCCAATAATATTCAAATCTCTCACTCTGTAATGTTATGTTTTGTCTTTCAGAGCGTTAGTGCCATCCTTGACTCCGCAAGTAATGACCTGCTGTCTGACTGTCACCGCCGCTCCCTGAGGAAGATCTCCAGCCTTCCAGACTCTAACGAAGAGATTGACGACACCATCCTCACGTGATGGGCAGGACTGAACACAGCTTGACAAATCCATACGGTTGCTCATGTACTCAGAAAAGACCTCCACAGCAATCAAGAAAAACTCTGCTGTCACATCTCACAAATACATACATCTATGGAGAGAACCCTCACACACACATACATCCCCATTAACTCCATGTTATCCATTGACCAAGGAAAAGGTATGAATTTACTCACTTTCCTTCATAATCCCCCCCTTTGAACAATTATTTCATTTGTTGATGTTTTAGTGGCTCTAAACATACATTTAGAACATTTTGTTTCATCTCACTAAGTGCAGTTACATTTCCTGAGTGAGCTCACTGCATAAAGAAAGTAATTTGTGCCAATTCCTTTGACATTTTAAATGTGTATTCAATGTCCCTCTTATTTTATTGAATTTATTTCAAGCATCACTGATACTAGTATAACAAAGCAGCAATTACATTTCTCCCATTGCTTATCCTCTGGGTTTTATACCTCTGCTTTGTGTGTGTGGGGAACGCAACCTGTTACCTTTATGATGAAGTTGATATTCTAAACAATTATAAGGTTGTAAAAATAAATCAAATAAAGACCTTGATTTGATAATGGTTTGAATTAGTCTGAATTAACTCAAGACTTTTTGCCACATTGTGAACGTCACTCATTATATTTATCTAATTGCATTCACCAGTATACAACACAAGTTACACAAATTGGAAATGTAGCTAGTAAGTCATATATCCTCTGTAAATTCAGAGAAGTATCCCTTAGTTAAGAGTGAAAAACTGCTGCCTATGACTTGGATACACATGAGACTGGATGTGGTGCGTTTTAGCAATTGTGTTGCTCCGAATGCAGTCTGTCTAGGTCAAAGGTGTAGAATTATTTACGAACAAATGGAAAGGTGTAAACTTTCAACGGCTCCCTGCATGGTGGCTAGAATCAATGGGCCCAAATGGATTAATGGTCCCACTTTGTCGTGCGTCTGCGCAGTGAGCATGGTTCGCGTAGGGTTGGGTGCACAACACTGTGCAGTAACTACCAGAGAAGGAAGCGGAGTTTCCGGCTATTTGCAGCAGAAGGAGAGGATTGCTGACACCGCCGGCTCGGGGGCTAGCAATTGGGCACACTCATTCATATCGGGGTAGGGTTGGTGAATTACAAGACAAGGCTACAGACAGCAAGTCGAGAGGAAGACCGAAAGTAACAGCAAAAGGCGGGGTGACCCACCAACTACCGGCATGGCCAGGGACTACGATTACCTCTTCAAGCTGCTCATCATCGGTGACAGTGGTAAGCGAATACCGTGGATGTGTGACGGGAAATGGGCCTTTCTAGGTTTTTACACGACGAGTCCCCGAAATGTAGGTCGAGGTTCATAACGTGATTTTGGACTCCGTTTTAAGTTGACGTCTTCATTTTAAAAGTCCACATCCAATATTTTCGGGCAATGGGAAAGAGCGGTGACTAGGGCGGAGGTTGTGTATCGCAGGCTGTCAGCCGATCAGGCCGGATATTGCTCGCTGCACGATAGTGTATTAGCGTCTATACTGGGACGAATTCCATCCATTCTAAGAATGTTATTTATGCGGGATACTTGACTGCCCAAGTATAATGGTGTTCCAAGTGTGTACATTGTAACTACATGTTTACATTACTTCGTAAAGCTAGCAAAGTGCTATTAGATTACTAGTTATAGCTACACTACAGTTCGCTAGTAAGCTAACGTTAGTCAGCTAACGTTACATAGTTACTGGCGAGTGTTTTTATTTTATCCCAGTAGCTAGCGGCTCCATTGAAGTTGTTAACCAACCGTTATCCTGCTGTGTCAACTAGCTAGGTTGCTTGTCAGTGTAGTAGTAAAATATATCTATATTTTCAGTAGTAGTTATGTTTGTAATTGCATATTAAAATGTGAAGTGCAGAGTTGTTTACAATAACCTTGGCTTTAATGATTTCTAGATGCTCCCTGGTTAGGGCCTAGTAGACAAATGATGTAGTAATGAAACATTCATAATATTATGATCCAACTAAATGCCAGAAGTCCAGTGAATATGAGGTATATTAGCTAAGAACAATACTACCACGTGTTGTTTTTCTACCTCCTACTCATATATTTTTTTTAAAGATGGTTGCATTCAGGTGAAAACATAAATCCACATTGACAACTCCACAATCACAATTCCTTTGTTGGGAAAGATCCATTGACACTCCCGGTCCTGGCACTACCCTGTCAGCTAGCTGATCACAATAGTGGGAAAGAAAGCAGTCCCCTTAGTACCACAGACACACAGGGGCCTGTGTCCCCTCAGCTGCAGTCTGGTACCAGTATTAGCACCGCTGTTAAAATATAAACCAATGCTCAAATGCAAGTCCTGTCCCCTCCCCTGTCACACTTACACATGCAATTGTTGCTGAGATCGATCTGACACGTATAGGGTTTAGGAGCTCAGATCAAGGGTCCCTTTCTGCACCTCATGGTCCCTCTGCAGTTAATTGGTCAATGAAAACTATTATTTGGACTGACAGAGGTCAAGTTTTGCATGACAACAACAAAGCAGAAACCAACTGTCACCCAGGTTACTGTGCCTCACGTTTGTTAACTAGTTTAAATACAGTATTGATGATTTTGAATGACATACTGTATTTTGTAACTTGTGCTTTTGCTTATCATCCTAGACACATTCAGGGACTATATCTTGACCACATGTTCCTATATGACAGCTAGGTACTCCTTCACAGACCGATAATTGTCCTCCAGGTATCACTGACAACTGTTTTACCAGTTAGACCAGAGATGGGTAATGGACCTGCCAGGTACCAGAGATTCTACAGGTTTACCCTTGACTCACCCAGTCATTGATATCATTCACTGTTAACAAGACTGACTACTGGACTGTCCAGTCCATCATTCAAAACAAAGATGGATTTCACTGGCTTACGACAGAGCCTGATTAAAAGGTAGCAATAATATGGTGATGTGGTTGTTAGTGTCCTGACAGATGTAAGTATTGTTACCCACAGAAAGAACACTATCTGTTTCTTGTAGCTGCAAGTAATGCTGTCTGGTGAAAGTGAACAAGACTCAGTGAATGATCAGAGGGATTTGTTTTCTGATGGGCTTTTAACTCAGGACCAATCAACCGCAGCTAGGCATGATCACATTACCTTTAGCTAGCAACTGATCTGAGCTGGTAGTACCTCTGCCTGGACTCACAGTTAAGCTCTGACATTTTGGCCAACTCCTCATCTGACAGTTGGCTAGCTGCCTGTCTTTGCCTCTTAGTGAATTCACTGAAAGTGTCATCTGATTGGTGTACCAAGTAATTTGCAACATGGGATGTTATGAACTGTACCAGAATAATTTGTTGCAAACCATCACCTCTATATTATTGTGATCTTAAACCTACTAAAGGTCATGCAGAGTACAGCTGTCACTGTCTTTTAACATGGACTAGATGGCATGTATTTGTCTGAGTGCATGCTGTCAAGGCCTGGCTGACTGACTGTGCTAATATACACTACATGACCAAAAGTATGTGGACACCTTCTTGTCAAACATCTCATTCAGATATCATGGGCATTAATATTGAGTTGGTCCCCCCCTTTGCTGCTCTAACAGCCTTCACTCTTCTGGGAAGGCTTTCCACTAGATGTTGGAACATTGCTGCAGGGAATTACTTCCATTCATCCTTGAGCATTAGTGAGGTCAAGCACTGATGTTGGGTGATTACGTCTGGCTCGCCATCGGCGTTCAATTCATCCCAAAGGTGTTTGGTGGAGTTGAGGTCAGGGCTCTGACCAGGCCAGTCAAGTTCTTCCACACCGATCTCGACAAACTTTTTCTGTATGGACCTCGCTTTGTGCACGTGGGCATTGTCATGCTGAAACAGGAAAGGGCCTTCCCCAAACTGTTGCCACAAAGTTGGAAGCACAGAATTGTCTAGTATGTCATTGTATGCTGTAGCATTAAGATTTCCCTTCACTGGAACTAAGGGGCCTAGCCCGAATCATGGAAAAACAGCCCCTCACGATTATTTCTCCTCCACCAAACTTTACAGTTGACACTCAGATTCTTCCGTCATACTGCCAGATGGTGAAGCGTGAATCATCACTCCAGAGAACGCATTTCCACTGCTCCAGAGTCCAATGGCGGGGAGCTTTACACCACTCCAGCCGATGCTTGGTATTGCGCATAGTGATCTTAGGCTTGTGTGCGGCTGCTCAGCCATGGAAATCCATTTCATGAAGCTCCCGACGAGCACTTATTGTGCTGACGTTGCTTCCAGAGCCAGTTTGGAACTCGGTAGTGAGTGTTGCACACTGAGGACAGACAATATAAAACAATATTCGCTACCTGCTTTAGTGCTCGTCGGTCCCGTTCTGTGAGCTTGTGTGGCCTACCACTTCGCGGCTGAGCCATTGTAGCTCCTAGATGTTTACGGTTATATGCATTCACTGTTGACCAGGGCAGCTCTCGCAGGGCCGAAATTTGATGAACTGACTTGTTGGGGAGGTGGCATCCTATGACGGTGCCACTTTGAAAGTAACTGAGCTCTTCAGTAAAGCCATTCGACTGTCAATGTTTGTATATGGAGTTTGCATGGCGGTGTGCTTGATTTTATACACCTGTCAGCAACGGGTGTGGCTGAAAAAGTCACTCATTTGAAGGGATGTCCACATACTTTTGTGTATATATAGTGTATCTATACGATATACCACAGAGGTCAGAAACACACCAGCCTAGTTTTAGGTGGTTTTTAATTGAATTTTATTTCACCTTTATTTAACCAGGTAGGCTAGTTGAGAACAAGTTCTCATTTACAACTGCGACCTGGCCAAGATAAAGCATAGCAGTGTGAACAGACAACAACACAAAGTTACACATGGAGTAAACAATAAACAAGTCAATAACACAGTAGAAAAAAGAAAAAGAGTCTACCGTATATACATTGTGTGCAAAAGGCATGAGGAGGTGGGCGAATAATTACAATTTAGCAGATTAACACTGGAGTGATAAATTATCAAATGGTCATGTACAGGTAGAGATACTGGTGTGCAAAAGAGCAGCAAAGTAAATAAATAAAAACAGTATGGGGATGAGGTAGGTCAATTGGGTGGGCTATTTACCGATGGACTATGTACAGCAGCAGCGATCAGTTAGCTGCTCAGATAGCAGATGTTTAAAGTTGGTGAGGGAGATAAAAGTCTCCAACTTCAGCGATTTTTGCAATTCGTTCCAGTCACAGGCAGCAGAGAACTGGAAGGAAAGGTGGCCAAATGAGGTGTTGGCTTTAGGGATGGTCAATGAGATACACCTGCTGGAGCGCGTGCTACGGGTGGTTGTTGCCATGGTGACCAGTGAACTGAGATAAGGCGGAGCTTTACTTTACATGGACTTGTAGATGACCTGGAGCCAGTGGGTCTGGCGACGAATATGTAGCGAGGACCAGCCGACTAGAGCATACAGGTCGCAGTGGTTGGTGGTATAAGGTGCTTTAGTAACAAAACGGATGGCACTGTGATAAACTGCATCCAGTTTGCTGAGTAGAGTATTGGAAGCTATTTTGTAGATGACATCGCCAAAGTCGAGGATCGGTAGGATAGTCAGTTTTACTAGGGTAAGTTTGGCGGCGTGAGTGAAGGAGGCTTTGTTGCGGAATAGAAAGCCGACTCTAGATTTGATTTTAGATTGGAGATGTTTGATATGAGTCTGGAAGGAGAGTTTACTGTCTAGCCAGACACCTAGGTACTTCTAGATGTCCACATATTCTTGGTCATAACCATCCAGGGTGGTGATGCTAGTCGGGCGTGCGGGTGCAGGCAGCGAACGGTTGAACGGTTATCGTCCTCTGTTATTCCTCCTGGCTCTTTCATGGTCAGAGAAAAACAGAGCTATGGAAATATGATGACTCTGGTGGCAAGCATATGTTTACAAAACATAACTCGAAGTCAGATAAATCTACATCTTCCTTCAAATTAGCTTACTCATGAAAACCTCTGTGTAGCCTAAATGTCATAATTAAAGGGTGGTAAGATATCAAATCTACTGAGTTGTAAGCCTTTTTAATCTGACTCTCAACCTGTCATTTTCTCTTCATTTCAGGAGTGGGGAAGAGCAGTCTCCTCCTGCGGTTTGCAGACAACACATTTTCAGGTAAGAGTAAATCTATCAGGTTATAAGTTGTTTGTTCTGTTGTATTTGAACAACTGTCCAACCCACACTACGTACAGTGAGTATTTGCCTTGCAAAATCAGACACTGGGTCTAATAACGTGTTGTTTTTGTTGTTGTTTGCAGGTAGCTACATCACCACGATTGGAGTGGACTTCAAGATCCGGACAGTTGAGATCAATGGGGAGAAGGTGAAGCTGCAGATCTGGGATACGGCAGGACAGGAGCGCTTCCGCACCATCACCTCCACGTGAGTACAGGCAGGGATGACTAACACGCACACACAAACACATGGAGAGCTGCAGTATTTTTTTACGAGGCCAACTTTTATGATAGTTTGAGCAAGTACTTCTCAAAGACTAGAATCATTTCCATGTTCTTTTTAGAATCTGATGGAATTTCCCACAGACCTTAATTACACATTTTAGTAACAGGCGGTTTTTAGTCAGAATTATAGGACGATAAAGGTTGGAGCTCAATGGCTCTCTCACTTGGGTGTCATCCCCATGGAGTTGCTTCACCTTGTTTCTATTTCTATTGCAGAAATTAGTGCCAATGCAATTTATTTTCTTCCTTTTTTTTACATTTTCTTGTGCTTGCCTTCATTGTCCAAGTTTCTCATTTTCTGTCCGTTGTGTATTTCGGCTCCATGTTTGACAGATAATTATTTGTGTAGAGCCTGCCAAATGGAATAGGGTCATTGCCTTTTTAAAATTGTGGCACAAATAACTAACAATGACCGAATTGGAAGACATTCCTCTCTGAATTCATATTGTTTTTTGTTTATTTTTTACTATGGCAGGTAGTTTCTCTCAAGTGAGTGCTTCCTAAACTGGAGTGGCTGAGAGAGTGTGCCCAGCCTTTCTCCTCTCTGTCATGAGAAACATGTGTAGTAATGAGCAGTTAGCATTCCTGAACAAGAATGCCGTCACTCAGGAGGGTAGGGTAAAGGTCTGAGCTAGTGAGAGTGACCTAACAACCGTCTGACTCACACTGTTCTCAGTTTGTCATGAATAGGACAGCATATAAAAAAAACATTCACTCCTTTTGGACTTTGCCGGACGGTACAATACTTTGACACTGTTTGGCTTTGATGACCTGCGACTATGACAGAGTGGAGATAGTAAAAACCTTGCTGTTTTGGACATTCACTCAATTTACAATAACGACAGTGAGGAACTGACAAAGGTGTTGAGAAAGAGAGGCATTTGAACCTGTGCATGTTTCCCAAGCCCCTGGGAAATGTGTCAATTTCTCCTCAGAAACAGAGCTGCTGGTTTTCCTATGGGAAAACCTCTACAAGTCTACAGTATGGATTCAGTGTGTGTTTTCTACTGAGCTGAGGGAACCTGGCTGTGTGAAGAGGGAGGTGGAGACTGCTACTGCTGGGTTGTTTTCGCTGATTGTTAATTGTGGAGAAGTAGAGTGGCATGGTGCCTCATTAGGTCTATGTGAATTTCAGTATAGAGATGGCTCACAGAGCCCTGCGTGCTGGAGTGGGAAACCCCACCTCCGTTAGGTAAATGGTCAGCCCACCCAGGGTGTATTTTGCCATATGTTCTTCCGTCAGTCACAGTCCAGTAGCTGCCATATGTTTGTCTTCATGGACAGGTGTGTGTGTGTGTGTGTGTGTGTGTGTGTGTGTGTGTGTGTGTGTGTGTGTGTGTGTGTGTGTGTGTGTGTGTGTGTGTGTGTGTGTGTGTGTGTGTGAGGGAGGGAGGGAGGGAGGGAGGGAGGGAGGGAGGGAGGGAGGGACTGGAGTCTGGCTCCAGCGCCCACTGTGTGTTTGTGGTTCTCCATTCATCTGTGCAGAACACCCTCGCTGACTGCCCCCTTACTCCTGGGCTGTGTGTGTCAGGCCATTACAATGTCTCACACAAACACACACACCACCCGCCCCTTTGAAAGGCCTATTGTGCTTATTGTGTGTGTGGTGCAGTCAGATTGGGGATGCACCCTCATTTTGGGTCCTACTCAAACTTATTCAGACATTTTTTTTGTTTGTTCATGAATACTGTGGCTGTCCTCTACTTCCAGCTCTGTATAGCCTATATACAGGTAACTGCCAAAATAAAAGAAACACCAGCATAAAGTGTCTTAATTGGACGCTGGGCCAACACGACCCGCCAGAACATCTTCATTGCGTCTTGGCATAGATTTTAAATGTCCGGAATTCTATTGGAGGGATGTGACGCCATTCTCCCACAAGAAATGGCTTAATCTGGTGTTTTGTTGCTTATGGTGGTGAAAGATGCTGTTTCAGGCACCACTCCAGCATCTCCCATAAGTGTTCAATTGGGTTGAGATCTGGTGAGTGAGACGACACACACACACACTTTAAACCCCCTGTGCTCCTTTGAGACCCCTCTTTCAAAGTCACTGAGATACCTTTTAGCCATGGTAGCCAAAATAATGGGCAACTGGGCATTTTTATACATGACTCTAAGCATGATGGGATGTTAATTGCTTAATTAACTAAAATCAAATGACATTTTATTGGTCACATACGTGTTTAGCAGATGTTATTGCGGGTGGAGCGAAATGCTTGTGCTTCTAGTTCTGACAGTGCAGTAATATCTCAGTTTCACAACACATACCCAAAATACACATACATCTAAGTAAGGAATGGATTAAGAATATATATATACACACACATGTACAGTTGGAAGTCGGAAGTTTACATACACCTTAGCCAAATACATTTAAACTCAGTTTTTTACAATTCCTGACATTTAATTCTAATAAAAAATTCCCTGTCTTATGTCAGTTAGGATCCCCACTTTATTTTAAGAATGTGAAATGTCAGAATAATAGAAGAGAGAATGATTTATTTCAGCTTTTATTTCTTTCATCACATTCCCAGTAGGTCAGAAGTTTACATACACTCAATTAGTATTTGGTAGCATTGCCTTTAAATGGCTTAACTTGGGTCAAACGTTTTGGGTAGCCTTCCACAAGCTTTCCACAATAAGTTGGGTGCATTTTGGCCCATTCCTCCTGACAGAGCTGGTGTAACAGTCAGGTTTGTAGGCCTTTTTGCTCGCACACTCTTTTTCAGTTCTGCCCACAAATTTTCTATAGGATTGAGGTCAGGGCTTTGTGAGGGCCACTCCAATACTTTGTTGTCCTTAAGCCATTTTGCCACAACTTTGGAAGTATGCTTGGGGTCATTGTCCATTTGGAAGACCCATTTGCGACCAAGCTTTAACTTCCTGACTGATGTCTTGAGATGTTGCTTCAATTATTCCACATAATTTTCTTTCCTCATGATGCCATCTATTTTGTGAAGTGCACCAGTCCCTCCTGCAGCAAAGCACCCCCACAACATGATGCTGCCACCCCCGTGCTTCACGGTTGGGATGGTGTTCTTCGGCTTGCAAGCCTCACCCTTTTCCTCCAAACATAATAAAGGTCATTATGGCCAAACAGTTCTATTTTTGTTTTATCAGACCAGAGGACATTTCTACAAAAAGTATGATCTTTGTCCCCATGTGCAGTTGCAAACTGTAGTCTGGCTTTTTTTGTCGGTTTTGGAGCAGTAGCTTCTTCCTTGCTGAGCTGCCTTTCAGGTTATGTTGATCTAGGACTTGTTTTACTGTGGATATAGATACTTTTGTACCTGTTTCCTCCAGGTCCTTTGCTGCTGTTCTGGGATTGATTTGCACTTTTCGCACCAAAGTACGTTCATCTCTAGGAGACAGAAAGCGTCTCCTTCCTGAGCGGTATGATGGCTGCGTGGTCCCATGGTGTTTATACTTGCGTACTATTGTTTGTACAGATGAACATGGTACCTTCAGGCGTTTGGAAATTGCTCCCAAAGATGAACCAGACTTGTGGAGGTCTGCAATTTTTTTTCTGAGGTCTTTGCTGATTTCTTTTGATTTTCCCATGATGTCAAGCAAAGAGGCACAGAGTTTGAAGGTAGGCCTTACAGGTACACCTCCAATTGACTCAAATTATGTCAATTATCCTATCAGAAGCTTCTAAAGCCATGACATCATTTTCTGGAATTTTCCAAGCTGTTTAAAGGCACAGTCAACATAGTGCATGTAAACTTCTGACCCACTAGAATTGTGACCAAGTGAAATAATCCTTCTTTATTAAACAATTGTTGGAGAAATGACTTGTCATGCACAAAGTAGATGTTCTAACCAACTTCAACAGTATATATGAAATGGGTGATGCAATATGTAAACACAATTTTAAAGTGACTAAGATACCATAGAATAGTGTGGAGTACAGTTTATACATATGGGATGAGTAATGCTAGATACAGGACATTATTCAAGTGGCTAGTGATCCATTTCTAAAAGTGGCCAGTGATCCCTAATCTATGCCTATAGGCAGCCGCCTCTGATGTGCTGGTGATGGCTGTTTAGCAGTCTGATGGCCTTGAGATAGAAGCTGTTTGTCAGTCTCTCGGTCCCTGCTTTGATGCACCTGTACTGACCTTGCCTTCTGGATGGTAGCGGGGTGAACAAGCAGTGGCTCGGGTGGGTGATCTTTTTGGCCTTCCTGTGACATCAGGGGTGCTGTAGGTGTCCAGGAGGGCGGGAAGAACACTATAATTAATATGGATTATTGAACTCTGAGCAGCATGTGGAGTCAGTGTATATGTTATACGCTTTCAGTTAATTTTGGCTGTTATAGGAATGACAAAAGGAAATAAATGTTCTATATTGTGCCATTTATTGGAAAAGGTCTAAGTCTATTGGATCATAAAGAAGCATCGCATCTTAATGTGAGCATGTGCAGTCCTGGGCTCATTTGTCTTCAATCATACTCTTTGCTTTGTTAACATCAGTTGGGATTGATTGAAATCGCCAATGTGTGTTTGTGTAATAGTGTGACTCTGTTCTCTAAGTTAGGCTCCCCCTATTGGACTTGAGGTCAGCATGCTGACTGCTCTCTCTTTCTGTCTCTGTCTCCAGATACTACAGAGGAACACATGGGGTCATAGTGGTATATGATGTCACAAGTGCCGAATCCTTTGTCAATGTGAAACGATGGCTACATGAAATCAACCAGAACTGTGATGACGTGTGTCGAATATTAGGTGAGTCCAGTCCACCTGTTTCAAATACCTTTACTCAGTGCAGTGTTTTTGCAGCAGGGACCCTTGCTTAAGGCCGTATGAAATCCTTGCAGTGGACGGAATCGCGGAATCCAGACATTAAAATGGAATTCAACAATATAAAAAATAGTTTAACTTTTATTGAATGCTGTTAACTAATTAGAACATTTATTAATTTGCACAAATTTCTCATAAGACATGAAAATAATGAAGCAACAGAATAGGAATGCCCCTGTCTGTGTGCGATGCACATATTTGTCTATCACTTATTGCATCGACATGAACACAGAACATACAATTTTGTTTTATCTATTAAAAAAAGTGTAATTTTGAGAGTGAAAAACGTAAAATAATCTCAAACCGGGGGAAATGAAATTGAGGAATCTGGGAAAAATGCAACAGATTTGAACGGATCCTTCATCCAGTTGAGCAGAACGCTAAAAAGGTCTTTCTATTCCTATTCTGCCTTAGTGGGAAACAAGAATGACGATCCCAACTCAAAGGTGGTGGAGACAACTGACGCACAGAAGTTTGCAGAGCAGATGAGCATCAACCTCTTTGAGACGAGTGCAAAAGAGAACATCAATGTGGAAGAGGTAAGTCATTGGCCAGGGACCCTGTAATATTAGTAATGGAAAGTTGAGTGGGTAGAATTGTTCATGGAACACAGGCTTGAAGGTGAGGTTGTTGCTTCATTGGAGGAAATATATAACAATCTCTCATCCAAAACAATGTAGTTGATTGTTTACCATATTGTGTTGTTTTTGTGATTTCCCCATAGATGTTTAACTGTAGTTGATGGCGTTCACCATGTTGTTTTTGTGTTTTCCCCATAGATGTTTAACTGTAGTTGATGGCGTTCACCATGTTGTTTTTGTGTTTTCCCCACAGATGTTTAACTGTAGTTGATGGCGTTCACCATGTTGTTTTTGTGATTTCCCCATAGATGTTTAACTGTAGTTGATGGCGTTCACCATGTTGTTTTTGTGATTTCCCCATAGATGTTTAACTGTAGTTGATGGCGTTCACCATGTTGTTTTTGTGATTTCCCCACAGATGTTTAACTGTAGTTGATGGCGTTCACCATGTTGTTTTTTTCCCCACAGATGTTTAACTTTTGATGGCGTTCACCATGTTGTTTTTGTGTTTTCCCCAGATGTTTAACTGTAGTTGATGGCGTTCACCATGTTGTTTTTGTGATTTCCCCACCAGATGTTTAACTGTTTGATGGCGTTCACCATGTTGTTTTTGTGATTTCCCCACAGATGTTTAACTGTAGTTGATGGCGTTCACCATGTTGTTTTTGTGTTTTCCCCACAGATGTTTAACTGTAGTTGATGGCGTTCACCATGTTGTTTTTGTGATTTCCCCATAGATGTTTAACTGTAGTTGATGGCGTTCACCATGTTGTTTTTGTGATTTCCCCATAGATGTTTAACTGTAGTTGATGGCGTTCACCATGTTGTTTTTGTGATTTCCCCATAGATGTTTAACTGTAGTTGATGGCGTTCACCATGTTGTTTTTGTGATTTCCCCATAGATGTTTAACTGTAGTTGATGGCGTTCACCATTTCCCCATAGATTGTTTAACTGTAGTTGATGATTTTGTTTTGTGATTTCCCCATAGATGTTTAACTGTAGTTGATGGCGTTCACCATGTTGTTTTTGTGATTTCCCCATAGATGTTTAACTGTAGTTGATGGCGTTCACCATGTTGTTTTTGTGATTTCCCCATAGATGTTTAACTGTAGTTGATGGCGTTCACCATGTTGTTTTGTGATTTCCCCATAGATGTTTAACTGTAGTTGATGGCGTTCACCATGTTGTTTTGTGATTTCCCCATAGATGTTTAACTGTAGTTGATGGCGTTCACCATGTTGTTTTTGTGATTTCCCCATAGATGTTTAACTGTAGTTGATGGCGTTCACCATGTTGTTTTTGTGATTTCCCCATAGATGTTTAACTGTAGTTGATGGCGTTCACCATGTTGTTTTTGTGATTTCCCCACAGATGTTTAACTGTAGTTGATGGCGTTCACCATGTTGTTTTTGTGTTTTCCCCACAGATGTTTAACTGCATCACAGAGCTAGTGCTGAGAGCCAAGAAGGAGGTGCAGGCCAAGCAGCAGCAGCAGCAACAGAATGACGTGGTCAAACTCACCAAGAACAGTAAACGAAAGAAAAAGTGCTGCTAGCGAACTCAAACCCACTCACAAAGTCCAGCAGCGTCTGCTCCAGAGAACACACACAGGATGGGACTCCAAGCATCTAAATTAAGACAAGATAGATTTAATAAATATACAATGGGAAAAAAGTCCCCTTTGGACAAAAATCATGAAGAAAAAAAATAAATGTACAGATTTTATTAGAAGTCAGAAGTGTTATTTGGAATTCAGCAGATGACACTATTTAACAGTGATCCTCCTTTCTTGAAGGATCTGCAAGCAGACAAGTGATGGCCATAATGCTCAGATTTCTATATGCATATATTCTTACATCGGTATCTATTTTGTCCTTCTCATTCCACTTCACACGGGACATTGAGTCAAGTGAAACTGTGCACCCGAAGTGGAGGACTCACTTTTTTTTTGATGATTTTCTTTGTTTTTTGGGGGTGAGGGGTGGGGTCTGTTGTTGGAATGGGGGACTAAGTAAAACATCTTTACTGGGGAAGGGGTTCACAACCTTCGTACATTTTTTATTTTGACTTTTCAGACACCTGTATGGCTCATCCCAACCCATTATGAACTTCTGGTTTGTTTTTGGACTTGATGGGAAAATATCATGAGGATGATGATTGATAGGCAACCTTTAGCAACTAATCCAATGGACAGAACTGGTGACTTCTATCTTATCTTTGGTTCTCTTTTTTTGCCAAGCTTTTTCTCCTTTTCCCCTTAATCTCTAGCCAACGACCGGTTTCTAGAGAGGTTTTCAGAGCAGTGAACCACTCCCATGGCCCTGGCTGGGACGCAATGCTCTGCCATCACCACTCACTGCAGTCTTATTGTGCGCTAAGTTTGTTTTTAAAAGAAGAAAAAAATCTTCCACTTTTTTAAAACAATGATACTGCCAATATGTTGTTAATGAAATAGTTAGAAACTCTGTGTCTCCCCTTATTGGACTGTTGCCATAGAGACCCACTGGGTGTAGTAATTTGGGGTTAGGGTCTGTAGGGGCCCAGGTAGCCCTCAGGGAGAGAGCCCAGGAACCACACTCCAGCCTCTGGCCTCTACTCCCATGCACCAAACACCTCATATCAGCACCTCTCAGCTATGGATTCAACCCCCTTAGCTTCCGCCACTTGTGGTGCATTTTAATTATAACATCTATCAATGCAGGGTGCATTTGGTTTGTGCCGGGAGGATGGTGTTGACAAGAAATGGGAGGTTTATTGTAGTCGGTGCAGTGATCCTGATCCATAGCTGACTGGTTAGCCTTATGTGTGTGTGTGTGTTCAGCACTTAACACTGTTTGAAGGGGTATGTATAAGGTATCTGACATGCATTTTAGTATTCATAAGCTATCAAGGAGCTTGCAAAATGTTCTGAACTATTAACACGTGTATGCCTGGTGGTTTCGTCATGTTTCTATCTAGGACTTGTGACTATCTGGTTACCTGTTTAACCGAAGTCTTACTATCCAGTGTTCTGCTTGACTGTGAGTGAGTGGCAGGATGTCAGTGAGAGACTGTTTCCTTCCTGAGCGTCTGCTATGGGGGAGCATTAGTGATGGAGCAATGAGAACCTTGACCGTAACACTTTCCTACACACATCGGGCCCTGAATACCTCTCCCTCTGCTTGAGGGTAACTGGTGTAGGCTGAGTTGGCCATGATGTGGGTTTGGGAAATCTCTATGTGACCTTAACCAGACAACCATTGAGATGGGGAACATGACAGTGCCACAACCTGAGCTCTGGGTGATGCAAGCCAAGCAGTGGAGAAATGGGATCAAATTCCAGACTGTATGATTTCTATTCATTATGTGTATATAAATATAGTTGTGTGTTTTATATTCAATATACAGAACATACACACATTCGCACACACAATTGTGCATGTATTGACATGCCTTGTGTGCTATGGTTGAAACACACTTATCAGCTGTGGTTTGCTGTACACTGGAGAAAGAGATGTACTATTCAGTTCCCTTCATGAATTTAATCAATAAACGTTTTAAAATAATAAATATTTGACACAATGACTGATCTCTCTTGTCAATTATTTGAAGCTTGCTCTTGATTCTTGTTGGGCTTCTGTCTTCTTGCTTTTTGTTAATAAAACTATGTAGGAATTGTGCTACTTAAATATCTTCTATAAAGCTGTTGTTTTCTTCTTTGTTGTTGACCACAATGAAACTATATGAACTCACAGTGTAGAGCATTCATTTACTTTGACTGTAAGTGGCTTAATAAATGGAGTTTTGTCCATAGAAGGCAAGGGCTTTTTCTCAATATATGGAGTGGAGCCAAAGTAAGAACACTACCAAGACAGTTTCTTTATTTCTGTCCCCATTTTATTTTTTCACAGTGGTCTCCACATAAAGAATCACATTCATTGGTTACACTTTCCCTTGGAAAATTGCTAGAAAAATCACTTCTCATTTACAATATTTGGATATTTTTTCCCCATTACTAAAAATAGTCATTTGCTATGAATATAAAACCATACTCTTACACATTTCTTCCATCATAAATATTATGTACCTCGTTATGAAAGTGTCATCAATACAGGAAAAATTAGGTTGTCATGTACAATATTTGAATGAGTATGCATATTCATAATGTGTAAATACATACAATGGGGCAAAAAAGTATTTAGTCAGCCACCAATTGTGCAAGTTCTCCCACTTAAAAAGATGAGAGAGGCCTGTAATTTTCATCATAGGTACACTTCAACTATGACAGACAAAATGAGAAAAGAAATTCCAGAAAATCACATTGTAGGATTTTTAATGAATTTATTTGCAAATTATGGTGAAAAATAAGTATTTGGTCAATAACAAATGTTTATCTCAATACTTTGTTATATACCCTTTGTTGGCAATGACAGAGGTCAAACGTTTTCTTCACAAGGTCTTCACAAGGTTTTCACACAATTGCTGGTATTTTGGCCCATTCCTCCATGCTGATCTCCTCTAGAGCAGTGATATTTTGGGGCTGTTGCTGGGCAACACGGACTTTCAACTCCCTCCAAAGATTTTCTATGGGGTTGAGATCTGGAGACTGGCTAGGCCTCTCCAGGACCTTGAAATGCTTCTTACGAAGCCACTCCTTCGTTGCCCGGGCGGTGTTTTTGGGATCATGGTCATGCTGAAAGACCCAGCCACGTTTCATCTTCAATGCCCTTGCTGATGGAAGGAGGTTTTCACTCAAAATCTCACGATGCATGGCCCCATTCATTCTTTCCTTTACACCAGGGGTGTCAAAGTCAAATGGACGGAGGGCCAAATAAAAAAATCAGCTACAAGACGAGGGCCGGACTGTTCGAATGTTCATTGAAAATTTTTTAAATGACGCATATAGTCTAGTGAACCTAATTGAACCTACTGAAAACCTAACAAATATATTACAATATGATCAGATAAATAAAGCAATATTTTCTTATGGCTCTGTCAGTAATCTTTAATTTTCAACAGACACAAAAGACAAATTTCCTTTATATAAATATCCCCATAACATGAACATTAAATGAAAGAAACCGGTATTCAAGGCACCATCAGTAGACTATATTTTCTATTTTATCAAAAGTGGGCTAAATTTACTTCAAAGAAAAAACAATAATAGCAATTTTCTATCATCCACTCAACTGAAATATTTTTAAAATATAATTGGATTGAAATACAAAAAAATAAAGTGCAAAAATCTATTAATCAAAAACAACACTTTGTTTAAGGAGAAGTAACATGCAGTGAAAACAAATATTAAATTTTAACTTTTAAACTTGAACTGAGTAAAAACTCTAAATATGTGATTGCACAGTAATGTTCACTTGTTTGAGGTTGAGGGTGATACTTGGTGGTGTCCCATCTTTTCCACAAGTTCATCAATGTTCGGGGTAAGGCTCTGAGCTGAAGAAATCCTCAGAATTGAGTGGAGGTGTTCAGCAGTAAGTCGACTTCTGTGTGATGTTTTGTTCAGGTTCATCAAAGAAAACAGTTGTTCACACAGGTATGTGCTGCCAAACATAGACAACGTTTGAGCAGCCTGGATGCGCAGCTGGGGCATTGTGCCGGGAGGAAACGGGCGAACTCCGCAGCACCCACTGCCGCATATTTTGCCCTCAGTGCATCATTGCATTGGAGGTCAATCAACTCCATTTGGAGGTTTGGTGGTGAGCTTTCCACGTCAACAGCAAATGGGTTACCGAGCAGTTCCAACCTGCTTTTTGTGCTTCAAAGTCAGCAAATCGGCGTCGAAAGTCAGCAAGCATACCTATTTTATCAGCCAACTGTGTGCTCGGGAACGCACTGGTAGAGAGCTTCTCTTTCATGGTCTGGCAGCTGGGAAAGTGGCTCAAATTTTCTTTCCGCATCTGCGTCTCCCACAGAGTCAGTTTGGTTTTAAATGCCTTCACTGTACTGTACATATCAGAGATGACACGATCCCGACCCTGCAGCTGCAAGTTTATTGCATTCAGATGACTCGTAATGTCACACAGAAAAGCCATTTCACACAGAAACATTTCGTCTCGGAGTTGTGTTGTGTCTTTCCCTTTGCTGTCCAAGAACAGACAAATCTCCTCACGAAGCTCGAAACATCTTTGAAGCACCTTTCCCTGGCTTAGCCATCGCACCTCTGTGTGATAAGGCAAATCACCATGCTCCGTTTCTAACTCCGTCAGAAATGCCTTGAACTGGCGGTGATTCAAACCTTTGGCTCTGATAAAGTTAACTGTGCGCGTGATGATGCTCATTACATGCTCCATTTTCAAGGCTTTACCGCACAACGCTTCCTGGTGTATGATACAATGATAAGCTGTCAGCTCACCTGTCGCGTTTTCCTCTTGCATCTTTTCCCGTATCTTCGCCACCAGTCCGCTCCTGTGTCCACACATCGCAGGTGCTCCGTCGGTTGTCAAACCCACGAGTTTTTCCCAAGGCAGCTCCATCTCATTTACACATCTTGACACCTCTTCATACAAATCATGCCCCGTAGTTGTGCCATGCATAGGACGTAAAGCCAAAAACTCCTCTGTCACGCTTTAGGTTGGAGTCCACTCCGCGGATGAAAATTGACAACTGGGCAATGTCAGAAATGTCGGTGCTCTCATCCACAGCCAAGGAATATGCAATAAAATCTTTTCCCTTTTTCACAAGCTGCTCTTTTAGATTGATGGACAACTGGTCTACTCTCTCGGCAATGGTGTTTCTGCTCAGACTCACATTTAAAAAGAGTTGCCTTTTTCTGGGCAAACTTCGTCACAAACTTTAATCATGCAGTTTTTGATGAAATCCCCCTCCGTAAATGGCCGGGCTGATTTAGCGATCTCTTCTGCCAAAATAAAACTGGCCTTGACAGCAGCCTGGCCTTGTGATTTGGCTTTTTTGAACAGAGCCTGTCGAGATTTGAGGCCTCGTTTTAATTCCTCTGCCTTTTGTAGCCTTTGTTCCATGTCCATATTCTTGTTTTTGTCCGCGTGTTTCGTTTCATAATGTCGTCTCAGATTATACTCTTTCAGTACCGCCACACTTTCTCCACACAGAAGACACACAGGTTTTCCAGCTACCTTCGTGAACATATACTCCGACTCCCACCTTGTTTGAAACCCCCGGTTCTCAGTATCCACCTTCCGTTTTGCCATTTTTGATGGGTATCTGAAAGTTAATTTTACTGTGATGCTGACGACTGCTGTGCCAATAAATATTGAAATGAAGCAGCCTACTGCTCGGTGCGTCACCTTTGCATTGTGGGAAATGTAGTATTGGTGCGTGTAAAAGATCTGCGGGCTGCCGGCTTGCTGCGGGCCGGTTCTAATAATAAATCAAGATCATCCCAGGGGCCGTAAAAAACCTTCTTGCGGGCCGGATGTGGCCCGCGGGCCTTGACTCTGACATATGTGCTTTACACGGATCAGTCGTCCTGGTCCCTTTGCAGAAAACCAGCCCCAAAGCATGATGTTTCCACCCCCATGCTTCACAGTAGGTATGGTGTTCTTTGGATGCAACTCAGCATTCTTTGTCCTCCAAACACGACGAGTTCAGTTTGTACCAAAAGTTATATTTTGGTTTCATCTGACCATATGACATTCTCCCAATCTTCTTCTGGATCATCCAAATGCTCTCTAGCAAACTTCAGACAGGCCTGGACATGTACTGGCTTAAGCAGGGGGACACGTCTGACACTGCAGGATTTGAGTCCCTGGCGGCGTAGTGTGTTACTGATGGTAGGCTTTGTTACTTTGGTCCCAGCTCTCTGCAGGTCATTCACTAGGTCCCCCCGTGTGGTTCTGGGATTTTTGCTCACCGTTCTTGTGATCATTTTGACCCCACGGGTTGAGATCTTGCGTGGAGCCCCAGATCGAGGGAGATTATCAGTGGTCTTGTATGTCTTCCATTTCCTAATAATTGCTCCCACAGTTGATTTCTTCAAACCAAGCTGCCTACCTATTGCAGATTCAGTCTTCCCAGCCTGGTGCAGGTCTACAATTTTGTTTCTGGTGTCCTTTGACAGCTCTTTGGTCTTGGCCATAGTGGAGTTTGGAGTGTGACTGTTTGAGGTTGTGGACAGGTGTCTTTTATACTGATAACAAGTTCAAACAGGTGCCATTAATACAGGTAACGAGTCTGCTAAATGACTTAAATGTAATGTAAATGTAGAGGACAGAGGAGCCTCTTAAAGAAGAAGTTACAGGTCTGTGAGAGCCAGAAATCTTGCTTGTTTGTAGGTGACCAAATACTTATTTTCCACCATAATTTGCAAATAAATTCATTAAAAATCCTACGATGTGATTTTCTGGAATTTCTTTTCTCATTTTGTCTGTCATAGTTGAAGTGTACCTATGATGAAAAGTACAGGCCTCTCTCATCTTTTTAAGTGGGAGAACTTGCACAATTGGTGGCTGACTAAATACTTTTTTGCCCCACTGTATACACTACTGTTCAAAAAATTTGGGGTCACTTGGACATTTCCTTGTTTTTGTCCATTAGAATAACATCAAATTGATCAGAAATACAGGTTAGACATGGTTAATGTTGTAAATGAATATTGTAGCTGAAAACGGCTGATTTTAATGGAATATCTACATAGGCGTACACAGGCCCATTATCAGCAACCATCACTCCTGTGTTCCAATGGCACGTTGTGTTAGCTAATCCAAGTTTATCATTTTAAAAGGCTAAGTGATCATTAGAAAACACTTCTGCAATTATGTTAGCACAGCTGAAAACTGTTGTTCTGATTAAAGATGCAATAAAACTGGCCTTCTTTAGACTAGTTGAGTATCTGGAGCGTCAGCATTTGTGGGTTCGATTACTGGCTCATAATGGCCAGAAACAAATAGCTTTCTTCTGAAACTCGTCAGTCTGTTCTTGTTCTGAGAAATGAAGGCTATTCCATGCGAGAAATTTCCAAGAAACTGAAGATCTCGTACAACGCTGTGTACTACTCCCTTCACAGAACAGCGCAAACTGGCTCAAACCAGAATAGAAAGAGGAGTGGGAGGTCCCGGTGGCACAACTGAGCAAGAGGACAAGTACATTAGAGTGTCTAGTTTGAGAAACAGACGTCTCACAAGTCCTCACCTGGCAGCTTCATTAAATAGTATTCGCAAAACACCAGTCTCAACGTCAACAGTGAAGAGGCGACTCTGGGATGCTGGCCTTCTAGGCAGAGTTCCTCTGTCCAGTGTCTTTGTTCTTTTGCCCATCTTAATCTTTTATTTTTATTGGCCAGTCTGAGATATGGCTTTTTCTTTGCAACTCTGCCCAGAAGGCCAGCATCCCAGAGGCGCCTCTTCACTGTTGACGTTGAGACTGGTGTTTTGCGGATCAGGACAACAGTTTTCAGCTGTGCTAACATAATTGCAAAAGGGTTTTCTAATGATCAATTAGCCTTTTAAAATGATAAACTTGGATTAGCTAACACAACATGCCGTTGGAACACAGGAGTGATGGTTTCTGATGATGGGCCTCTGTACACCTATGTAGATTTTCCATTTAAAAAATCTGCTGTTTCCAGCTACAATAGTCATTTACAACATTAACAATGTCTACACTGTATTTCTGATTAATTTGATGTTATTTTAATATACACAAAAATGTGCTTTTCTTTCAAAAACAAGGACATTTCTAAGTGACCCCAAACCTTTGAACTGTAGTGTACATCCACACTTACACATATGTAACCTGTGTCAAGTCATATAGCTTTTATGTTATTTATCTCTTGTTCATTCTCACTTAACATTTCAAACTGAATGTCTTTGATACTAAGTCCACTTGTGTTCTGGGATATTCCCTTTCAGTGTCATGACAGTGTGCATTATCCATATTCAATTGACTGGGGCAGGGAAGATGGTCCCTTACCATTACAGGAACATATTGAATGTGTCAGGAGAGAGAGACCTGGTTAAGTTCAGTAACACATTCATTTATAAAGGATAAATTGCACAAATGTAATTATTGATGATTGTCCACGAATGAGGTTGACATGAAGCTATGTTTGTTACCCTATGTATGTCTATAGTGGTGAGTCAGGGGGGAAATGGGGGTGCTGATGCAAAAATAATGTTTTCCAAGACCTTCCACAGATTGCCCAAATTCATGGTCAATTACCTATTTCGAAGGTTCCAGGCAACCCAAAACAATGTTTGCCATTGGTGATTGTAAAAAGACACACACACACACTGAGACCAAGTCAAATTCCAAAGAACAGGGCCCATAAGGACAAGCAGATGACACACCATGGAATGTCTGCTTTTTCCTAAACATGCATAAACACACACACACACACACACACACACACACACACACACACACACACACACACACACACACACACACACACACACACACACACACACACACACACACACACACACACACACACACACACACACACACACACACACACACACACACACACACACACACACACACACAAGAACATCTCTTCCTTCAGCATCCAGGATGGTTAACGGGTAATAACATTGAGGACAGGAGACAGGCTTTAAAAAGCGTTTGCAAATGGAAAATGGAAACAATACAATTGACAGTAATTTTGGACATAACATATACATGAAGAGTGTACAACATTAAACTGAATAAACAAATGCATGGATGTAAATTACAGGCCAGAGCTCTTGAACCGACCACCCCAAACCCCTGAATGAACAGAATGGCCAAACTTGTAGACCAGAGGCCATGTCCAGGAACACCTGGTGCCAACAGGCCATGAGGCTGAGTTCAAGAAGAAGACAAGGATATGAGAACTAACATTCTGGTCATGGTAAGTGTTGTTTGATCCCATTCGTAATATAGGTAAATGCTCGTTCCATGTTCAACCAACCTCTAGCTTGGCCTGCAGAATATACTTCTCATCACTCCGTTCTGAGGCTGCAGTCTAGCTGTGTGTGGTTGGCTTCCTGCCCAATATAATAATGTCGCCAGTTAGTGCCTTTCCGAGCTGACCAGCTACTGGTGTTAGACCCCCTTAACCATTCCCTCAGATCAATACAACAACACAGCTGCTTAGACTACAGACAAATTGGCAGAACTCGTTCCTTTACACTCTTAGGAAAAAAAGGTTATATCAAGAATCGTAAAGGGTTATTTGCTGTCCCCGTAGGTGAACCCTTTGTAGAACCCTATTGGGTTCCATGTCAAACCCTCTGAAAATGGTTCAACATGGAACCCAAAAGGGTCTTACCTGGAACCAAAAGGGTTCTCCTATGGGGATATCTGAAGAACCCTTTTGGAACCCTTTTATCTAAGAGTGTAACTGTGGGCTGGAGTGAAGGCTATGGAAGCAAATCCTACTTTGTAGAAAATGTCAGTACTACCCAGAACCCCTGTTAAAAGCAAACTGGTAATGCCGTTGTTTTTGTAGGCTTGCTGGTAAACACTTGATTCAAACATTGGTTGACTGACTCACAGAATCCTAACTCGTGATACAAGAGCATAACTCTACCTTCGACAACATTCTGTGATTTGCGTGAAAGTTAGAATGACTTATTGCTTGGACAGAACTGAACAGTCACATGAAGAACTTAGAATCTCCAATCTTCACCCCTCCTCTCCCTTTCCACAGAGATCCCCATTTGTGTGTAAACACTCAAAACACAAAACAAAACTACAGGGACAAAGTATCATTCTAAAAAGAAAGAGTACAATTTCATTGTATGCCTTTATAAATCTATTGATTTCATCCCAACCTACTCTCAACTCTTTAAAAATAACCATTCTTTGGGTTTACCCTAATCAACAACCTAACCAATTGAGATGGCGAGAAGACATCTGCATAGGTTTGCTCAGGTGCTTGAGATATGACGTCCAATACACACACAGAGGTCAGAGGACCGTGCCAGTCTCGCGCCATGAGGCTTCAGATGCATCACATTTATCTGCATACACTCTACAAATATGGAGTCACGGATTCTGTTTGACTGGCCTGAATGGAAGCCCAAAAGCTAGGAAATAAAGTGTCCACTATCATAAGCTTTGAAGCAATGGGAATGGCAGTAGACTGTCAATATTACTGTGATACTATAACTAAAGCACTCTGTAGGCCATGTCAATAGGTTTTCCTGTGGAACTCGATTGGTGGTAGCTGACTGAGTAGGTTACTTTGTGTTCCAATGAATGGTCATTTGACAGTTAACTATAGCACAATATGGATGCCTTTGACTTGCCAAAGTTAGGCACTGCAGACGTATTGAGAGATCTTTTTGACTTCCCCTTTCTCAACCTAGACTAATGTAAACAGTTGTGAGGATTTGGTCAGCTAGGAGGAAGATACATGGCCATTGTACAGACAATGTTTGAAAATACAGTTTTCTTATCACTTTCTGAATGTCAAATGTATGCTAAACGTGACATTCTAACTGTAGAAGTCCACCTGGATAGAGGCTGCAACTAACGACAGCTGCCTAGAGGTTTATTTAGATGCCAGAGACTGACAAGAGGCCTGTGTAGAAATGTCCATGGACCTGAGATAGACCCATACTCACTTTGACTGGTTTCGATACATTCAGTGCTTGGTAAATGTAAGTGTCACTTTGTCATGCCGTGGTTGCTCAGTCAGTATTGAGTATGATCTGAGGTAAACTTATGATCGATATACAGAAAGACAAGTGATATGATTTACTGTGGCTTGATCTGGACATTTACACTTCTGTCTTATTTTTGTGTATGCAAAAGTTCTGTGATTTTGGTGTGTTGTGTTAGAGCTACCTTTAACTATTAACCAATTCATTGGCATGATCATAATTGTGAAGTGCATACCAATTGAATGAAATCCATCTATTGGACTGTATTACAAAGGCCTCTTTGTAAATCCCTGAACACATGAATAAACCTGAGAACATGTCTGAGTTAGCTGTAACAATGTTGCTTCCCACCCAGAGTCTGGTCCTTCTCCTTCTCGCCCTTACCCAGATCCCTGCCCCACCGTGCCAACCCCTCCACTCCAAGGCCTTGGTGAGTCCCATATTGAACACCCTCTCCCCAGACTCCTTGGCCTGTGACAGCACACAGGAGTCAGCCCTACTGTATGCATACAGTCCCAGTCTGGAGTTTTGGCAGTGGGGTAAAGATGCTGGGAGGCACTACTGGGGAACTGTAACCCTGTTCATGTAAGCCCAATGGGTGTTTATGGGATTGTAGCCAAGGCCTCTGGGGGTGTCATACAGTGCTACTCATTCAAGGGTCTGTAAGGAAGGGCGTGATGGGACAGATAAAGTGCAAATGACCTCTGAACCACTTTAGCCCCCCTCTTTAGCCTACCCTTTGTCTTTGGCTTTACCTTTACTCTTTCTCCATCTCTTTTTCTTGTTCTTTTCTCTCGTGTTCACTTGGGCCAGTCCAGAGGCACTCAGTTCTTTTTGAAGAAGGAAAAGAGCCTCTTGTCTCCATCGGAGAGACGACTGGCTCGTCTGGAGGACTGGCCGGAGGGGCCCCCGCGACCCCCAGAGGGCCCAGCGAGGGTGTAGGGGGTCACCCTCCACTCCTCCTGGTGCTTTTCCATAAGCTGTTGATCAATCATACTGTGCATGTCATCCTAAGAGAGAGAAAGACAGAATGAATGAGTGACAGAGAGAGAGAGGATGAGTACAGTAGTGATAGATAGGTAAAATGAATGTGGGGGGATGTTAAAGAGCACAGGGGGTTTTAGAGAAGAGAAACAGGAGGCAGGAGGATGACAGATTGGCATGGAAGTGGGTGGTTTTGGAAGTGGGTATTTTTGGGTGATCAAATGGCTTAGAATGGGTGAGCGCATTTTTGTTGAGTCAGCAGGCCATGGCATGGAATGGCTCAGCGTGGCATGGAAGAGTCGCACAGGACAGAACCAGGGTAAGATGGCACACCTCACCTCTAATGCAGAAGGGGGGGGGGTACCACAGGGGAGAAAGGGTGGTACGGAAGCTGAGAAAGGCCACTAGATCAGAAACCACAAGAGCCACACAGTAAAGAGCCCTGAGGAGGCAAACTGCAGCCAGGGAAAGAGAGAGGAAAGAGCTGCTAGTTACGGGTGAGGGAGGGAGGGAAGGGAAAGTCATATTCTGAGTCCTCAATTTAATTAGCTAGCTACTAGCCCAACTTGCTTAATTGTTTGCTGTATGTTCAATGAAAACCCAAGGTTGAAATTCATTGAGGAGTGAATTAGTACTTCATACACTTGTGTAATTTGGCAACTCAGGGTACGTACAGTATCGTACATGTTAACACATACACACGCTTTGGAAAGTGGAAAGTTAGAGGAGAGGACAGGATGTGGTGGGGAAAAGATCACCATATACACATTTTCACCTAAACCTACAACTGTACATTTCAGTCCACTAGTATACTCGTATTTAATGAAAAAATACAGTACACATTAAGAATGGTAATTGCTGTGTGAACGTAATCATTCATACGTTTTGTCATTCGTACACATATGAGCTGTCAGATACACATTCATATGGTATCTGTTACTTTATCTATCAGTTTGACAGTCTATTCAGTTTGACAGTCCATTCAGTTTGACAGTCCATTCAGTAACAACAATGGAAATAAGTCAGCGGACAACCATGGAAATAAGTCAGCGGACAACCATGGAAATAAGTCAGCGGACTACAATGGAAATAAGTCAGCGGACAACAATGGAAATAAGTCAGCGGACAACAATGGAAATAAGTCAGCGGACAACAATGGAAATAAGTCAGCGGACTACAATGGAAATAAGTCAGCGGACTACAATGGAAATAAGTCAGCGGACTACAATGGAAATAAGTCAGCGGACTACAATGGAAATAAGTCAGCGGACTACAATGGAAATAAGTCAGCGGACTACAATGGAAATAAGTCAGCGGACTACAATGGAAATAAGTCAGCGGACTACAATGGAAATAAGTCAGTGGACAACAATGGAAATAAGTCAGCGGACTACAATGGAAATAAGTCAGTGGACAACAATGGAAATAAGTCAGCGGACTACAATGGAAATAAGTCAGCGGACAACAATGGAAATAAGTCAGCGGACTACAATGGAAATAAGTCAGCGGACAACAATGGAAATAAGTCAGCGGACTACAATGGAAATAAGTCAGTGGACAACAATGGAAATAAGTCAGCGGACTACAATGGAAATAAGTCAGTGGACAACAATGGAAATAAGTCAGCGGACTACAATGGAAATAAGTCAGTGGACAACAATGGAAATAAGTCAGCGGACTACAATGGAAATAAGTCAGCGGACTACAATGGAAATAAGTCAGCGGACTACAATGGAAATAAGTCAGCGGACAACAATGGAAATAAGTCAGCGGACTACAATGGAAATAAGTCAGCGGACAACAATGGAAATAAGTCAGCGGACTACAATGGAAATAAGTCAGTGGACAACAATGGAAATAAGTCAGCGGACTACAATGGAAATAAGTCAGTGGACAACAATGGAAATAAGTCAGCGGACTACAATGGAAATAAGTCAGCGGACAACAATGGAAATAAGTCAGCGGACAACAATGGAAATAAGTCAGCGGACTACAATGGAAATAAGTCAGCGGACTACAATGGAAATAAGTCAGCGGACTACAATGGAAATAAGTCAGCGGACTACAATGGAAATAAGTCAGCGGACTACAATGGAAATAAGTCAGCGGACTACAATGGAAATAAGTCAGCGGACTACAATGGAAATAAGTCAGCGGACTACAATGGAAATAAGTCAGCGGACTACAATGGAAATAAGTCAGTGGACAACAATGGAAATAAGTCAGCGAACTACAATGGAAATAAGTCAGTGGACAACAATGGAAATAAGTCAGCGGACTACAATGGAAATAAGTTGTTCAACTTTATTGTGTTATCCTCCATTATTTTAAATACAGTGTATCCACATGTGTGGCTGAATTGTGTTTTAAATAATCCAAAAATTCAAATGAAATAACTCATACTATGAGTGGTCTAGTGTGCCCCCTCATGATCCCTGACCTCTGACCCACCTGCCAGGCCTCCAGCTGCTGTGATAGGTTCAGCTTCTGCTGGATGGCATCCAGGAGCTGGCTGTTCAGAGACATGATATCTATCTTACACTTGGCCAGCTCCATCTCCACCGCTTTCTTCCTGTTAGGCAGACAGACACACAGCTTAGAGACAGACAACACCTCTCTAGTTTCTATGCTCTCATTATGCTGAATGAGAGCTTATGACTGGCCTGCTTATTCGGGAGATGACTGTAAAACCACTCATTGTTGTTATATGCTAGCCTATTACATACAGGATAAACATACAATGTAGTTGTGCCCCAAAAATGTGCTATGTTTTATGGTCTTACTTGGAAATAGCGTCATCTCGGTCTCGTATAGCACTTTGGAGCTGTTCACTGGGGTCTCGTGCTTCAGACATGGCCCTTATACGCTCACTCTCCTCCTGTACAGAGCACATCTCCACAGAGAGCATCGCCATCTTCAGGACAGGGGAGGAATGACATAGGAGACAGTCATCAGACACATTGTCAACCTCGTGAGTAAGAAATTTCATCTGTGTCTAGCTTGAATAACAAAGCTGTGTTGAAGTGATCTTGTTGGAGAACAACAGTGGTGATCAAGCTCTGTGTGCAGTAGTACCTGATTATGGAGTTGTAGAACCTCTTCTTGGCTGTTCCGTGTTCTATCCTGCTCTGCTTGGTACAGCTCTCTCACTCCTCTCAGCTCTTCCCCAAGCTTTCGAACCTGGTCTTCCAGAGCCTCCTCGTCACTACGGCGAGAACCCTGCTCACACACAACCACAACACACATAGACTCATTATATTGTGAATTCAGGTCAAACTCAACTCAATTCATCTGGAGTTGTTTTGAGTGTGTACTGAATATCGCACACTCTTTATTGGATATATGGAGGAACTAAATATCTGTATGGTATATCTGGTCAGTATTTTCATATGTACAGTACCAGTCAAAAGTTTGGACACACCTACTCATTGTTTTAACCATGTTATGAGGCTATACAGTGTTTGTTTACATTTACAATGTTTACAAACACTGGAGAATGCTGGAATGCTTTTCCAACAGTCTTGAAGGAGTTCCCACATATGCTGAGCACTTGTTGGCTGCTTTTCCTTCACTCTGCAGTCCAACTCATCCCAAACCAGGTCATCAGGTCATCTGATGCAGCACTCAATCACTCTCCTTCTTGGTCAAATAGCCCTTACACAGCCTGGAGGTGTGTTTTGGGTCATTGTCCTGTTGGGAAAAAAATGATAGTCCCACTAAGCGCAAACCAGATTGGGTTGGTGTATCGCTGGAGAATGCTGTGGTAGCCATCCTGGTTAAGTGTGCCTTGAATTCTAAATAAATCACCAGCAAAGCACCCCCATACCATCACACCCCCTCCATGCTTCACGGTGAGAACCACACATGCAGAGATCATCCGTTCACTTACTCTGCGTCTCACAAAGACCTGGCGGTTGGAACCAATAATCTCACATTTGGACTCATCAGACCAAAGGACAGATTTCCACCGGTCTAATGTCCATTACTCGTGATTCTTGGCCCAAGCAAGTCTCTTCTTCTTATTGGTAGTGGTTTCTTTGCAGCAATTCGACCATGAAGGCCTGATTCACGCAGTCTCCTCTGAACAGTTGATGTTGAGATGTGTCTGTTACTTGAACTCTGTGAGGTGCAATCTGAGGTGCAGTTAATTGCCGATTTCTGAGGCTGGTAACTCTAATGAACTTATCCTCTGCAGCAGAGGTAACTCTGGGTCTTCCTTTCCTGTGGCGGTCCTCATAAGAGCCAGTTTCATCATACTGCTTGATGGTTTTTGCGACTGCACAAACTTTTCCGAATTGACTGACCTTCATGTCTTAAAGTAATGATGGACTTTTGGTAATTTCTCTTTGCTTATTTGACCTGTTCTTGCCATAATATGGACTTGGTCTTTTACCAAATAGGGCCGTCTTCTGTATACCCCTCCTACCTTGTCACGACACAACTGATTGGCTCAAACGCATTCAAAAGGAAAGAAATTCCACAAATGAACTTTTAACAAGGCACGTCTGTTAATTGAAATGCATTTCAGGTGACTACCTCATGAAGTTGGTTGAGTGAATGCCAAGAGTGTGCAAAGCTGTCATCAAGGCAAAGGGTGGCTACTTTGAAACATCTCAAATATAAAATGTGTTATTTCATAGTTTTGATGTCTTCACTATTATTCTACAATGTATATCTGTGTGTGACGGTCAGTACCGTGGACTCGTTTCCGTCTAGCAGGTTCTGTGTGAGTCTGCGTAGCTCCAGTAGACTGGCATGCAGGCTCCCCATGGGAACGTCCTTGGCTGAGTATGCCTCTGAGGACTCGTCCATGGAGGAGTCTGTGGACAGGGCTGAGTCTGTGATGTCGTTGCCCCGCAGGTGGGAGACAAGCGAGCGCACCTGGCAGTAGGCCTCCCACAGCTGGAGACGAAGCTAGAGACAATGAGGGAGAGCAGCTTAGAAAATACTGTTTATAATACAGTATGAATCACTGATATCATATCTAGGACTATCTCACAAAGCAGAGTGTGTGTGTGTGTGTGTGTGTGTGTGTGTGTGTGTGTGTGTGTCTGTGCTTGTGCATGCCTGTACCTGCTCCCTCTCCTGTTCCTGCTCCTCTTGCTCCATGCTCTGTTCTATCTCACAGAGTAGGCTGGCAGGGTGTGGGCTGAGGCCTTGTAGACTTCTCTCCTCTGTGAGCTCCTCAAAACGGGCACTCAGATGTCTGTGGGACACCCGGACCTCCTGGAGCTCCAGCTGGCTCTGTCGTAACTGGACACACGTAGCAATACAGTGGACAACAAACAGTAGACAACACAGTGGTCAACACAGTGGTCAACACATTAGTCAACACAGTAGTCAACACAGTGGTCAACACAGTGGTCAACACAGTGGTCAACACAGAGCACTGATACCATACAGATCAACATAACACACTCAGACACACACCTACAGAACATGTCTATAAACCCATATACACGTTCACACATAATACAGGAATATTATGGCACTGTACAAAGAGCGAAAGAGATCGTACCTGTAAGTCCTTCTCGTGGTGATGTTTCTCCAGCACTAGCGTTCTTTCCCTCAGGTCGTCAACAGTGTTCTGAAGTAGCTCGTGTTCCTCTAGCACAGCGTTAACCCGACGCTCCAGCTCTCTCTTACGCTCCGACAGCATCTTAATCTGACAAGATACACAACCCCAATAGCCAAGTTACACATTGTGCTATGGGAACCTAGGACAGTGAAGATGTTGTTTTGTTTTGTTCTGGTAGCTATCTGCACTCAGTGTTAGCCTCTATAAATCTGTTTCTCGCCTGACTGACTCTTAGGATTTAAAATGTTCCAGAAGATTAAAGTACTCCCCCTGGTCCAAAAATGTTTGTTGCCTAGCATAGGCGTAGGAGGTTTCTGCCACCCTCATTTACAGGAATGTCTCCGTGGTAAAGCTGATAGTCCAAATGGACCCGATAACAGTTTATTCCTTAATCGGTCTATAAAGTGGCCTCGGACTGAAGGCTAACCTTGCACAAACACTGCACATTTCTAGTGATACAATGAGAGTTGTTTGTAATATGTTCGGTGGCAGCCTGAGCAGCTTAATCCATGAAACAAACGTCAGTTCTTGTTCTTTCTCATTATCCCCCTCCCATGCTTTGGCCTACATCTGGTAACCTACTTTACAGCGCAGTATGTGGACTTCTTTGTAGATTCATGTTCTTCGCGTGCCCTTCAGATATTTTGGTTGACATTGCTGTGATTTTCTCTGTCTAGCAGTACTGTAACATATCCATCCTTGTCACTTTAAATGAAGAAAACCCGTTGCAGCCCTGGGAACACCCAGACATTGCAGTATATCTGAGCTAAATATAGAGCAGTAGCTTTTTCCCTCAATTACAGTGCAGTCTCTGCAGTGAGGGTTACTCCTCTCCAATAAGACCTACTTTTAAAGAGGAGGCTGAGAGGTATAATATATCTGTAATGTTATCATTCTATGAGCCTAAGCTAGATGGCTGACATTACACACTACTGATATGACTGTGTATTCTCCTGATAAATGTTTCACAGATAGAAACATACAGTATCTCATGCTCCATAGCAGTACAGTGGGACATGTACACACATGCGACATGCAGCGTGCAGACAAACCAATATAACCACTCACTTCTAGCCCTTGCTGCTCCAGTCAAGAGGAAGGAGTCAGTCACGGTATTAGAGGAGGGGAACAGGGAGAAATTTAATGATTGATAGAAAAGGAGAGAAAACTGATTGGGCAATATTTGTTAACTTATTATTTGTAACCTTTATTAGGCTCTCTAGTCTGACCTCAGCCTGTAGGCTCTCTAGTCTGACCTCAGCCTGTAGGCTCTCTAGTCTGACCTCAGCCTGTAGGCTCTCTAGTCTGACCTCAGCCTGTAGGCTCTCTAGTCTGACCTCAGCCTGTAGGCTCTCTAGTCTCACCTCAGCCTGTAGGCTCTCTAGCCCTCAGCCTGTAGGCTCTCTAGTCTCACCTCAGCCTGTAGGCTCTCTAGTCTGACCTCAGCCTGTAGGCTCTCTAGTCTGACCTCAGCCTGTAGGCTCTCTAGTCTCACCTCAACCTGTAGGCTCTCTAGTCTCACCTCAGTCTGTAGGCTCTCTAGTCTCACCTCAGCCTGTAGGCTCTCTAGTCTCACCTCAGCCTGTAGGCTCTCTAGTCTGACCTCAGCCTGTAGGCTCTCTAGTCTGACCTCAGCCTGTAGGCTCTCTAGTCTCACCTCAGCCTGTAGGCTCTCTAGTCTGACCTCAGCCTGTAGGCTCTCTAGTCTGACCTCAGCCTGTAGGCTCTCTAGTCTCACCTCAGCCTGTAGGCTCTCTAGTCTGACCTCAGCCTGTAGGCTCTCTAGTCTGACCTCAGCCTGTAGGCTCTCTAGTCTCACCTCAACCTGTAGGCTCTCTAGTCTCACCTCAGTCTGTAGGCTCTCTAGTCTCACCTCAGCCTGTAGGCTCTCTAGTCTCACCTCAGCCTGTAGGCTCTCTAGTCTCACCTCAGCCTGTAGGCTCTCTAGTCTCACCTCAGCCTGTAGGCTCTCTAGTCTCACCTCAGCCTGTAGGCTCTCTAGTCTGACCTCAGCCTGTAGGCTCTCTAGTCTCACCTCAGCCTGTAGGCTCTCTAGTCTGACCTCAGCCTGTAGGCTCTCTAGTCTGACCTCAGCCTGTAGGCTCTCTAGTCTCACCTCAACCTGTAGGCTCTCTAGTCTCACCTCAACCTGTAGGCTCTCTAGTCTCACCTCAGTCTGTAGGCTCTCTAGTCTCACCTCAGCCTGTAGGCTCTCTAGTCGTGTCATATGCTGGTTGGTAGAGATGCTCTTCTCTCTGAAGTCGTCCCGTAATGAGTGGACCTGAGCGGACAGCTGCCTCTCCACATCTGTAGCCTGGAGACACACAAACACACCCCAGACACAGAGCGTGAGCACAAATACATTAACAAATAATTGTATAACATGTTATTCATAGAATCCAATACAACTTGCCTCAGGGGCAATTAAGAAAGGCATTACTAGATGATAAATATCAACATCTTCCACATGTAATACAAGGTCCATAACGGTAGGGTTGTAAAGTCATAATTCAGAACAGTTCAGTACTCTCACAACAACACATCCTCACTCCACTCACATACTTCACATTGTACCATGTTGAGAAAGGTTCTGAGTCAGTACCCAACACGGTAATGCTTGGAGTGGTATTTGATTTGACACACTGTTACATCTGAGTCACCACAGTGTTCCTGTAACTGGTATCCAGCTGCAGAGCAGAACTGTTCCTGTAAAAGCACAGGTTTGAGTAACTCAACCTTTAACATCTGGAATGTTCCATTTAGACCTTGGTCCCTACTGCCCCCTTCCCTGGCCGAGCTCATTGGACTGTTCTGATCAGCAACCCACTGCCTACCGGTCGTGTGCAGATCACAAAGCCAGAACAACAGAACCTCATTAGCATAAGTGAGGCTGCACTCAGGAAGCCCAGACTCTAATGATCATCATCACTGCCATGGCAACAGATGGTGGAATCCTTGATACCCTTCACTTACTCCTCTCCAGCCTCTGCACTGAGGAGAAATATAATTGCCATATAACAAAGCAATTATTGATTTATTCACTGGAGGCTAATTTAACTGAACAGGTCGATGTCAAGATAGATAAAGCCCTGGCTTACTGAGAATATAGAGATGTGATATACTGTCTGTACACCTCTGACTACAGTATTCCCCCATAATCATGACACTTGATATCTAATAGATCTCTGTCTTCATTAGAAATTCCACAAAACATTCATCCAACAGGCTGATTCCTGTCAACAATAATTTACATTTTAGTAATTTAGCAGAGTCATTTATCCAGAGCGACTTACATGAGCAATTAGGATTAAGTGCATTGTTCATGGGCACATTGGCAGATTTGTCACCTAGTTGCCTCAGAGATTCAAACCAGCAACTGTTACTGGCACTCTTAACAGCTAACCTGCCGCCCCCCAGTCAAACAAACAATCAAAGGGCAGCTGTATACCAGCTCTGACAAATAACAACCAGGTGGAATCCTATCTCTACATCTGTTTGCTACTGATACTCTATATCCGGGGCAGATGTTTGATATGTTTGCCTCTAGGTGGCAGTCCGATGTTTATAGGATCTTTCAGTCAGCGGTTGAATTGTTGGCCACCGTGAGGACTGGTGACGCCTTCATGAGTAGTGACTGCATGGGACAGGTAAGAACAGGAAGCCACAGCCACTCTCTAATGCTCTATCCTTGTTTTAGACCTACAGGTATAATGCAATTGGACAGAGCTCTCCATCCATCTGTCTGTCTGTCTGTCTGGGTACAAAACAGAGTTGGCTTTTCTACTACAGTCTGCTGTAAGTGAGTTAGAGATTAAGTTGAGATTTATGGTTTCCCCACTGAACATCTGTTGGTGATTCGTGGAACTAGCATGGCATATTGTGTAATAATACAAGGCTTATACTCATAAATCTGCACTACACCCTGCTTTTTGGAAAGCTTTTATAGGTGAGGGAAAATGAGTGTGTTTCATTCACACTTGAATGCACTTGTGTCCTTAAGTAACTTAGAGAGGGGTTGTAATTTGTATGTATTCTGTGTGGGAGACTAAGGGAAGAACAACCTGAAAACTCAAATCTGTGCTGTGTCATAACACTGTTTGGTCAGTGCACTATGCTTACACAAATAAGAAAAAGTTTGTTGTGGCACTCCTACAAGTATTCTACTTCTATGTACCCCTTTTTCATAATGGCACCTTGTTGTCCCCAGTGATGCATGGGAGGAATGATATAGCCTATACCAAACGCAGAATCATAATTAGTTTGATGTATTCTTAGACATTCAAACACAGCTGCTCTCCTCTGCCATTCTGAATGTGCTTCACATTCTCCTAACCAGGCCAGGAAGATGCATACAGCTCTTCATCTCTGCTAAACTGGCTGATGTATCTGTCTCCTCAGTGGAGGTCTATGCAGAGCCCAGTCACAGTGAGAATGTGACATTTGACTCAAGTGTCACACTGCGCCTGACAGATTGAGATCAGAGGAAAAACAGGATATTTCACTGTGTTGCCAGATGTACTGATATTCCTCTTACCCTGGGCATAAAGTCCTCAGATCCCAGATTAAGCATTATCAGTGCATGGGGGAAATTGGACTACTGCAACAGAATCCAGGCCAAAAACGAGGGCTCAATATGCTGAGAGACAAGCATAAATGCTCATTCTTTCTCCAGAGTCAAGACATAAAGGTACAGTACCTTGTGCAATGTTCCCTCTAATTTCCTGGTGCACTGAGCAAATGTTTGGTCTTGTGAGCAGAAACTTGAACATTGTGAGAAGTTTTGTGCAACTTCCGGCGCACGTTTACAGTGAACACTGAGGCTTACAGTTTTAGACAGTAGCCAATAGGCTATTGTGGCTATTGGAGCATAATGTAGGTCTACCAACAAAACCAATGGAGCAAATCCCATAACATTTTCAGATGGAAAAAGCTTTTGATTTCTATGATATAGCCTACAGTAGCCTGGTGTTCAATGCAGGCCTACATTGCATGAGACTTTTAAAAAACGTTTTTACATTATGAAGGGTTTGACATTAATTCATGATTTTTTACTTGGCCATAGGCCAAACAGGTGACTGTAAATGTCATTGTATTGTGTTCTATGATGCAAGAACCGACTTTACAAAATACAAATAATTATTATTACCATACAGAGAATTAGATCATGTCAGTTACCCCTCTGCCTATTGGCTTATTTGCATATTCAAGCTTGTCTCAAAATTCAACACCGCACATTTAATTAAGACATAAGCTTTTTATCTGACATGCTTTTCAAAGACAGCTTGAAATAAAGACTACACGTTTTGTGCTCTTGTAGGAAGCAGTATCTCCCCACTGCTGCCCTATACTTATCTAGAACTGGGCTAATAACTTGCTAACTAGCAAAGAATATCAACAAATGTGCACACGCGCGGCTCTGCGCTCTGATCTGAAAAGTGCATTCACTCGCTGGTGATTGAAATACCACCAACATAATTCTACTCCGTTGCGCTTTGATTCTGCATACAACAAAATCACAAACTCAGTCTTGCAAAGTTAGATTTGGTTTGGTTTGTTGCATTGAAAGGGGGCTGATTTAATGTTGATTCGATCACAGAAAAAACGTTGTTCTATAAACTAATGGGGCGAACTCAGTGAAGTTCAATCTCTTGCGTCTCTGCGCGGTATGGTATTTCTTCTGCGCCGCAGTCCTGGAGGAGGTGGCGCACGCGCACAGCTTTGAGGGAACATTGACCTTGTGCCAAGCCATGATCTTTCAAAGGGATAATCACAACATTCTCAAAACCCTTTAATTTACAGTAGTCTTTGATAGGAGAGGAACAATATCTTTCCTACATACAGTCCTAATCCATAGGGTCTTTAATACAAGAACATAGCAGAGTTTCTGTGGTTTCCAGTCTAATGTTCTTGCTTACACATATGGGTGTGGAATTGAGAGGGAGTAGGCGGATCCTTAAGGGATTTACCACTTGTATCCTCTTCATTTTTAATATCAGTAATTAAATCAGTGATTTCCAATGGCTTTATCTGTTCCCTCTTTCTCTCTCTGCCCTCTCCTCAGGATGCAGAACATACTGTACAGCACAAGCTATTATACACATATGGTTGAAGATAACTTGCAAGTCCATGTGTGTACATGTCAGGTGGATCTGTGTTACAACCTGACATTGGGTTGGCTGTACAGCACACAGTGCCACAGAGAGCACATTCCCATGGTAACACATGAAAGCTCACATATTACACCCAGGTTGTCATAGCAACCAGAGAGAGGGAGACAGGATTGATGGAGCTGTGTGACTAGGTGGCCATGTTTCTGGCATTTTCCTTAGTCATAGCACACAGTGTATTAGTTTATGGATCTATATGATGCAAGTCATGCCATGCACTAAAACAATATATATAAGTCAGTCTTCCAGTTTCCCGAGTGGCGCAGTGGTCTAAGGCACTAGCATCTCAGTGCTAGAGGCGTCACTACAGACACACAGTTTAACGTTATCAATGAAGCTCTGAATGTCAGCACCACTGATGGCTGCAGGCAGGGAGCAGCAGGAGCAGCAGCAGCAGGCAGGGAGCAGGAGCAGCAGGCAGGGAGCAGGAGCAGTAGCAGCAGGCAGGGAGCAGTAGCAGCAGGCATGGAGCAGTAGCAGCAACAGCAGGCAGAGAGCAGTAGCAGCAGGCAGGGAGCAGGAGCAGCAACAGCAGGCAGAGAGCAGTAGCAGCAGGCAGGGAGCAGTAGCAACAGGCAGGGAGCAGGAGCAGCAACAGCAGGCAGAGAGCAGTAGCAGCAGGCAGGGAGCAGGAGCAGCAGGCAGGGAGCAGTAGCAGCAGGCAGGGAGCAGGAGCAGCAGCAGGCAGGGAGCAGGAGCAGCAGGCAGGGAGCAGGAGCAGCAGGCAGGGAGCAGGAGCAGCAGGCAGGGAGCAGGAGCAGCAGGCAGGAGCAGGAGCAGCAGGTAGGGAGCAGCAGGGAGCAGGAGCAGCAGGCAGGGAGCAGGAGCAGCAGGCAGGGAGCAGGAGCAGCAGGTAGGGAGCAGCAGGCAGGGAGCAGTAGCAGCAGGCAGGAGCAGGAGCAGCAGGTAGGGAGCAGCAGGCAGGGAGCAGTAGCAGCAGGCAGGGAGCAGGAGCAGCAGGTAGGGAGCAGCAGGCAGGGAGCAGGAGCAGCAGGCAGGAGCAGGAGCAGCAGGTAGGGAGCAGCAGGGAGCAGGAGCAGCAGGCAGGGAGCAGGAGCAGCAGGCAGGGAGCAGGAGCAGCAGGTAGGGAGCAGCAGGGAGCAGGAGCAGCAGCAGCAGGCAGGGAGCAGTAGCTGCAGTAGCAGCAGCAGCAGCAGTAGCAGCAGGCAGGGAGCAGGAGCAGCAGCAGGGAGCAGTAGCAGCAGGCAGGGAGCAGGAGCAGCAGCAGGGAGCAGTAGCAGCAGGCAGGGAGCAGGAGCAGCAGCAGGTGTCCTCTATCCCTTTGCAGCCTTAGGATCCATTCTAGACCTGATGCCCATGGTAGCTCATTACCGTTAGTTGAGGTCTATGAGTTTATCATAGTGTAATGCAGAGCTTCAGTGTACACATACATAGACCTAACAAAAGGCCTTAAGGGGGTCTTAGTAACCACACAGAACATTATTACTCCCATCTACACACTGGCCTTAAAACAAGCAGCTCCAATAAGGTCACTGGAGGCGCTGTAGGTGTCTGATCATCTTGGCGTAGCCAGAGATTTGGGGTTTTGATTTGATCAGGGTTATAACCTAAAAGATGTAGGCATTTGTGCTGTAGTCAGGTCTACCCCTTTCTAAATGTGTGCTGTAATGCAATTAGAGAAATGTTCCTTCCTCGCTGGTTCACTCTGATCAGATTAGGCCTCAGGGGATTGGCCAACCTCACACCCCAGGCCAGCCAAGCCTACCAGACCAGCAGACACCACTGGGTTTAGGTGTGTTTTTACGTCTGTGCTTCTTTGAGTCTGTATGAGTAGTAAGTGTCTGTGTCTCTACAGTATGTGGCTGTTGAATATGTCAGTGACTTGTGTGGCTCTCATAGAATTAAGTCTAGCTCATAGAGAATGGCTCCTGTGTCCTAGTGTATTAGTGGCAGGTTTGCACTGTCCCTTAACATGAGGGTCAATGGCTCACACACAGACAGGGTGACAGTTTTTAATTAGCTGTGAGTGCAGTATGGAGTAGTATTGTTGACTCGCTGCTGATTGAATGCATAAAAAAGGCTATTACAGAGGATTATGACCTAATCCCTTCAGTGCCGCATCTTACACACTGCGTTTTACATCACTTCCTGTGGCCAGCCCCACCACACCAAGGTCATTCCTGCTGCATCCAATCAGAGACTTGGTTCCAGCAGACTATTGGTTCCTCCCTCTAATCTGTTATTATGAAAGTGCATTGTTATTGTGAGTGTAATCTTCAAAGCTTTGTTTTGAGAATGGCCATTGGAAGAGCTGTCAGACACGATAGAATTCTAGCCATTCTCCAGGCACTCCACTGTCATGACTGCAGCCTGCAACAGATTACCACTTATTTCTGTCACTCCTTCACAGGGGGGTGCCTTATTTTAGACTGGAATACAGTGGACACATGTGGCACTCATGTCATGTGTCTGAGTCTGGTCCCCAGTGAATGTGTCCAGAGTGGCCCGGTTAGAATGGAGCTTACATTATGGAATAGATCTTAAAGAATATATCTTAAAAATAGATCAAATCCAATCAAATCAAATTTATTTATATAGCCCTTCGTACATCAGCTGATATCTCAAAGTGCTGTACAGAAACCCAGCCTAAAACCCCAAACAGCAAGCAATGCAGGTGTAGAAGCACGGTGGCTAGGAAAAAGAATAGATGTTAAAGAATAGATCTTAAAGAATAGATCTAAAAGAATAGAACTAAAATAATAGATCTTAAAGAATGGATCTTAAAGAATATATCTAAAAGAATAGATCTAAAAGAATAGATCTTAAAGAATAGATCTAAAATAATAGATCTTAAAGAATGGATCATAAAGAACAGATCTAAAATAATATATCTTAAAGAATAGATCTTAAAGAATAGATCTTAAAGAATAGATCTTAAAGAATAGATCTTATAGAATAGATCTTAAAGAATCTTGGAAATGAATGTATTGCTTGTTTTGTAGTGAGCCTTGCCAGACTAAATGGTCTGTCCATAGATAAAACAGTCAGCATCCGTGTCTCTACTAATGCTGCTACAAAGAATATGTCATTAGACAGACAGACAGACAGACAGACAGACAGACAGACAGACAGACAGACAGACAGACAGACAGACAGACAGACAGACAGACAGACAGACAGACAGACAGACAGACAGACAGACAGACAGACAGACAGACAGACAGACAGTAATCCTAATAAGGCTGGTGCAGTACAAGGGGGAATGATGAGGAAAGACAGAGTGAGTGCAGATGATTTAGTGCTTCTCTGGTGGCTCTACTACTGGGAGGTTTGCCAGAGTCTGGTGTGGGTTCCCTAGGAGGATGTGTACTCAGAGCTGTGGTGTAAGCAGGCCATTGCTTAGTAACAGAGAGATTAGCATGGCTGACTTCATTCATTTTATTACACAGGAGGTCTCCCTGGCATCCGTCAGCAGTGAATCACGCAAGCCTGATCAATACTCTCTATAAGCAATCGTAAATCCCCCCCCATCTACACCGATTTCATATTAACCAAGGCTGCTTTTAAATCAACTGCAACTTAATTACGTACCTAGCAGGGTCCATAGCAACAGACCAGTTCAGGGCCCCCTCATTGGTCAGAGACTGATGGTGGTTGACATATATTTCACTTTAATCTGATCAGAGATGGCAATGAGAGGCGAAGCAGGTCTGTATAACCCAGCGGTGCTGCAGCCCTGGTCAGGAGGGCTAAAAACAGCCATTGACCACTAGCTAGCTCTCTCCCTGCTGGGCTGTGGAAGGAAGCAGCATCTGCCTGACTGCAGCTCACATCTATTCCCAGGACAGGCAGCACCGCACCAAAGGCATTGTCACCCACACCCACAACACTGTCACTGGTGTCACCAGAGCACATCAGCAGGCAACACCCGCATATCTCCACTTCTGAAGCTCCTCCGGCTATTAAAATTAGACTGGCCCTCTGACTGAAGTCAACACACAGCTTTCTCCATGTAACAGCCATAACATACCCAGATTAAAGGTATCAATATGTCCCTTCAACTCGCACAAAAGCATATCCCTGGCCCTCGCGTCACTGGAAAGCTAGTCTCTTTTAGAGACTCCATGCCTATCAGCCTCAGCCTGGTATGCTATTGGTAAAATGAGCAGCAGTAAAATAATTTCTAACAGTCTGTTGATGTAGAGTATATGGAATGAATGGAAACATGGGGTGTTTCTGTCCTGGAATGAATGTCCATTAGGAAAAATAGTTTTTCAGATATCCATGTGATTTTTTGCTGCACCTCGACTCAAGTTGGTAGATGAGCTGTCTACTACCTTCCTGGCCGGTGTTTCCATTAGTTTCCCTTTGGGATCTATGCCTAAAAGGAATTGACCACTCTGCTAGTCAGATTGTCAGGGCAATGCCTCCCACTTTAGTTAGGCTTGAGTGATTTTATTCGGGCTGTAGTCAATCCAGCTTCTTAGGGGTGTCTAATCAACAGTATTGCCTACGGCACTGTTGCTCACCTCCATCAATCCAGCCTGTCCATGGAGTTGAATCAATGAATGCTTCTCCTGACACATGTCCATAAGTGGATGTGCTCTGATTGAACATTTACCTCCTCCACTCTCCCTGTCATCCTATCATTCTTTCTCATTTTTTTTCGGTTCTTATCCCATCAATCATGTAGGTTATCAAAACATTTTGTTACCTAAAACATCAAATCTGTTTTAACAGCTTGTAGTTACTGATCAATATGGATAGGAGGGTTGCATAAGTATTATTGCGCCTAAATCATTCTACATGATTCAGCATTTAAGAGGTGAATGTTCCACTTTCGATGACTTAGCATATATTGATCTGTATGAGAGAGAAAGAGAGAGAGAGAGAGAGAGAGAGAGAGAGAGAGAGAGAGAGAGAGAGAGAGAGAGAGACATGGGGAAAGAGATTGAAGCAGTCCATGTATGTGGATGTATGCATTCTATATGAGAACATAGTTGTACCCTCTCTAGACATGAACACGGCAGACTGAGACATCCAATGTTGACGCCCAGTGGTCCACAGACAGACAGGCAGACCGAATGACAGGTCTACAGACAGACAAAAAGGTCCGCAGACAGATAGTTATCTCCACTCACCCGGTTAAGTTGCTCCAGCAGGCGGTGGTTCTCTTCTGACAGCTCCCTCATAGCCGTGGACTTGTCGCGGTCTGCCTCTCTCAGCTGGACCTGATGGCGCTCCAGCTCTCCTTGCAGCTGCTGGACATCTATCTCCAGCTCCGCCACGCGGTCCCCCCACTCCCCCTCCCTATTCTCCAACCGCCGCCGCAGCTCGTGCTTCTCCTGCTCATGATGCTGTGGGTAAGAGGAGACAAGGGACAGGGTTAGAGATGCTACTGGACTGGAGGGACCAGGTTAGGCCTGAGACTAGTAGTAGTAGTAATAGACATTGGATTGTGAAAGGATAGCACAAAGCTTCTGCTCTTTTCAATCCATAGCTTTATAAAGCTGAGGCAGGGGGTGGGGATATGAGTGTGGGCTTATAATATGAGAGAACCAGGGGGTCAGGGTATGGGGGTTGGGATGGGTGGCATGGTTGGTTACACACATGATGTAGCCCAGAGCATGTTGGGTGATCAGTCCCGAACAAAGAGGCGTGTCAGGAATAAAACATGGGTGGTAAAACAAGGTTTGTAAAAGGATAACGAACAATGTTATCTGCCCCTAAAAAGCTTTGAAATTGCTTGATGAATACTGTGCATTGGGTAATAGCGTAGTGCTGTGTTGTTAGAGATCAGGGCCCTGAGCAGATGTAGCCTACAGTAGATACAGTAGGCCATCTCCATGGGACATTAACAGGGGATTAGTCGTTGTTCCACTCCAGGCCATGTGCTGAGTGGAGTGGGGGGTTTCAGATGTGATGAATAAAAGCTCTGCTGTCAGCGTGAACAAATGCAACAGACATCTATGGGGTTGCAGGGCTTTAGTGACACCCCAAGATGTTGTGAACACCTCCTCTCCACCTGTGTCAATGCTACTTGTCAGTGTCAGGTGATGACAGTTAAAGCATATAAATAAAAGTACTTGTGAGAATTGAGTGACCTCAGTCTGCTGTTAGAGCACTGTTTTGTGCCCAAGTGTTTTTATGAGAGAGGCATCATACTGTTATTACACTGTATGGAGATTAGCTGTCAATTGTAGACAGTCTGAAAAAACTGTTTACAATGTGACATCTGCTCAATAGCACTACAATAATGGAGGGCAGTCCTAATCAGTTGATTATGGTTACATACACTGCTTAACTCCACATGAATTTACTGAGACAAAAAGGATGGCCAAACAACTGTGAACTGAAAAACAGATCTGGAAGGACTGAATCGCGATTATACAGTATTTGGCAGTGAGTGTAAAGCTACTTACCTCTAGTTTATCGTTAAGATCTTTGTTAATTTTCTCATATTGCTTAGTCAGGTCTTGGTTACGCTCTAGCAGAGCCTTGCCTAGTTTAGCAGCTAAAACCAAGTCCTTTTCTTTTTGACGGAGGAGCGACAACAAGTCTGTATTCTGTCCAATTACAGGCGTCTCCAATTCGGACAACTCTTCCTCCTCCTCGTCGTCCTGCTCCCCAGTAAGCATGGCTAATTCCTCTTCCAACGCCATCCCGAGGCCTCCAGAGCCGGTGTGTAGCAGCGAGTGGCCCTGAAATCCTCCCTTTTCTTGTGGGGTTTTGTTGCCCTGATCCACGGGGTGCTCCATGCAGTCGCTGTCCAGCTCGGGTGGTGCTGAAATCGCAGCCTTAGATGTGTGCAGGTCGAGGCAGGAAGATGACATCGCCGCCCGACGGACAAAAAAAGAAGATATTAGCCTACCCAATTGATTTATTCCGGTTGAACCCACTCTGTCACTGGGTCGGGCTGACCGGATCCTCTCTGTGTCGACAATATCTCCATAGATAGTGTTCCTTGGTAGGCATATATATTACAGTTATTAAAAATCACAGCAATAGCTAACCTATCTGACTCAAATTTCCCTCACACTCGGAAGACCACCTCCCCTAAACCGTACACACCAAGCTCTCGCTTTAATCCTACAAACAGTGCCGCCTCCTTTGCAGCTGAGCTGACGACGAGCCTCTTGCTGTCTGCTGCTGGCTATCTTGGATGTAAAGATTGTCGGTCCACAGTGTGCTTTGTCCCCACATTAACCGCCCTGACGAACTCTCAATAGCAGTCGGTCTGTCCACCCGGTTGAGGCGGGGTCCCGGCTCCCCATAATTGTTGGCCACTTTACACCGGAGGCATTTTGCAGAACCTCAGGCTTCGGCAAAATATCCAAAATACACACTCAAGCAGAGCGCGGGCCCGATTGCGCCACCTCCTTTCCTCCCTGGAATGCGCGCCACACGTTGCTGACGTCAACAGCAACCTGTTACAAATAAACATCGATTGGTTGAGGATGATAACGCCATTGTTATTTAGCATGATGTGTGACGTAGGTGAGTATTTCCTTCGCTTTGAGTCTACATAGTTTCATAAAGCTTTTCAACGATATAATATTACTTCAAGAACGTTATCTCCTAGTCCTCACAGACAGGGTAAATTAGAGCAGATGTTTTGACAGATGAATAGGGGAACACACGGGTGGTCTAGATCTGACCCCATTATTTCTCAGCGGGTGTTCATGTATAAACAATGCAAAACCCACGTGATTGTCCTAATCTCTAATGTTAGGAATTTCCTAGAGGAATTCCCAATGATAAACATTTCTGTTATAATAAATTCACAACATAACACATAAATGGTCAGTTTGCTGTTTAACCCCATTTTACTAGGCCTATATACATTCTCAAACCAGAAACCAATCTACTCAGATACTATTTTATATTTTATAAACAGGCCTAATTAGTTACCACCCTCACCCACTGTGTCAGTCCATATTTAAATATGGTCTACATGTCATCATACTAATTACCAGGAGCTTTCATATAGTAGGCTATTACAATTTATAAACTGCGTGGTTTTGAAAATACTGGATGAAAAAAAGAATAGATCCAAAACTGAGGCTTGAAGGCAAAATAAAGATGTTTATTGAAACATCATGGTGCCCAACGAATATATCATTGTGCAAGAAAGTGCATAAATAAAAGGTGAAACAAAATACAAATGTTTCGGCCTCAGGCTATCATCAGTGTAAAGGATCTCTGATCAATCATGCATTTAGAACATATACTGTAAATTAGTGCTTTTGAAAGTATCTTGTTACAAAATACATTGGAGTGTAGTTCAGCCCAGTGTAATACAACATACACAATACTCAGAAGTAATTCAAATACGTTTTTTAAATACATGTAACAGAAATACTGTATCTCTGTATGCCACCAGGTCTGTGGACATGATAGAGATTGGCCACAGATTTAATGGCAAGAATACAGTTCTGCACTTTGCTAAAAGTTGCCCAGAATCAAGTGAATAATTGTCTGATTATCTGACAACACGAACGTAAAAATTGCAGTGTGCAGGTACAGTTAATGTTAAGTGTGCATGAATGCTTTGGGAATTTGAACTTGCAAGCATTCGGGCAGAAGTACATTAAAGTTTCAGCAGTGCCACCAGGTACATCTTTATTACCAATAGCCTATATCCACACACTCTTAAAATTAGGGTACTGTTAGGGTACAGTGTTGTTCCCTGGGGTATAAAATGTCAAAGGTACACATAAGGTACCTTCAGAAGTACACATAGGAACTCAATGGTACTGGTTGGTTCCTTTTAGGGGACATATGCAGATAATATAATATAATGTAAAAAAAATACCCAATATGTTGAATATAAGGTCAAATCATTACTGTAGTTTGAAATGTAGGTGGGGCAATGTACCGGTGGGGCTCATTATCATATTAGAGGGCATGGTGTATTTGTGCCAACCGTAAGTGGAAGTGTTGTGCCAGTTTTAGTGGTTGATTGTTATGTTGAGCATCTTACTCAAACGATTACTGTATCTCACAGTAACTTAATAGAAAATGTTGAGAATTTTGTGTTACCAGCTGTCAGTAAGTTATTGTAAAAGTCACAGTAACTTAATAGCCAATAACTGCTAGTAACTCACTGGCAGCTTAACTGGCAACCTTATGGTGTATAAGTTATTGTAAAATGAACAGTAACGTACTTGCAACTAGCTGCCAGTAGCTCACTTCGATTAACTTTTCTGACTACAAGAAAGCTTATAACATTAGGCGACAACTATTAAGCATTCTTTGTAATGAGCACACTTGCGACCCCGCCTCAACCTCTAGGTTGGCAGCAAACTGAACTTCCTGCCACGTCATCAGCTCAGTGAGCGTGACAGAGATCAGCCACTGTAAGTTACTGTGAATTTCACAATAACTACTTCCAGCAAACTGACAGTAACTTATTCAAAAATAAACATGACTTCCCGGTGACCAACGGCCATCTTTCTTACTGGAAAATGCACAGTAACGTCTTAACAGTGCAGCTCTTGATTGTCACAACTTTTTTAGAAATATTGTAGAACTGGGAGTGGACAAATGCAGTGCACAACCTTTATCAACATAATGATAAAACATCTTAAACACTTCCACTAACACAAATACAACATCTTTTAGACCATACCCCCAAATATGCTAATGAGCCACCTCCAACACACCACCTACATTTCAAAGTGCAGTGAAAGTAAGGTAAACAACAACAAGTTATTTGACAACAATAACACATTGATTCTACTGTAATAATACTGTATTTCTTCTGCAACTCAGTAGCCGGTAACTTACTTTTAAATTACAGGTCATTTTTAACAGTGTATACCATAAGCACATCTGAAGTATCCTATAAATATAACCAGGGTTGGGGAGTAATGGATTATAAAAAAAAATGGTAACTGTAATCCGTTACATTACCAGCAAAAATGTTGTAATCAGATTATAGATACTTTTGAAAACTAGATATTTGACACTTCGCTCTTTTCTCAATGACATTCAAATCAACGTTGAAAAAAGGTGCAAGTTTAAGTTTGTTCCACCTGAGCGAGTCTGACCAAGTCAGAGACCACTGTGATGACACACCAAATGTGTTTGATGGATCGCGGGAAAAGAGCAGGAATAGGCTTTTGTAGGCTACAGTCCAAGCTATGATGAAAATTACAGAACTCTCTCATCTTTTTAAGTGGGAGAACTTGCACAATTGGTGGCTGACTAAATACTTTTTTGCCCCACTGTATTGCCAGCTATGTAAACTTTAACATTGATGTCATTCAATTGGTATATAAGTTTTTGTCTTCTTCTAATGCCTCTTAAGGGGAATAGCCAATAACTAAGTAAAGTAATCTAAAAGTAACGGAATGTAATCAGATTACGTTACTGAGTTTGGGTAATCCAAAAGTTACATTACTGATTACAATTTTGGACATGTAACTAGTAACTGTAACAGATTATATTTAGAAAGTAATCTACTGAACCCTGAGTTTAACTGTAGAACCCGTCATTGGTTTTACCTGGAACTAGAGGGTTCTTCATGAGAGGGTTCTAAATGGAACTAAAAAAAATTCCCCTACCCACTGGGACAAATCAAAGGGTTTTACATGGCACCCAAAAGAGACAAGTGAAATCATTTCTATAAATTCTAATATTTGCCACACCCACAGATTTAGTGGTGTAGCAGGAAATTCAGGTTGCTGGCAATGGCCTGGTTGTGAGTTCAAATCCCAAGTGAGGTTGATTCCAAATAATCAGAATTTTGCTGGTCTGAAAAACCACGGCCATCATTATCATATTTCCCAGCATGCTCTATTACAGTTAGATTTTTTGTTGTTGTTGTTTTTGTTGTTTGTTTCAATATCTGTGTTTTGATTGATTAATTCATTAGTTTATCTTATGCTACACAAAGATAAGTAACATACATTTTTCTAAACTAATCCAAATTGTTAATTGGACTGATTGCACCTATCACTGAAATGGTTGTTCCAATGATGATGGTTTATGTAGTCTCATATATGTCACTTTTTTTTCTGGCAATCATTCTGAATGCAGATTGTGGGAGTCCACTCTGGCTGGATTCCAAAAGAAATTAAACAATCACTTTGCAAGCCAGCGTTATATATGACTTTATGCTGGTGTCATGACGTTGGCCTGGGGGTAGGTTTATGACAGTCATAAATACCTATTCTCCCCTTTTTCCTCTCTCTACCCTACTGATGTGAAATTTGAAAACCTCTTGGTTAACATAGAGATTCTGGGAACATCAGAAGGTGGGGGGAAATTAACTATATTCTGGTAATCCGACTAATTGAACATATGCGGTGGTACTTAATGAATATGATGTCAGTTCGGTTGTCATCTGAGACATTCTCATCGATGATAGGATGACATAAACTCTACAGTGGAAAGTCTACACATCAGAGTTATTGGATTCACATGGAATTGTTGTTCAATATAAATGTTTGAATATAAAATTATTGGTGAAGAGAAATGTAATTTTAGCTTCCAAATGAGAGATTTTGGTTTTCATAAGGTTAGGGCTCTGCTCAATCAGTGGCCTGCCCCTGTGAAGAGACATGGGTTATAAAACTTTTCAGACACACCCTTCTCGCTCCACTATATAAAGCCTTGACGACAATATAACCTCCTGTTCTAAGTATGTGAGGTCTGCAGCCTCTGCGTTAAAAGGCCTAACATGTCAACTACAGAACTAAGCCAACCTCAGCGTGAGCTTTGGTTGCGAATGGTATGAACTTTGAACTCTTATTCACTTCAGAAGTGATACCTCCTAGCCGTTGAGTTAGCAACAGTAGCTGCAAACGCGGGCTAGGAAAGAACAGACAGAGTATCCCGTCTATCACACAACGACGTTACTACAACGTATCCAATTGACCACCAGAGGCATTCTTCAAAGGACAAAGGACTCAGTTTGGCAACACAGCCTTCCATCTACCACCAACCTAACGAAGCGCAGCTCAGAGTAAATATTTATTGTATTTTCCTTTTCCAAATGGGCGGTAATTTAGAATGCATAAGATACTGTATTTACGATAGCACAGCTTCTCCCTTTGTCCCTCAGTCTTCCCGCTCTTTCACTCAAACCCAGCCCCTTTTCTTTTGTGTAACCAGCTGTCATATCTGTTCCGCCCGCTAGGGATGTTTTCCTTTGTAATTTGTAATCAAGGTGTGATTCATTCTTTGTATATGTAATTCTGTGTGATTAGTTAGGTATTTAGTAAATAAATAATTAAACCCAATTTTATATTGCTGATTCAACTTGTTAGCCAGGGTTTGTGAAGAACCAAGAATTTACTTTCAGATGAGACTGAATTAAGGTGATGATTAATATTGACTGCTATTGATGTAAAATATTACTAGGTCTTTAAGAGTTTATTCGGAAGATAACAGCTCTATAAATATTATTTTGTGGTGCCCGACTCTCTAGTTAATTACATTTACATGATTAGCTCAATCAGGTAATATTAATTACGGAGAAAGGATTTTATAGAATAGCATGTCATATCACTTAATCCGGCATAGCCAAAGACACGACACTGGTTTTGCTTTAGCTTGTGCTGGTCACCAGTGTATGAAAAACACAGTGAAGGCTGGTCAACAGTGAAAACACACTTAAGGCTGGTCTGACAGTGAAAACACAACAAAGGCTGGTCACCAATGAAAACACAAGGAAGGCTGGTCACCAGCAATAACCCAATGAAGGCTGGTCTGTCAGCATAACCAGCTAGATTATGCTAGTCTGCCAGCATAACCAGCTAGACCATGCTGGTCAGACCAGCTTGACAAGCTAGACCAGAGAAATAGAAGTGCAGACAATGTAAGTAACGTGATCTATTTTCATTTAACTGTTAACTCAGAGGGTATTGTCAGCAATAATCATATGGCCATAGAAATGAATTACACTGTTTGCACTGAAACTGTCTGCCTTAGGAAGAAGCCCACTGTGGGCAGCACACTCAGTACCATTGGCTCAAATGTAAATGCCATTGACATGTCAGATGAAGTAGAAGTAATATGGCTACAGGTCCTCTCAAAAATAATCTTCAAGCTGTAACCGATGCCTGTAATCTGGTTCAGGTTATCTGTCAACCTACCAGGGTATTTACAAACAGAACAGGATTGAAATCCTCCACGTCTATTGACCACATCTTTACTAATATGGCAGAAATCTGCTCTAAAGCAGTATCCACACCCATCGGATGTAGTTGTCATAACATAATAGCCATATCTAGAAAAAACTCAGTTCTAAAGACTGGACCTAAAATTGTGTATAAGCAATCATATGAATGGTTTTGCAATGATTTCTATGTCAAAGATGTGAAAAATATTTGTTGGTCTCTTATTTGTATTGAGGAACAACCTGATGCCACACTTGAATCATTTATTAAAGAGCTTCTTCCAGTTACAGACAGGCCTGCAGCCATGAAGAAACTGACTGTTAGCACTGCCAAATCCCATGGATAGATGATGAATTAAACATCTGTATGGCTGAGAGGGATGAGGCAAAGGGAATAGAAAATAAGTCTGACAACACAGCAGATTGGAAAACATACAGTAAATTGAGAAATCACGTAACTAAACAAAATGAAGAAGAAACTATACTATGGAACAAAGATACATTCTATAAAGAATGATAGTAAAAATCTCTGGAGTACCTTAAATGAAATTCTAGCCAAAAAAATCTGACTCAGCTCCATCCTTCATTGAGGCAGATGGCTTGTTCATGACAAAATCCTTTGACATTGCCAACCACTTTAATAACTTTTTTTGGACAAGATTAGCAAACTTAGTAAAGACACGCAAACAACAAATGCTGAGTCTTCATATTCATGCATAACGGGCCAAATAATGAAAGACAAGCAGTGTCGTTTTGAGTTCTGCAAAGTTGGTGTAACAGAGGTGAACAAAGTTGTTGCTGTAGGAGAGGTGAACAAAGTTGTTGCTGTAGGAGAGGTGAACAAAGTTGTTGGTGTAGGAGAGGTGAACAAAGTTGTTGGTGTAGCAGAGGTGAACAAAGTTGTTGCTGTAGGAGAGGTGAACAAAGTTGTTGCTGTAGGAGAGGTGAACAAAGTTGTTGGTGTAAGAGAGGTGAACAAAGTTGTTGGTGTAGCAGAGATGAACAAAGTTGTTGCTGTAGGAGAGGTGAACAAAGTTGTTGCTGTAGGAGAGGTGAACAAAGTTGTTGCTGTAGGAGAGGTGAACAAAGTTGTTGGTGTAAGAGAGGTGAACAATGTTGTTGGTGTAGGAGAGGTGAACAAAGTTGTTGCTGTAGGAGAGGTGAACAAAGTTGTTGGTGTAGGAGAGGTGAACAAAGTTGTTGCTGTAGGAGAGGTGAACAAAGTTGTTGCTGTAGGAGAGGTGAACAAAGTTGTTGCTGTAGGAGAGGTGAACAAAGTTGTTGGTGTAAGAGAGGTGAACAAAGTTGTTGGTGTAGCAGAGATGAACAAAGTTGTTGCTGTAGGAGAGGTGAACAAAGTTGTTGCTGTAGGAGAGGTGAACAAAGTTGTTGCTGTAGGAGAGGTGAACAAAGTTGTTGGTGTAGGAGAGGTGAACAAAGTTGTTGCTGTAGGAGAGGTGAACAAAGTTGTTGGTGTAAGAGAGGTGAACAATGTTGTTGGTGTAGGAGAGGTGAACAAAGTTGTTGCTGTAGGAGAGGTGAACAAAGTTGTTGGTGTAGGAGAGGTGAACAAAGTTGTTGCTGTAGGAGAGGTGAACAAAGTTGTTGCTGTAGGAGAGGTGAACAAAGTTGTTGCTGTAGGAGAGGTGAACAAAGTTGTTGCTATCCATAAATAAGGACAAGCATCCTGGTACCGACAACCTGGATGGTAAATTGCTGAAGTTGGTAGCAGAATACGTTGGGACTCCTGTTTGCTACATCTTCCGTTTAAGTCTAGATGATGGTGTGTGCCCTCGGCAAAGGTCATTCCACTGCCCAATAATAGAAAAGCACCATTTAATGGTTCAAACAACCGACCAATCAGCCTGTTACCTGTGCTTAGCAAACTTTTGGAAAAGCGTACTTATATGGAAGGGCACTCAACATGTTTGGCACTCACCGATGACTGATGATTGGCTGACAGATATTGATAATAATAAGATTGTGGGAGCTGTTTTGTTAGATTTCAGTGCAGCTTTTGATCACAACCTATTGCTGAAGAATCGTAGGTGTTATGGATTTACAGTACATCATCTGCCTTATCATGGATTGAGAGTTAACTATTTAATAGAACACAGAGGGTTTTATTTAATGGAAGCCTCTCTAATGCAAATTCGGTTGAGTGTGGTGTACTGCAGGGCAGCTAGATTTGGACGTTATTGTTATCTGTTTTTACTAATGATCTTCCACTGACCTTGAAAAAAGCCTGTGTGTCTATGTATGCTGACGACTCAATTGCATATGTTACGCCCCTGAAAACAGGGGAGAAATAATCACGAGAGTGATACGTGTTGTATTCTCAAGTCAACATTTAGTTCAATGAGAAAAAGACCGCGAATTTCCCCAGGAATATGGGTGGAGACCAGAGCAATCGATCTCCGGCTCATAGATTAAAAGCATTTCGTAGATCACAGATTAACACTTTTAGGCACCACAAAATAAAGTAATCAATATAACGTTTACACATTACTCTCACAATTCGTACCCTTTGACAGATTTGAACTTTAACACAATTATATGAATGTTATCAATCTCTATCAACTAATACTGAATGCATATTTTAACCTTAGATGTTTTAAGATCCTCACATACTATGAACTTACTAATACTTTTCAATGTATAACAGGCTATGAATATGTCCTTTAACCTGTCACACTCTCCCCGACAAAATAAATGTTGTCCCAACATTACCAACATTGTCTTCTTCAACAGTTCGTATGCACTGGACCTAGAAAATCCTCTTCTGTAAGGTAGTACTTGAGCAGAAGTCACGGGTCACAGTTCAAATATAACTAACAAGTTATATTCACAGTCCATATCTGTTGACCAGCTATATAACATAAGCAGTATTTTCTCATACTATTGATCAACAGTCCATCAATTTTAATGATCTATATGCATAGTCTGTAAATTGTCTCTTTTGACAGTCTGTGAAATCTGACAGTAGTCCATGGTCAAACATGTCAACTCTGTAGCCTCATGTTTGTTGAAGCCCATACATGTAAGGTGGCTGAAAGTAACATTGCTGTAGTGATGGCAGCCATGGAACCAGTCCTGGTGCAGAGTAGACAGGGAACAACTGTGGCTGTGGCTGTATACTGTAGCAGGAAGGGATACCAAGCTGATCATAGGTGATACGTCTTGGAGGGTGTCTCTCTCTTGTGGCAGCTGGTAGGCTGGTTCCTCAGGTTCAGCAGCATCAGTATATGAAGGAAAGGCACTTGGTGGACGATCATCAGGCAAATTTTCAGCAGGCAAGTTAATCTCCTCAGCAGGTAGGTCTTTAACTGTTGTCTCCTCCAGCCGCTTTTCAACAAGAGGCTGTGCTGGTAGTGTATAAGGGACTGGCACTGCAACTGTCTGTTTCACTGTTGGGGTCTGTGTTCCCACTCTCTCGCTGGTTCAGCATTCCTCTCCTCAGGTACTGTAGGAGATGTGGGAACCTGTAGCGGATCATGATGAAGGTCATATTCATCCCCACTGTCTTCATCAGAATCTAGAGTCTGTGATGCAGGCTGGTGTCTCCTCGTTTTCTGACTTTTGTCCACTTTGGTCATTTCTGGTTGTGTCTCAAAAGGTAAGTGGTCACAGGACATGAGCAGATTTCTGTGCAGGACCCTGGAGCGTCCCCTACCCTTTTCTGGTCTCAATTCATAAATCGGCAGGTCTGAACCCATTTGTCTCACCACTGTGTGAATTGTATCTTCCCAATAGTTACGGAGTTTTCCTGGTCCTCCTCTTGGTGTCAGGTTTTTAATCAGAACTCGCTCGCCAGGCTGTAGCACTGAACTCCTAACTTTAGTGTCATAGTACTTCTTACTTCTTTCAGCGGCTTTCTGAGCATTTTCATTTGCAATGGCGTATGCTTCTTCCATCCCTCGTTTCCAGTTCTCCACGTATTCTCGCTGGTTACTGGAACCTGCCTCTGTGCACAATCCAAAGAGCATATCAACTGGAAGCCTGGGTGATCTCCCAAACAGAAGATAAAATGGTGAATAGCCAGTCACTTAGCAACGGGTGCAGTTATAGGCATAAACCAGTTTGTTCAGAGACTCCTTCCAATTTGACTTTTGTGTCTCAGTTAGTGTCTTTAACATTTGCAACAATGTTCTGTTCATGCGTTCCGCTTGACCGTTTCCCATCGGGTGATAGGGTGTTGTCCTGGACCCCGCCATGCCACTGAGTTTCTTTAACTGATGGAACAACTGATTTTCAAATTCTCCCCTTGGTCATGGTGGATGCGGGACGGGAACCCAAACTTCAGGGCAAAATCATTGAAGATGAGATTTGCAGCAGTTTTACCTGACTTTGATGTGGTGGCGTAGGCTTGAGTGAAACGTGTAAAATGATCAACAATCACGAGGATGTACTCATATCCTCCTTTGCATCTGTCGAGATGAAGGAAGTCTATACATACCAGTTCAAATGGCTGTGTTGTCACAATGTTTGTCAGAGGAGCTCTTGTTGCATGGGCTGGCCTTTTCTGCTTGACACAGCTACAAGTTTTAGTCACATAGTGCTCGATGTCAGATTGCATATATGGCCAGAAGAAGCGGTCACGTACTAGTGATACAGTGCGGTCAGTACCTTGGTGTCCCATGTTATTGTGCAACTCTTCCATCACTTTACCTTTGTACTGCTCTGGTAGAATTAACTGCTTGCGGGCTGTAGTGATTCTGTACCAAATGCCATCACTGTCTATTGTCAATTTGTCCCATTCTCTGAATAGGCATTTTGTCTTTGGACTGAATTTCTTTTGCTCTTTAACTGGCGGTTTGGAACCCGACAGTTTGAAATTGAGCACAGGACGGATGACTGGATCAGATTCTTGTGCTTCTCTAATCCCATCTTTTGGGATCGAGCTGGTTGTTGCAGTGGTTGTCTCACCTTCAGCTGATACTGACATAGATGCAGCTGAAAATGACCAAGGTACAACAGCCTCTTTCTGTACCTCAACTGCTTGTATCGTGGCGGCGATGGTGTCTGGTGGAAGCTCCTCAGAACATTCTCTCATCAGTGACTCTACATCCAGTGGCATCCTTGACAAAGCATCTGCATCACCGTTCTCTCTGCCTGGCCTGTACTTTATTGTAAAGTGGAAATCAGCCAAGTCTGCAACCCACCTGGAAGTGGTTGCGTTCAGTTTTGCAGTAGACAGAATGTAGCAGAGCGGGTTGTTATCGCTGTATACAGTGAAGGTGGGAGCATAGTACAAATAGTCATGGAACTTATCAGTGATTGCCCATTTTAGAGCTAGAAATTCTAGCTTGCTCGAGTGGTAGTGATAGTTCTTCTCAGCTGCTGTTAAGGTTCGAGAGCCATAAGCAATGACCCTAAGCTTCCCCTCTTGCTTTTGATAAAGAACTGCTCCCAAGCCTTGGTGTGACGCATCAGTGTGTACAACAAATGGCTGAGTGAAATCAGGGAAACCTAAAACTGGTGGGTGAAGCAAACACTCAATCAGCTGTTCAAGTGCCTGTTGATGCTGGTCAGTCCACAGGATTGGCTTGTTTGAGGGCACCACATGACTTACTTTCTTTGTTTTTGTTTTCCGTGGGTGGTCAGGTAATTTCTCTGAATCTGCTTTCAGGAGGTCATACAGGCAGCTGGCACTCCTAGAAAAGTCTTTGATGTACTGCCTGTAGTACGTGAGTAAACCAAGCATTTTTCTGAGCTGGCCCACAGTCTCTGGTCTGATTTCTTTCAATGCTCTTACTGCTTCAAAATCGGCTGGGTCAACTCGGCTGCCCTCTGCAGACACTATTCTGCCCAAATAACGGACCTGGGGTTTAAAGAGATCACACTTACTTGGTTTGAGTTTAATGCCATACTCTCTGAGACGCTGCAAAACTTTTCGCACATCATTCACATGGCTGTTGAATGTTTTACTGAAAACTAGCGTGTCGTCAGATAAGGAATGCAGATGTTATCCCGGAGCCCTTCCAAACACTCCTCCATACACCGCTGAAAAGCTGCAGGAGCGTTCATGAGGCCGAATGGCATACGTATCCACTCATAGAGTCCCCACGGTGTCACAAATGCTGTCAGTGGTCTGCTTTCTTCAGAGATGAACCCCTGGTGATACGCTTTCCCCTGATCTAAGAGGGAGAACCAGGAATTACCACCTAAACTGTCCATGATGTCTTGGACCCGAGGGATGGGCTGGCGGTCGGGATGTGTCTTTCTGTTCAGATCTCTGTAATCTATACACAACCGGAGGGTCCCGTCCTTCTTACGAACGCACACGACAGGTGAGGAATATGAAGAGTTTGACTTCCTAACCCAGCCCTGGACTATGAGGTCATAAATGTAACCCTTCATCTCCTGATACAGTGGCCTGGGCACTGACATGTATGTGCGCTTTACTGGTTCAGAGTCCTTTAGAGAAATAGTCATTTTCAATCGTTCAATGCAGCCAATGTCATTGTCTGATCTGGAGAAGGATTGACACTCTTCTCTAAGCATTTTCCTAACAACCTCTCTCTGTTCTTCGGTTAGGTGAGTTAAACCTACTGGTGGATCCCACTGTTCAGTATCAGTACATGGGGTTCGAACGCTGGTGTGATTCACTGTGGCTGAGGTGACAGTTTTTTCATAGACTTGGGCAGGTAACACAGTCATAATGGTTTGTACTGTACCGATTATTGTGCGTCCTAGCAGGGCAATGTCGTGGTCAGTGGGGTTAGAGACATCAAGCAGGATAACTGGAAAACCACCTTTACTGACTTTGACTAGTGTGTCAAAGAACTCAAGGTCATCTGGCCACTGCGGGTTCAGGTCTGGCTGGAAAAGCATTGTCATGTCATCTTTGAAAGGCTGGGAAGCTACACGGCACTCAATCTGAATGCTACTGTGTTTTGGTACAGCAACCTTCTCTTTCTTGGTTTTCACTGCGTATTCATCTGTCTGTTCTGCGCTAACAGCCTGTATAAAAGCCCTCACCTTGTTTCTTTTGAGGCTTGGGAAAGCTGTTTTTACTGTACTGTATAGTTTAGTCTTTTCGGTCATTGTCAGGATGTGCTCGATAACATTGAAACCTATGATGGGATGAGATAGGTGACAGCCTTTCATTACCAGCACTGGGATGATCAGTTCCTTTGTTTGGTCAGTTTCAGAGGCTAGACGAAAAGTTGTTTCAATCCATCCCAGGTACGGCATTTCAGTCCCATTTGCTGCAGTCAACCTTAGATCATCAGGTGAGTCCAGGATTTCTGAAACATCTCTCAGCCTTGCGTTTGGGAGAGATTCCTCTTTCCATCGTTCATCAATGACCGATACCTGAGAGCCTGTGTTCCATAAAGCTTGGAGGTGGTGGCGATTCAGGTGACACTCAATAAGGCACTGTCTGCCGACTAGCGAGGTGACCTTACGGGGTGGCAACCTTGAGCTAGGGATGGTAAGGAGTGGGCATTTTCCTCTGTGCAGGAAAACCTTTCACTGGTAGAGTCACTTTTCAGGTGAGTGCATTTTTCCTTATGTTTAGTCCAATGTTGGTTTTGACATACTTTGGAACAGTACAGTGTCTCTTTACATGATGAACATTGTTTCAGGTTCTCAAATGACTCTTCTCTGGCACAATTTGCACATTTCTGGGACTTTTTGGTAGCTACGGTTAACACTCGTCCCTCAGCGGTAACCCGTTTCGTTTAAAGGGGCCTCCCTTGATGGTCTGGCTCCCGGATTTTACATCCAGCTTGAAAATGTTCTCCACTCCCACATCGGAAGCAGTGTGTGCAGCGTGCATCTGTTCTGGCCTGCTGGCAGACAAAACACCTCCTTGGAGCTTGAGCAGAGTGGTTGGTATACCGGTTAGGTGCATATTGATGCTGTGCAGGGTCAAGTGCTTGGGACCGACTGTAGTTGCTGTAATACTGCTGCTGGGAAACAGGTGGCTGGGGGTCCCTATCTGGCCTCCTAACTGGGGTGGGGCATAGGCACAAGGCTGTGACTGAAACATAGGCTGCTGTAATGTCTCCTTAATCTGAGCAATCTCTGCACTGAGACCTTTTAGAGAAGCTACACCTGTCTTAAGTTCAGCTAACTCTGTTAACAGTTCTGCGGGTATCGTAGCTTTGGCTTCCTTCACAGAACACTTTGCAGATGGCATATCCTCTAACTGGACTACACTTACAGTTGTAGCAGGCTGTGGGGCATTAAAACGCTTTTTGTTTCGTCTTTCTCTCTCATTAGCACAAGCAATGTTAAGCTTCTCTAGCAAAACCTCATCTGATGTTTCGCTCTCTAGCAGGAGAGGCTGCATGTCTATCCTGATACTGTCACTCTGGAGATCCGTAAGGACTGTGTGTAAACACATGCTCTGGACTAGAGCAGGGTCATACTTAAGCCCTGATTCTGACTCCTGGGATGCAAACAGTACTTTTTGCCTCAAATCTAAAACGCGCATCAGGAAGCTTTGAGGGGTCTCCTTGCTATGCTGTGCTTCTGAAGCTAGCTGTTTGTAAAGCTCTGTTGCACTCTTCTCTTGGAAGTGGGAACGCAGGATACATCTAAGTGTGGGAAGAGTAAGCTGGGGTTTACCTTCCAAGTAGCTGCGTAGCTGTGAGCCTGGAGAAATAGCCCTGACTACTGCGTCTACTATTTCCACCTCAGGATATCCTCTGTTAAGTCCATTTTCAATCTGATGGGCAAGGCTGGAAAAAATCAGTTTTTCTTTTTGGCCCGGTTCACCTATCTGACCAGAAATTTTAAACTCTTTGCGCCAGTATGAGCTGGGCTGTGCATTGGGTGAGAGCGGCACGCTCCCTGAAGATTGGCATGGTGTTGGGGCTGACGCAGAGAATCACTGACTTTGGCTGCAGTAATCTGCTCAGTTCCCACCCCTTGTTGTGGGGTTACAGTTCTCATTTCCTCTATTCTGTGATGTGTTCCGGCTGGTTCAATATCATGGTCACCTTGCCCTGTTTTGTTATCTCTGCCACTGATCATCTCTGTCATTTCGTCTCTAAGTAGCAACAATTCCGACATGCCGCCATCTTCTAACTCTGTGACTTCCTCTCTTTCAAGGAACATCATAATGCGAGTCATTAATGCTATGCGGGATTTGTCTTTAACATCTCTTCTCTGTTCGCCTGATATTTCAAGGAAATCACATATCTCTAGTAATTTGTCTTTAGTCAGGGTGTGTAATTCTCCTACTACCTCTTCCTGTAGTTCTTCCAAGGCGCTTGTCATGTTGACAGAACAGGAGGAACTTTTACTGTGCAGGAGTTGACTCTGAATTAGATGGTCCTTACTGTCTCTGATGGTCGATCAATGGCCTCAGTTGACACGTACTTAACCACTAACTTCCAACTTCCCTCGAACAGCAACACTTTCCTCACTGCAGCCTGCCTGAGTTGTTATGTGGAGATTTAGCTGGCTCGGAATTCAGCGACCAGGGTGTGGAAACTGGACATCTGAGCAGCAATCTCAGCGGAGCCTCCAAAAATGTTACGCCCCTGAAAACAGGGGAGAAATAATCACGAGAGTGATACGGTGTTGTATTCTCAAGTCAACATTTAGTTCAATGAGAAAAAGACCGCGAATTTCCCCAGGAATATGGGTGGAGACCAGAGCAATCGATCTCCGGCTCATAGATTAAAAGCATTTCGTAGATCACAGATTAACACTTTTAGGCACCACAAAATAAAGTAATCAATATAACGTTTACACATTACTCTCACAATTCGTACCCTTTGACAGATTTGAACTTTAACACAATTATATGAATGTTATCAATCTCTATCAACTAATACTGAATGCATATTTTAAACTTAGATGTTTTAAGATCCTCACATACTATGAACTTACTAATACTTTTCAATGTATAACAGGCTATGAATATGTCCTTTAACCTGTCACACATACACATCAGCTATGACAGTAAAATAAATAACTGCCACCCTTTAAAAATAAATATACATTTTTTAAAACTTCAATTCAAATCAAAATCAAATTTTATTTGTCACATACACATGGTTAGCAGATGTTAATGCGAGTGTAGCGAAATGCTTGTGCTTCTAGTTCAGACAATGCAGTAATAACCAACAAGTAATATAGCTAACAATTCCAAAACTACTACCTTATAGACACAAGTGTAAGGGGATAAAGAATATGTACATAAGATATACAGTGCCTTGCGAAAGTATTCGGCCCCCTTAAACTTTGCGAACTTTTGCCACATTTCAGGCTTCAAACATAAAGATATAAAACGGTATTTTTTTGTGAAGAATCAACAACAAGTGGGTCACAATCATGAAGTGGAACGACATTTATTGGATATTTCAAACTTTTTTAACAAATCAAAAACTGAAAAATTGGGCGTGCAAAATTATTCAGCCCCTTTACTTTCAGTGCAGCAAACTCTCTCCAGAAGTTCAGTGAGGATCTCTGAATGATCCAATGTTGACCTAAATGACTAATGATGATAAATACAATCCACCTGTGTGTAATCAAGTCTCCGTATAAATGCACCTGCACTGTGATAGTCTCAGAGGTCCGTTAAAAGCGCAGAGAGCATCATGAAGAACAAGGAACACACCAGGCAGGTCCGAGATACTGTTGTGAAGAAGTTTAAAGCCGGATTTGGATACAAAAAGATTTCCCAAGCTTTAAACATCCCAAGGAGCACTGTGCAAGCGATAATATTGAAATGGAAGGAGTATCAGACCACTGCAAATCTACCAAGACCTGGCCGTCCTTCTAAACTTTCAGCTCATACAAGAACTGAAAACTGCTGTTCACAAATGCTCTCCATCCAACCTCACTGAGCTTGAGCTGTTTTGCAAGGAGGAATGGGAAAAAAATTCAGTCTCTCGATGTGCAAAACTGATAGAGACATACCCCAAGCGACTTACAGCTGTAATCGCAGCAAAAGGTGGCGCTACAAAGTATTAACTTAAGGGGGCTGAATAATTTTGCACGCCCAATTTTTCAGTTTTTGATTTGTTAAAAAAGTTTGAAATATCCAATAAATGTCGTTCCACTTCATGATTGTGTCCCACTTGTTGTTGATTCTTCACAAAAAAATACCGTTTTATATCTTTATGTTTGAAGCCTGAAATGTGGCAAAAGGTCGCAAAGTTCAAGGGGGCCGAATACTTTCGCAAGGCACTGTATGAATGAGTGATGGTACAGAGCGGCATAGGCAAGATACAGTAGATGGTATTGAGTGCAGTATATACATATGAGATGAGTATGTAAACAAAGTGGCATAGTTAAAGTGGCTAGTGATACATGTATTACATAAGGATGCAGTAGATGATAGAGTACAGTATATACGTATACATATGAGATGAATAATGTAGGGTATGTAAACATATTAGGTAGCATTGTTTAAAGTGGCTAGTGATATATTTTACATCATTTCCCATCAATTCCCATTATTAAAGTGGCTGGAGTTGAGTCAGTGTGTTGGCAGCAGCCACTCAATGTTAGTGGTGGCTGTTTAACAGTCTGATGGCCTTGAGATAGAAGCTGTATTTCAGTCTCTCGGTCCCAGCTTTGATGCACCTGTACTGACCTCGCCTTCTGGATGATAGCGGGGTGAACAGGCAGTGGCTCGGGTGGTTGTTGTCCTTGATGATCTTTATGGCCTTCCTGTGACATCGGGTGGTGTAGGTGTCCTGGAGGGCAGGTAGTTTGCCCCCGGTGATGCGTTGTGCAGACCTCACTACCCTCTGGAGAGCCTTACGGTTGTGGGCGGAGCAGTAGCCGTACCAGGCGGTGATACAGCCCGACAGGATGCTCTCGATTGTGCATCTGTAGAAGTTTGTGAGTGCTTTTGGTGACAAGCCGAATTTCTTCAGCCTCCTGAGGTTGAAGAGGCGCGCTGCTGCGCCTTCTTCACGATGCTGTCTGTGTGGGTGGACCAATTCAGTTGGTCTGTGATGTGTACGCTGAGGAACGTAAAACTTACTACCCTCTCCACTACTGTTCCATCGATGTGGATAGGGGGGTGTTCCCTCTGCTGTTTCCTGAAGTCCACAATCATCTCCTTAGTTTTGTTGACGTTGAGTGTGAGGTTATTTTCCTGACACCACACTCCGAGGGCTCTCACCTCCTCCCTGTAGGCCGTCTCGTCGTTGTTGGTAATCAAGCCTACCACTGTTGTGTCGTCCGCAAACTTGATGATTGAGTTGGAGGCGTGCGTGGCCACGCAGTCGTGGGTGAACAGGGAGTACAGGAGAGGGCTCAGAACGCACCCTTGTGGGGCCCCAGTGTTGAGGATCAGCGGGGTGGAGATGTTGTTGCTTACCCTCACCACCTGGGGGCGGCCTGTCAGGAAGTCCAGTACCCAGTTGCACAGGGCGGGGTTGAGACCCAGGGTCTCGAGCTTGATGACGAGCTTGGAGGGCACTATGGTGTTAAATGCCGAGCTGTAGTCGATGAACAGCATTCTCACTGTCAAGTCAGGTACGAACAAATTCTTATTTACAATGACGGCCTACCCCAGACAACGCTGGGCCAGTTGTGCGCCACCCTATGGGACTCCCAATTACAGCCGAATGTGAAACAGCCTGGATTTGAACCAGGGACTGTAGTGACACCTCTTGCACTGAGTTGCAGTTCCTTAGACCACTGCGCGCCACTCAGGAGCCCTTAACATAGAGCTCCAGTAAGTTTTAGAATGGGGAACTAATAGACTGGTACTAAATATTTTTTTTAAAACAAAGGCATCCTTTTTGGGACAAATCACTCAAGCCTAAACCTCATCTAGATCTATTACTGAATAATGTGTTGATTCAGCAAGTTGAAGAGACTAACCTTCTGGGTGTAACACTAGATAACAAGCTGCAATGGTCAAAACATATACTGTAGAATCAATGGATGCTAAATGGGAAGAAATCTGTCCATGATAAGGTATTGCTCTGCTTTCTTGACATCTAAATCAACCAGACAGGTTCCACAGGCCCTAGTTTTGTGACACCTCGCCAGTTACATGGTCATATGCAACAAAGAAGGACATAGGAACATTTCAGTTGGTCCAGAACAGAGCAGCACGTATTATGTCACTGGTATGCATGTCAATCTCTTCTGGCTCAAAGTTGAGGAGAGATTTGACTGAATCACTATTGGTTTATGTCCTCGGTTTTGATGGGTTGAAGGTACCGAATGTTCGGACACTCATCGGTATCACACAAGACATGCAGCCAGAAGACTCTTCACAGTCTGATAAAGTACCACTTACGGCACGGGGACTGTGAAGAGACACAGACATTTTTATATATTTTGTATTGTATTTTGCATTGTATTATGTAGTGTTATGTATATTATGTATTTTATTTGTTGTGTTTTGTTTCCTGTTTGGACCCCAGGAATAGTAGCCCTTGCCTTGGCAGTGGCTAATTGGGGATCCTAATAAAATACAAAAAACACTAAACACTGCAAAAACGTTTTCTTGTTTTGCTCACACCACCATCATCATCTTCATCATCATCATCATCATAATCACAGTAATGTGGATATTACTATATTTATGTTGTAGGGCAAACAAGCAGCTGGTATAATATGCACAACAAGATTTTAAGATTATTATTTGAACATTGAGTTGTTTTGAGAAGACATAGGGTCCAGGCACAGGGTGAGGGTCCAGTGTTCTACTGAAAGCTGTAAACATAAATCTGCGTGTGAATACATACATTATATTCCTCTCCAGAATGGATGTTTTTACGGCGAAGGTTGATGTGTGGCGCCCTCTGTGGAGAAGACTTGATATCTCATCACAGACTCATCTCACTGGTTAGCACAGTAAGTAGCCTACCTCCTTGTTGTCTTAAACATATGCACGAAGGCAGGCAGGCAGGCAGACAGACAGACAGACAGACAGACAGACAGACAGACAGACAGACAGACAGACAGGTAATATGTAGGTTGTGGTGCATTAAATATGCTATAGAAACTGTCTCTTACTGTCTGTCAGTAAGAAGGTTTGGTGTGAAAGGAGTACATTTACATTTGAGTCATTTAGCAGATGCTCTTATCCAGAGTAATGAGTGCATACATTTTCATACTGGTCCCTCATGGGAATCGAACCCACAAACCTGGCATTGCAAATCAAAACAAAGTTTATTGGTCGTGTACACAGATATGCAGATGTTATCGCAGGTGCAGCGAAATGCTTGGGTGTCTAGCTTCAACAGTGCATAAAAAATTAAGAAATATCAGAAAGAGCAATGTCAAAGTCTGGAATATAGATACAAAATATGGGAAAAAAGGGAGGGGAAAAAATCCAGAAAATCACATTGTAGGAGTTTTTATGAATTTATTTGCAAATTATGGTGGAAAATAAGTATTTGGTCACCTACAAACAAGCAAGATTTCTGGCTCTCACAGACCTGTAACTTCTTCTTTAAGAGGCTCCTCTGTCCTCCACTCGTTACCTGTATTAATGGCACCTGTTTGAACTTGTTATCAGTATAAAAGACACCTGTCCACAACCTCAAACATTCACACTCCAAACTCCACTATGGCCAAGACCAAAGAGCTGTCAAAGGACACCAGAAACAAAATTGTAGACCTGAACCAGGCTGGGAAGACTGAATCTGCAATAGGTAAGCAGCTTGGTTTGAAGAAATCAACTGTGGGAGCAATTATTAGGAAATGGAAGACATACAAGACCACGGATAATCTCCCTCGATCTGGGGCTCCATGCAAGATCTCACCCCGTGGGGTCAAAATTATCACAAGAACGGTGAGCAAAAATCCCAGAACCACACGGGGGGACCTAGTGAATGACCTGCAGAGAGCTGGGACCAAAGTAACAAAGCCTACCATCAGTAACACACTACGCCGCCAGGGACTCAAATCCTGCAGTGCCAGACGTGTCCCCCTGCTTAAGCCAGTACATGTCCAGGCCCGTCTGAAGTTTGCTAGAGAGCATTTGGATGATCCAGAAGAAGATTGGGAGAATGTCATATGGTCAGATGAAACCAAAATATAACTTTTTGGTACAAACTCAACTCGTCGTGTTTGGAGGACAAAGAATGCTGAGTTGCATCCAAAGAACACCATACCTACTGTGAAGCATGGGGGTGGAAACATCATGCTTTGGGGCTGTTTTTCTGCAAAGGGACCAGGACGACTGATCCGTGTAAAGGAAAGAATGAATGGGGACATGTATCGTGAGATTTTGAGTGAAAACCTCCTTCCATCAGTATTATTTACCTCAAATCTGTAATCCTCCATAGAAGCTAACCAGAAGCTAACCAGAAGATAGCCAGAAGCTAATCAGAAGCTATTCAGAAGCTAGTTAGCTTCTTTACTGGCTAATCGTTAGTATTCAGCTAACCACGGTTTGTGGTCATCAGCTCGCTATCCTTTAGCTCAAAAATCTATCGCCAGTTTTGTACGGCGTGGCTCGGAACGGAACATACCGGACCTATTTTTCTCTCCATGTCCCTGGATTTCAACCGCTAACTCTGGACATTCATACCTAGATCTCGCAGCTAGCTAGCTGCTATCCGTATGACTATCGGCTTTCGTCGATTCCGGAGCAAACATCAATTATTCCGGAGCTAACCAGCTGAAGAGTTCCATCAATCACTCCTGGGCTACAATCACCTATTCGGACCCGTTTTACTGCCAACCCGGAGCCCCACCGGGCCTTCACAACTGGACTGCCGACGTTATCTACCCGAAGGAGTTATCCGGCTGGCTCCTCCGTCGTGACGTTACCTGAACGCCCATCTGCGGTCCGCTAACCGTTAGCTGTCTTATCAGCTGCTATCTGAAGACCTATCTTGGGCCTCTATAACTATTGTTTTTTTGTTGTTGTGTGATTTGGATTCATCCCCTCTATCACACGGAACCCCACTAATCCTACCGACGGAAATGCACGAGGTGGCTAATAACAGACCTCCATCCTATGCTAGCTTGCTACCGATGGCCCGGCTAGCTGTCTAAATCGCCGTGACCCCAACCAACCTCTCTACTCACTGGACCCTTTTGATCACTCGACTAAGCATGCCTCTCCTTAATGTCAATATGCCTTGTCCATTGCTGTTCTGGTTAGTGTTTATTGGCTTATTTCACTGTAGAGCCTCTAGTCCTGCTCACTATACCTTATCCAACCTATTAGTTCCACCACCCACACATGCGATGACATCTCCTGGTTTCAATTATGTTTCTAGAGACAATATCTCTCTCTTCATCACTCAATACCTAGGTTTACCTCCACTGTATTCACATCCTACCATACCTTTGTCTGTACATTATACCTTGAAGTTATTTTATCTCACCCAGAAACCTCCTTTTACTCTCTGTTCCAGACGTTCTAGACAACCAATTCTTATTGCTTTTAGCCGTACCCTTATCCTACTCCTCCTCTGTTCCTCTGGCGATGTAGAGGTGAATCCAGGCCCTGCAGTGCCTAGCTCCACTCCTATTCCCCAGGTGCTCTCTTTTGATGACTTCTGTAACCGTAATAGCCTTGGTTTCATGCATGTTAACATTAGAAGCCTCCTCCCTAAGTTTGTTCTATTCACTGCTTTAGCACACTCTGCCAACCCGGATGTTCTAGCTGTGTCTGAATCCTGGCTTAGGAAGACCACCAAAAATTCTGACATTTTAATCCCAAACTACAACATTTTCAGACAAGATAGAACTGCCAAAGGGGGCGGTGTTGCAATCTACTGCAAAGATAGCCTGCAGAGTTCTGTCCTACTATCCAGGTCTGTACCCAAACAATTTGAACTTCTACTTTTAAAAATCCACCTCTCTAAAAACAAGTCTCTCACCGTTGCCGCCTGCTATAGACCACCCTCTGCCCCCAGCTGTGCTCTGGACACCATATGTGAACTGATTGCCCCCACATCTATCTTCAGAGCTCGCACTGCTAGGCGACCTAAACTGGAAGGTGCTTAACACCCCAGCCATCCTACAATCTAAGCTTGATGCCCTCAATCTCACACAAATTATCAATGAACCTACCAGGTACCTCCCCAAAGCCTTAAACACAGGCACCCTCATAGATATCATCCTAACCAACTTGCCCTCTAAATACACCTCTGCTGTCTTCAACCAAGATCTCAGCGATCACTGCCTCATTGCCTGCATTTGTAATGGGTCAGCGGTCAAACGACCTCCACTCATCACTGTCAAACGCTCCCTGAAACACTTCAGCGAGCAGGCCTTTCTAATCGACCTGGCCGGGGTATCCTGGAAGGATATTGATCTCATCCCGTCAGTAGAGGATGCCTGGATATTTTTTTTTAATGCGTTCCTAACCATCTTAAATAAGCATGCCACATTCAAGAAATGTAGAACCAGGAACAGATATAGCCCTTGGTTCTCCCCAGACCTGACTGCCCTTAACCAACACAAAAACATCCTATGGCGTTCTGCATTAGCATCGAACAGCCCCCGTGATATGCAGCTGTTCAGGGAAGCTAGAAACCATTATACACAGGCAGTTAGAAGAGCCAAGGCTAGCTTTTTCAAGCAGAAATTTGCTTCCTGCAACACTAACTCAAAAAAGTTCTGGGACACTGTAAAGTCCATGGAGAATAAGAACACCTCTTCCCAGCTGCCCAATGCACTGAAGATAGGAAACACTGTCACCACTGATAAATCCACCATAATTGAGAATTTCAATAAGCATTTTTCTACGGCTGGCCATGCTTTCCACCTGGCTACTCCTACCCCGGTCAACAGCACTGCACCCCCCACAGCAACTCTCCCAAGCCTTCCCCATTTCTCCTTCTCCCAAATCCGTTCAGCTGATGTTCTGAAAGAGCTGCAAAATCTGGACCCCTACAAATCAGCCGGGCTAGACAATCTGGACCCTTTCTTTCTAAAATTATCTGCCGAAATTGTTGCCACCCCTATTACTAGCCTGTTCAACCTCTCTTTCGTGTCGTCTGAGATTCCCAAAGATCGGAAAGCAGCTGCAGTCATCCCCCTCTTCAAAGGGGGGGACACTCTTGACCCAAACTGCTACAGACCTATATCTATCCTACCATGCCTTTCTAAGGTCTTCGAAAGCAAAGTAAACAAACAGATTACCGACCATTTCGAATCTCACCATACCTTCTCTGCTATGCAATCTGGTTTCAGAGCTGGTCATGGGTGCACCTCAGCCACGCTCAAGGTCCTAAACAATATCTTAACCGCCATCGATAAGAAACATTACTGTGCAGCCGTATTCATTGATCTGGCCAAGGCTTTCGACTCTGTCAATCACCACATCCTCATCGGCAGACTCGACAGCCTTGGTTTCTCAAATGATTGCCTCTAAGGTGCAGGGTAGAGTATTGAGTGGTAGCCAGCTAGCAACATTGACTAAGGTTCAGGGCAGGGTACTGGGCGGAGGCCAGCTAGTGGTGACTGTTTAACAGTCTGATGGCCTGGAGATAGAAGCTGTTTTTCAAAGCAACACTTATCTAACATCTGCCTTAGTCATACATCAGGCCTGGTCTGGTCTGACACTGTGTCTGCTGTCAGTGTGCTGCCTGTTCGCTACATTTCAGCCAATACAAGAGTGATCCTCCAGACTCTGTTTATGTAAGAGTCTCTTCTCTAAGAACTCTGCCCAATGCATTAACCATTATGTGTTAAAGCCTGTAATGTCATTTCATTTTTGTACCAATGGAGGGCAATATTTCATCACTGGTATTTTCTCTAGGAGAGCCTCAGTGTTATGCACCCAGTGGTCATCCCCATTATGATTGTACTGTATTACAGCCTTATCTATTGAGCTTTGCATAGAGCTCTCACACATAAAACAACTTTGTCCCCCTGATGTCCCTGAAATTCAGCATTCATTGTGCATGAAAGAAGACTGTGATGCATTGTTATAAAGATGAGTAGAGTATAGGTTGAATTTATTGTTCTTTTTCGAGTGTCATTTTCCCTGGATTAAGAATTACCCTCTATACTCTAGCAACAGAGTAAGACAGTCTGAATGATCATTCATATAAACTCAGTGAATTGTGATGACATTTGGGGTGGCAGGTAGCCTAGTGTGTTGGGCCAGTAGCCAAAATATTTCTGGTGAAAAATCTGTTTATGTACCCTTTTTAATTTTTTTTTTAAATTTCACCTTTATTTAACCAGGTAGGCTAGTTGAGAACAAGTTCTCATTTGCAACTGCGACCTGGCCAAGATAAAGCATAGCAGTGTGAACAGACAACACAGAGTTACACATGGAGTAAACAATTAACACGTCAATAACACAGTAGAAAGAAAAAAAGGGGGGAGTCTATATACAATGTGTGCAAAAGGCATGAGGTAGGCGAATAATTACAATTTTGCAGATTAACACTGGAGTGATAAATGATCAGATGGTCATGTACAGGTAGAGATATTGGTGTGCAAAAGAGCAGAAAAGTAAATAAATAAAAACAGTATGGGGATGAGGTAGGTGAAAATGGGTGGGCTATTTACCAATAGACTATGTACAGCTGCAGCGATCGGTTAGCTGCTCAGATAGCTGATGTTTGAAGTTGGTGAGGGAGATAAAAGTCTCCAACTTCAGCGATTTTTGCGATTCGTTCCAGTCACAGGCAGCAGAGTACTGGAACGAAAGGCGGCCGAATGAGGTGTTGGCTTTAGGGATGATCAGTGAGATACACCTGCTGGAGCGCGTGCTACGGATGGGTGTTGCCATCGTGACCAGTAAACTGAGATAAGGCGGTGCTTTACCTAGCATGGACTTGTAGATGACCTGGAGCCAGTGGGTCTGGCGACGAATATGTAGCGAGGGCCAGCCAACTAGAGCATACAAGTCGCAGTGGTGGGTGGTATAAGGTGCTTTAGTGACAAAGCGGATGGCACTGTGATAGAATGCATCCAGTTTGCTGAGTAGAGTGTTGGAAGCCATTTTGTAGATGACGTCGCCGAAGTCGAGGATCGGTAGGATAGTCAGTTTTACTAGGGTAAGCTTGGCGGCGTGAGTGAAGGAGGCTTTGTTGCGGAATAGAAAGCCGACTCTTGATTTGATTTTCGATTGGAGATGTTTGATATGAGTCTGGAAGGAGAGTTTGCAGTCTAGCCAGACACCTAGGTACTTATAGATGTCCACATATTCAAGGTCGGAACCATCCAGGGTGGTGATGCTAGTCGGCCATGCGGGTGCAGGCAGCGATCGGTTGAAAAGCATGCATTTGGTTTTACTAGCGTTTAAGAGCAGTTGGAGGCCACGGAAGGAGTGTTGTATGGCATTGAAGCTCGTTTGGAGGTTAGATAGCACAGTGTCCAATGACGGGCCGAAAGTATATAGAATGGTGTCGTCTGCGTAGAGGTGGATCAGGGAATCACCCGCAGCAAGAGCAACATCATTGATATATACAGAGAAAAGAGTCGGCCCGAGAATTGAACCCTGTGGCACCCCCATAGAGACTGCCAGAGGACCGGACAGCATGCCCTCCGATTTGACACACTGAACTCTGTCTGCAAAGTAATTGGTGAACCAGGCAAGGCAGTCATCCGAAAAACCGAGGCTACTGAGTCTGCCGATAAGAATATGTTGATTGACAGAGTCGAAGGCCTTGGCAAGGTCGATGAAGACGGCTGCACAGTACTGTCTTTTATCGATGGTGGTTATGATATCGTTTAGTACCTTGAGTGTGGCTGAGGTGCACCCGTGACCGGCTCGGAAACCAGGGTGTCTCCCCCTTTGAAGAGGGGGATGACTGCGGCAGCTTTCCAATCCTTGGGGATCTCAGACGATATGAAAGAGAGGTTGAACAGGCTGGTAATAGGGGTTGCGACAATGGCGGCGGATAGTTTCAGAAATAGAGGGTCCAGGTCCAGATTGTCAAGCCCAGCTGATTTGTACGGGTCCAGGTTTTGGAGCTCTTTCAGAACATCTGCTATCTGGATTTGGGTAAAGGAGAACCTGGAGAGGCTTGGGCGAGGAGCTACGGGGGGGGCGGACCTGTTGGCCGAGGTTGGAGAAGCCAGGCGGAAGGCATGGCCAGCCGTTGAGAAATGCTTATTGAAGTTTTCGATAATCATGGATTTATCGGTGGTGACCGTGTTACCTAGCCTCAGTGCAGTGGGCAGCTGGGAGGAGGTGCTCTTGTTCTCCATGGACTTCACAGTGTCCCAGAACTTTTTGGAGTTGGAGCTACAGGATGCAAACTTCTGCCTGAAGAAGCTGGCCTTAGCTTTCCTGACTGACTGCGTGTATTGGTTCCTGACTTCCCTGAACAGTTGCATATCACGGGGACTCTTCGATGCTATTGCAGTCCGCCACAGGATGTTTTTGTGCTGGTCGAGGGCAGTCAGGTCTGGAGTGAACCAAGGGCTGTATCTGTTCTTGGTTCTGCATTTTTTGAACGGAGCATGCTTATCTAAAATGGAGAGGAAGTTGCTTTTAAAGAATGACCAGGCATCCTCAACTGACGGGATGAGGTCAATGTCCTTCCAGGATACCCGGGCCAGGTCGATTAGGAAGGCCTGCTCACAGAAGTGTTTTAGGGAGCGTTTGACAGTGATGAGGGGTGGTCGTTTGACTGCGGCTCCGTAGCGAATACAGGCAATGAGGCAGTGATCGCTGAGATCCTGGTTGAAGACAGCGGAGGTGTATTTGGAGGGCCAGTTGGTCAGGATGACGTCTATGAGGGTGCCCTTGTTTACAGAGTTAGGGTTGTATCTGGTGGGTTCCTTGATGATTTGTGTGAGATTGAGGGCATCTAGCTAAGATTGTAGGACTGCCGGGGTGTTAAGCATATCCCAGTTTAGGTCACCTTACAGAACAAACTCTGAAGCTAGATGGGGGGCGATCAATTCACAAATGGTGTCCAGGGCACAGCTGGGAGCTGAGGGGGGTCGGTAGCAGGCGGCAACAGTGAGAGACTTATTTCTGGAGAGAGTAATTTTCAAAATTAGTAGTTCGAACTGTTTGGGTATGGACCTGGAAAGTATGACGTTACTTTGCAGGCTATCTCTGCAGTAGACTGCAACTCCTCCCCCTTTGGCAGTTCTATCTTGACGGAAGATGTTATAGTTGGGTATGGAAATCTCTGAATTTTTGGTGGCCTTCCTGAGCCAGGATTCAGACACAGCAAGGACATCAGGATTAGCAGAGTGTGCTAAAGCAGTGAGTAAAACAAACTTAGGGAGGAGGCTTCTGATGTTGACATGCATGAAACCAAGGCTTTTTCGATCACAGAAGTCAACAAGTGAGGGTGCCAGGGGACATGCAGGGCCTGGGTTTACCTCCACATCACCCGCGGAACAGAGAAGGAGTAGTATGAGGGTGCGGCTAAAGGCTATCAAAACTGGTCGCCTAGAGCGTTGGGGACAGAGAATAAGAGGAGCAGGTTTCTGGGCATGGTAGAATATATTCAGGGCATAATGCGCAGACAGGGATATGGTGGGGTGCGGGTGCAGCGGAGGTAAGCCCAGGCACTGGGTGATGATGAGAGAGGTTGTATCTCTGGACATGCTGGTTGTAATGGGTGAGGTCACCGCATGTGTGGGAGGTGGGACAAAGGAGTTATCAGGGGTATGAGGAGTGGAACTAGGGGGTCCATTGTGAACTAAAACAATGATAACTAACCTGAACAACAGTATACAAGGCATATCGACATTTGAGAGAGACATACAGCGAGGCATACAGTAATCACAAGTGTTGAATTGGGAAAGCTAGCTAAAACAGTAGGTTTGACAACAACAGCTAATCAGCTGGCACGACAACAGCAGGTAAAATGGCGTTGACTAGGCAACGGGGCCAACAGATAAAACAAACAAGCAGAATGGAGTACCGTGATTAATGGACAGTCCAGCGTGCATCAGCTATGTGGCCAAGAGATCAGTGTCCAGGGGGCAGCGGTGGATGGGGCAGGGAAGCTGGACTGGCGAGTGTTATCCAGGTTTAAAAAAAACGAACAATGACTAAATAGCTTGTAGCTAGTTAGCTTCTGGAGGTTCTTGAGTGTGTTCTAGAAAATTAAAAATAATAGCGATTCCGTATCACATTGGGTGAGGCAGGTTTCCGGAAGGTATAAACAAATTAAAATCAAAAAGAGATAGAAAGTAAATATGGGTGTTTGGGACGCGGCGATGCAGACGGTTAGCAGGCCTGTGCTAGCAAGCTAACAGTTCGTAGATAGCTAGATAGCTAGTTGTGAAGATCCAGCTGAAAATTTTTCCATTTGCGGTGGGAATCCGGGGAAGAAATCGGTGGATGAAAAAAAAATAAAAATAGGTCCGTTATGCTCTGGTTAGAGTCGCGTTGTTCGAACTGGCGAGAGCTTTCCGGGCTGAAGGTTAGCTGATGACCGGTTAGCTGAAGACCGCTAGCCTGGCTAGTGGTTTGCTGGCTAGCTTCAGTTGAGCTTCAGTTGAGGGGTTCCGGTTCCAAGTAAATATAAATATAAATACTTTAGGAAATACTTTAGGCTACATTGGGTGAGGCGGGTTGCAGGAGAGTAATTGGAAGCTTAGGTTTAGCAAAAAGTTTTTAAGGAGATATGCGAAGAAAAATATGTAAAAAAAAACGAAAGAGATATATACAGAGACACGACACGAAAGGACTTACTGCTACGCCATCTTGGTTGTCCTACCTTGAGCAAGG